>NW_012111808.1:149113-177351 GCF_000951035.1 Colobus angolensis palliatus | reverse complement strand
AAAATGGCCATACTGCCCAAGGTTATTTATAGATTCAATGCCATCCCCATCAAGCTACCAATGAGTTATATTATTTTTATAATAAGCTTTCATTAGATCTTTCTCTTTGAAAATTATCAGTAATATATTAACCATAGCTATTTTAAATTTTTTGTCATTTACACATACTTTTTTTGTTGATTTTACTCTAATGGTTCCCTGAAAGCATTTGCTATCAGCTACAGGCCAGAGCTTTTTGTTTTCAACATGGAAGGACTGTTTCAGAGGCCCATGGAAAAGGTTTATGCCAGGTACTTTGGGGCATGGGCTTCTGAGGACACTGTTTAAATGACTTTGATATCATAACAATGGAATTAATCAGGATTTTCAGAATTCTAGTAAAGAATCCGATGGGTTTAAGGGGCTACTAGCCAAAGATTAAGCAGAAAAACAATCAATTACATAGTACTAGTTGAACTGATGAAGGATGATTGTTGGTTTTGCTTGGAATACTGTTAATGTTTTAATGTTCTACATTCAGGCTTCATAAAGAAGCCTTCTCTTTTTTTCAAGTTATCTATAACTCAAAACTATTTAGTAGACTGTTCTAGTCTGTTCTCATGCTGCTAATAAAGACATACCAGAGGCTGGGTATTACAAAGAAAAGGAGTTTTAGTGGACTCATAGTTACATGTGACTGGAGAGGCCTCACAATCATGGCAGAAGGTGAAGGAGGAGCAAAGGCATGTCTTACCTGGCAACAGGCAAGAGAGCATGTGCAGAGGAACTCCCCTTTATAAAACTATCAGATCTCATGAGACTTAGTCACTATCACAAGAACAGCATGGGAAAACCTGCCCCTTTCATCAATTACCTCCTACTGGGTCCCTCCCATAACAGGTGCAGATTTTGGGAGCTACAATTCAAGATGAGATTTCAGTGGGGACACAGCCAAACCATATCATAGACCACGCTTTTGTAAATAGAAATAAAACATTTGTAAATGATATCCTTTTATCCATGCTGGATGAATGCTCTTATTTTCAGAGAAACATAATCATCTGTGTAGGCTCAATAAGAATCTGTACTTTCTGTTATGAGAACATAATTTCAATAGTTAGTTATGCAACCAAGACCTTGCCTAGAATGTCAGATTTCATAATGATGCTTATTAAATTAGATATGAGCTGATTCTTTAAAATAAGTCAGTTTGACTCAATGACACCAATTTTCACATATCTCCCTTGGAAAAATTGTACTAGTACCTGCTTATGAGGCTCCCCGTGGTACAGGCGAGCAAGAAAATCACTTCCTGGTTGGCCCAATGAGCAGTAAAAAATGAATTCAGCAAATCCAGGTTGTCCATATGCTGAAGACTCTATAGAAAGAATTGATCCTTTTCCTAGCTCCTGAGAGATAACCCTTGTGCCATGGACTGAATGTTTGCATCTCACAAAACTCATATGTTGAAACCCTGATCTCATTGTCGTGGTATTTGGAGAGATGACCTTTGGGAGATACTTAGGTCATAAGGGTGGAGCCCTTATAATGAGATTAGTGCTTTCTGCAATGTGATGAAGCAGAAATAAGACAGCTGCCTGCTCACCAAGAAGATGATTCTCATCAGACACTGGATCTACCAGCATACTGATCTTGGATTTTCTAGCCTCTATAACTGTGAGAAATAAAGTGTTGCTTAAGCCACACAGTCTATATTAGTTTTGTTACAGCAGTGCAATTGACTCAGACACCTTGAAATATCCTGGTTGATAATGTCTTTGTTTACTTGAGGGTCTTGGGCCATGCCTGATAGTCCCTACCATCAATGTAACTTATGGTGGGGGGCATGTGGTATTAGCTTTACCTGGGGGGGTCTGAGCTAAGCTTAGTCATTCAGTCAGTCATGCCTATGTGACAGACTCTTGATAAGAACCCTGGACACCAAGGCTCAAGTGAGCTTCCTTGGTTGGCAGTACTCCTGCCTGTGGTTCATATCACATCATTTCTGGGAGAGGTCAGCACTGTACATATGATGTCACTGGGAGGGGACAATGGGAAGCTTGCACCTGTTGTCTCCTGGACTCTGCACTGTGTGCCTTTTCCCTTCATGGCTTTTAGTCTGCATCTTTTCATGGTAATAAACCATAGCTGTGAGACTAATGGCCTCTGTGAGTTCTATGAATCCTTTTAGTGAATATAATTCTCTTATAGGTGTAAGTATTGCAGGTGAAATCTGGTGGTAACTTGACTTAGCTTTCTAGTTTCAAGAGGCTTTTAAAATCCAATATGAGATTCTATATAAAAATATCTGGTGAAACAAATTTAGAAAGGTTCACATAGTAAATTACCATTCTTGATGCACCTATGTAAATAGTCATGCCAAATATAATGAAATTTTTCTTATTTTATGATTAAGAATAATTTTTATTTGAGGTTATTTTATATCAGAAGAGAAGTGGTTATAGAGAGAGAAGTTATATTTCAATGGAAAACTATGCATTCCCTATAGTTTGCACTTCTGAGTTATTGAATTGTAGTCCTGTTTTTGTCTTTGAGCTCTTTTGAACCTCTTAAAATTGTGGGTAAATGATGGGTATGTAAACTCTGTCTTTTTCTGGTAAAGTTTTAATCGACTTCTTCCCTATCTGTGGCAAAACCAGTTTTGGCACCTACCTGTAAATTGAACTGGACATTGTAAGCCTGCCGAAATTGTCAATCATTCTTATATTTTTAATTCTTCCAGTTTCCTTCAAATATGGCTATAATTCATGAAGCTTTTAAAATTTTTCTTCTTTCTATATGGCTTGGCATCAAGAGCTAAAACATACATTCTAAGAGTTGTACTGGGACTCTAGGTTTCCTGGTAGCTGACCCTTTCCCCCAGGATCTGAAAAATTCCTGTAAGCCAAACTCTGGCAATTTAATATATACCTGAGTACCTCAGCAGACCATGCATGGGCCATAATTATCACTTGAGAAGCTACTGTCTGGAGAACTTTGGATGTCTGGAAAAATTCTGGTCATGCATGCCTGTGGGAGGTTGTCAATACTATGCATAACACCAGAAAACTCCTATTCCTATGACTAGAGCTTCATGAAACTCTTTTCCATGTTTTAAGCATCCCTTTTTTAAAGATGACTGATCCCCAGACTCCAAAACAACTGACCTTTGTCATCATCTCTTACCAAGTTGTTCAACCTACTTTAGAGGAAGAAAGATCAACAAGTGTTCTCCAGAGACTGTTTCTTAGATCTTGTTCTTTCCCACTAAGAAGGTTTATGATCACTGTTAGGTTGTTCACCAACAAATAACACTTGTCTTTATGAAAGGAATAATTGACAATACTGAACTTTATCTGAGTCCCATACTCCTGGGAAGAAGTGATAATTAAGAAGCCCACTATCATTTTGTGTTTCTGAAATGTCTAATCACAGAGGACCACATAAGGCTTGCATGTTTCAAGATAAGATCAACCACTATCTTTTCTCATGATTCCCATAAGAGTTGTGGATATGACTTCCTTGTTTGTTGACTTCTATAAATCTTCAGGTGTCCTGCCTTTCACTTGAGATATTCCTCTATAATGAATGTTTTCCCAATTGCAATAACCTAAATAAAATAATCTCTGCAACTGCCAATTGCATTTTGTATATCACAACAATTACAGACCTTGGAAAGTGTGTGTGTGTGTGTGTATGTATGTTGTGTAAATCAAAGAAAATAACTAATTTTCACTTTTTAAAAAAATTAATGAGATAAGAGAATAGCTGCAAAATGTAGACAGCATATTAAACAATGTAAAGGAGTCAGTGCAAAGTGACCACGAGCATTAAGCCCCTTGGAAATTCTCTTTGAATATCTGGGAGGGCCTCATATCAGTGCTTCTCAAACTTTTATGTATGAACAACTCGTACAGGAGCTTCTTAAAATGAGATTCAGATTCAGTAGAGCTAGTGTAACTGTGTTTTTGCTTTTCTCCCAGACCATGTTGATGCCGCTGTCCATGGTGCTCACTTTGAGTAGCAAATCTCTGTAGGACATGGAATGGAAGTTTGAACTAATCTTTTCTAGAGCTCAGGGATGACCCTGGCTGACATTGAGTTATACAATCCAAGCAATGATGTCAGTATGTGTTTGCTCACTCTGTATATTTCAGAGAAACTTGAATCTATAGCATATACTGCACTCTCATGACAGTATTAGGAGGAATAGCTGACTTGCAGCTTTGATCCCAGGAGGTAAAATTAATAACCACAACAAAAGGTGGTGACTCCTTTCAAGGCTATCTCATAATAGGTAAAATCACTCAATAAGAGAACTGAGATTTTTCAAGCAATCAGCTTGATGCAATGTATCATAAATTTTTATCTCGTAAGTCATAATATGTTGTAAATGCAGTTTTAACAGCTGCGGCATTAACAGAGTTTTTAAAAGCATAGTGATTAACACTGCAATTTTTTTAACAAAACAAAAGCAAATGTTTAGTTAGTTCTACTGCTTTAAAAACAGGTATGAGGAATTGATGTTCATAGTATGATACCAAAAGCAATATTAATATTTAAACAATTTTCTGCACATGCAAAATTATATTGTCTCTAAAAATATGATATCTTGGCTTCTTATATTTGTGTGGCCATCTAAATACAGATTTTTTTTTTTCCAGCTAGCTCCATCCAATTACACAGCCAGGCAGCAGATACTGTACTCATCTCCAGTATAAATTCCCATTAGAGAACATGAGATTGAATTTACAGTAAAGCTTGAGCCTTTCTAGCACAGATTATACTTTTGAATTTACAGTGCACTGTTTCACATCAGATGACTGATTCATTACAGATGCATTACAGTGAGGCTGTTTTTTCTTGTGTCCCCACTGTGTTTTTAGACCTAGGAAGTTCATGCCAACCTGTACATTGGTATTCAACTTGATGTAAAACAAAGTTCCTGATGTCTAAATTTCAAGGAGTTCTGGAAGAGTTATGTACACAAATATGGTTAACAGAAATGAGAATTTTGAGCACATAAATCCTCCATCATAATTTTGAAATTATTTCCCTAGTGAATTCACCCATATGCTCACAACCTTCAAATATAATAGAAAGTAATGGCTACTATTGTCACACTTTTCACCAGAGAGGATTGAATTGCAATGCATTGCAAGGAGAGAGAAATAGACTAGACACCTTAAATAATTTTGAGGACCTAATGAGATAAAGAAAGTGAGCATATTTAATAGTGCAGTGAGCAGCAGCATTATTACCTTTTATTTGTAGAGATAAGAGGGAATGTGTGTGTGTATGTGTGTGTGCACTCAGACTTGGGTACGTAGCTAAGGTCAGTCAAACTATAACTGCGCTAATAAGAAGTAGCTTAAAAAAACCTGTCCCCAATCCTTACAATTAAGGATTCTATTTGTGCACTTAAAAAAAGAAATGCTTTGTTTGATTTAAAAATATATATTCATTTACTTAGGGTCATATTTCTAGAATTCAAAGAATGCGGGTTTACCCTTTGTGTACCCAGTGTAAGAGTCATATTGCATATGCTCAGCAGTTACAGAATACTATTATTCTAGGTGAGCTTTCAGATTAAGCAAAGATAAAAGAAGAAAAAAAAGTAACTGCAGGACACGTTTTTTTTTGGTTTTTTTTTTTTTTTTTTTTTTTGAGACGGAGTCTCGCTCTGTCACCCAGGCTGGAGTGCAGTGGCCGGATCTCAGCTCACTGCAAGCTCCGCCTCCTGGGTTCATGCCATTCTCCTGCCTCAGCCTCCCGAGTAGCTGGGGCTACAGGCGCCGCCACCTGGCCCGGCTAGTTTTTGTATTTTTAGTAGAGACGGGGTTTCACCGTGTTAGCCAGGATGGTCTCGATCTCCTGACCTCGTGATCCGCCCGTCTCGGCCTCCCAAAGTGCTGGGATTACAAGCTTGAGCCACCGCGCCTGGCGACGTTTTTTTTTTTTTTTGGATAATCTGGCAAAGTTACGTATTTTGATACAGACAAAGCAAATCAATGACTTTGGTACTTGTTATCATTCTCTATCAATTCAACTTCCTTTCACCCCTTATTTCAAAATTTCTCTCATCCAAAAGTCAACAAATTGTTGTATTCTACCAATTTCTAGGCTGACTATAAAAAAATCCAGAAACACAAACAACCCTATGGAGTTTGATGCCTCTGTCACTGAATTTATGATACATGAGTTCATCTGTATTTCCGATATTTGGTTAGCAAGTATTGCCTCCATGGTTACTCCAGATTTTTGCAAACTCTTAAATCCTCCACTCAACTTCCAGCTTCTTCTCTCTTTACAGATACTCATTTAATTCACAGAAGACATGGGACCCAATGTCTCCATATTCAAAGCTGTCTTATGTTCATAGTAAGACAAATACACCACCTCTAAGTAATAACAATTTTTCTTTTCTTTTTAGTTATTTATGTCTTATATTTCTTTCATACTATATTCCAGTGACTTCAATTTCCAGGAATAGTGTTAAATAATGTTGTTTCTAAATTTAATGTAGCCTTTAAAAATAGTTCACCATTAAATATGATGTTTCTCTAAGTTAATTTTCTTATATTTTGTTTATTCTTATTTGATATTTCTTTTGTCTGGCTTCTCAAATTGGATTCTGCTTCGTGCCTTAATTTTAAAAAATATTCCTTGCTTTATAAATATATTTTAGGCCATTTTGCAGGGGGGTATTATTTGAGCTACATTCTATAATTTTGACACAAAGTGCTTTCATTGCCTTCATTTTTTAAATTTCATACATAATTTTATTTAGAATGGGGTTTTATAATTTTTAATATATTTTTATGAAAGAAAAGGGGAATCGCATGTTGATTAGAATATATGATTTTACATTTTGGTTTCAAATTTTGGAATTTAAAATTTTGTTTGTGAACAAGTACATAACCAATTTTTGTGTGTTTCATAGATGTTTTAAAAACCTGTTATAGTTTAGGATCTATTACTTATTGGATTCTTTCACTGAGATCATAATGTATAGGAGAGAAAAATATAATTTTTACTCTATGTTTATAAGTTTTTGACTGGGACTCCCTGCAACAAAAGATAGATTAACAAGAGAAAAACAAACACATTTATTAGCATGTATACTTCAGGTAAGCATGAGAGATACTCAGGGAAAAAAAATAACTTGGAATTCAGGTATATGCAGCATCTTCACCTAAAAGCAAAAAATAAGAAGGGTGTGGTGGAGGACAGTTATGGGAAGGTGACCAGGAGAAGCATGGTAAACGAAAGTAAGGTTTGTTATGTAGATTTCAATTACTACCTTCCACATTGATAGGAGTCTTTTGTTATTTAGTCATCCTTGTCTTCCTGGTACAAAGAGAGAGAAACCCCCATAAATGGAAATTTCCTTTATAGATGTAAATTTCCTCTTACAAAAGGGTAATTTCTACCGTGTTTTCAGAGCTTATCCTATTTCTCAGAACAATCAGCTCAAAACAATTCTTATGGCAAAGAGGCATTTTTGGTTTTTACCGTTGTATTTTGGGATGGCATATTATAGTCTCCTATAAATGCCCACCTTTTTGTTCTTAAACTCTTTCAGGACTTTGGGATCCTCTTCTAGGTAGGTAGCTCCTCCTCCTTTGTCCTTGTAAGTCTTTGAAAAAGTGAACACTTGTTGTACCTACTTCCACACTTTCTGTTTACTCTTCAATATTTTGTAGCCTGCCTTTCATTTCCAAAAGGCACCCCCAGTTACCAATCTAATTTCTTAATCTAATTTCTTAATCCAATGGACGCTTCACAGTCCTTCTTATCTACCTTAGTTGTCTCAATTTGCAGACACAGTTTGGAGAAAAAAACTTTACAATTAATTTTCCACTCTAAGAATATATGTCTTCTTTTATAAGGCTCATTTTAGAAAGAGACTGTTTAATTTTCTTAAGGTTTAAAAGAGTATTGAGGTGATAGGGAATGAAGAAATAATAATATGTTTCAGTTGGAGAAATAAAGAGTGGAATATTAAAATTTATCTGCAGTTCAAGATTTAAACTAAGTCATTGTAAAATTCTTGCTGCATGTGTCGAAAGATGAAATTGCAACAGATTTAGTTTAGAGATCTAAATTGGCTGTATTGTAATGCTAGAATTGGGCAACACTTCATTCCATAAATTATAATAAGTGTTCCAATGAGTCGAGTGGAGGAGGTTGGGTTTATAGACAGAAAAAGGGCTGAAGAAAGCAGAAATAAAGAACAAAAAGCAGACTGATCATTTCAAAGTCATTTTCCTTGTAAGGCAGAGGCAGGGAGGCAGAACAACAGAATGATAACTGATTGGTTAACGCTTGGTGGTAGAGATTAAAAGAGAGAGAACTTAATTTTCATGCAGTTTGAAGAATGAAACTGGCCAGTTTGGAAAATTAGGCTGTTATCGCTCCCTCTTGATTGCTAGGAAGGACAGATAACAGTTCAGTTTTGCTTTGGTGAGCACAGGTGATTAGATTTTGATTTTGAGTATGGTCTATTGAGGTCTAGTGTAGGAGTTTATTCCAAAGCTACCGCCTCCTAAGATTTTTATTTAACACATGGTTTCAGCACTCCGACTCCCCTGCTGTCACACATATCTTTGCTCTGTGTACCTCTACAGGTCAATTTGGAAGCAAGGGGAAGAGACAAGTTTGGAACATTGGGTTAGCCTGACAGATTCTCGTTCATGTCTTGTTCTTTGGCACAGGTGCTTTTTCTGTCCAAAATACCTTTGTTTCCGCTGCCTGCATGATAATTTCACTTGCAGAGCTGCTGGAACTCTAGTTCTGGAAAACGTACCATGCAGTGTTCTTCTGACGTCAATTTTCTTGGTGCCAGAACAGAGGATGGGGGAAGAGATGCAGAGTGTGTATGACACTGCAGGATTCAGCCTCTAGGTCTGATTGATGCTTGGGGATTAAGCAGAAGAAGATCAAAGGACACAGATCACAGTACCGAAGTTCAAGTGTAAATCTGGGGAAATCATACAACTAAAATAGCTAGTAAAAGCAGGTAGAATAACAGGGAACAGTAAAGAAAAAAATACTTGATTCCTCAGCACATTTCTGATCCAGTCAGGAGCTTTTTATGTGATTCCTGCTTAGGTAGAAGGAGATCCTTGCAGAAAATGTACAGGGTATGGAAGTTACAGGAGCAACGGGGGAGCAACTAAAGGCAGATTTGGCATTTCACATAGTGAGCTCTGAGTTTGCTTTGAGAGAATCATTTCTTACTTCTTTCTCTTCCTTTATGATCCTTGAAGCAGCAGAGGTCATTTGTACATAAATTTCCTTCCCGTTGATTATAGAAATGTTGATGGAACTTTTGAAGATGTTTATTTTAAGTGCTTTACATCCCCAAAATAGCATAAACAACAAATGAATTGGATTACCATATGAAAAATGGCAGCTTTTTTCTTTTTCTTGCGTTGAAGGTAACAGGATACAGGAAACCTATTGTTACTTGTTACTCCCATTTGCACATTAAAAATAACAGAAATAAGTGAAGTTTGGGTCAAACTGGGCTTCTATTTTTCAGTCCTTTTCTTGTTCAAGGTTGTTTTATTACTCTTTGAGGATACACTTGAAAAGTATCTGCTGACATTTAGAAAAAAATGAGATTGTTATAAATCATGTAAGCACCGTGTTCCTTTTTTTCATACAAAGTGAGAAAACAGAAATTTACCAGGTTAGAATGAAATTTAACAGACTCTGTGATAATTAACAGCTCAGTGTTAGATCATAATTCTTGATTTCCTTCTTTTAGCAGAAATAACCATCAACCTTGAAGCTGGGACATGTCATAAAAGGGGAGATTGAATTCAAGGACTGGGAGTTGGAGGCCCTTTAGAAGGATACTGCAGAGATGTGTATTTTGCTATGACCTTTGGTGCTGTACAAAATTATGGGTTCCTTCTATCCCTTTCTAATTTTTTTATCCCAAACTTTCTCAACACGACATGGTTTCAAGTGGTCACTATACTTGAGCTCAGAGTAATTATAATAGGGCTTGTGGTGGCCAGGACAGAAAAGTGACTGAGTGACTGTGGGAACTGACAAATATTTATTTTAGTCTGTGATATTGTGACTTGTTGTATTACAGGTTCAAAATCTTCTCAAAGGCTAATTCTTGCTCTGATTTTTCAGAATTGTTTTAATGCTCTATTTTACTAAAAAGCATAATATTCAATAGACATTTAGAATTTATTGATTGCCTACTGTATGCCTGGCATTTATATGAGAGTTAAAATTATAAAAATGACAGTCAACTAAACTTTTATCACAGTTGAGTTGTCAGTCTCCTATGACAGAATCATATGGAGTTATCCTGTCTAAAATGGTAGCCAATTGCTGTATGTGGCTAATGAGCACTTGAAATGTGGCTAGTCTGAATTGAGGTATATTGTAAATATAAAGTACACACTGAAATTTGAAGGATTAGTATGGAAAAATGTAACATTTCTATTAATAATTTTATATTGATTACTTGTTGAAATATTGTTTCAGCAAGTAATCAGTATAACATTATTAGTAGAAATGTCACTAAACATTAACAGTAATTGGTTAAAATATAATAGTTAAGTTGATTTCACAGGTTTTTTAATGTGACTGCTAGAAAATTTAAGATTACATAAGGTACTTGTATTTGTGGCTCACATTATATTTTGATTGGACATCACTAGTCTAAGATGTTTGTTAAAATAGCAAGTCATCATGTTCCATTCACAGACATTGTAACCACCCAAAGTGTTCACCTTGCTTACTGCCTAAACAGAGCCAGTTTAACTAGATTGGCTCCCCTAGACAGGGGAATTCCAATGGAGAAAGAGTAATTCACACAGAGCCAGCTGTGCGGGAGACCAGAGTTTTATTATTATTCAAATCAGTCTCCTTGAGCATTCAGGGATCAGAGATTTTAAAGATAATTTGGCAGGTAGGAGGCTTGGAAAGTGGGGAGTGATGATTGGTCAGGTTGGAGATGGAATCGTAGTGAAGGTCGAAGTGAGATTTTTCTCGCTGTTTTCTGTTTCAGGGTGAGATCACAGAACTGGTTGAGCCAGATTACTGATCGGGGTGGTGTCAGCTGATCCACCAAGGCAGGGTCTGCAAAATATCTCATGCACTGACCTTAGGTTTTACAATAGTGATGTTCTCCCCAGGAGCAATTTGGGGAGTTTCAGACTCTTGCAAACAGAGATTGCATAACCACTGAAGAGTGATATCTAACCTTGTAGCTAATTTGTTAGTCCTACAAAGGCCGACTGGTCCCAGATGAGATGGGGGTCTTTTTGGGAAAGGGTTATTATTAATTTTGTTTCAGAATAAGACTATAAATTAAATCCCTTTCCAAGGTTAGTTCAGCCTATGCCCAGAAATGAATAAGGACAGCCTAAATATTAGAAGGAAGATGGAGTCCGTTAGGTCTCATCTCTTTCACTGTCATAATTTCCTCAGCTATATATATATTTTTAAAGGCAGTTTCCACATTCTGAGTCAGGTCTGTGGTTGGGAACCAGAAATCTGTATTTTCAAGCAAGCACCTCAGATATGATCTAAGGACCATACTTTGAAAACAAAAAACTTTGAGTGCAGAGTAGTCATAGAGACAGACAACTGAGTAATAAAGAAAAATGATTAAAGAATAATAAAGGCTGTGGCAAAAGAAAGTTCAATGTACTGTAAAATGCTACATTGAGAATTTTGAGTAACAGGAGGTGAATCAAAGTAGTTTTCCAGAGAAATAAACTGAGTGCTAAATATGAGGTCTTCACTCCAAGTAGGGACCAGTGCAAAGGTCAGAGGTGAAAGCCAGGCAGCTTGGTGCATTCCAGGAACCAAAATTTATTATATGGCTGGAGAGAGATGATGGAGGTTGGGAAAAATAGGGATGATTCAAGAAAAATTGGTCATGAGGAACTTGTAAACTATGTTATGAGATCTGGATTTTATCTTAAGGTAACAGAACATTATTGAAAAGATTTTAAGGAATGCAGTGGCACTATAAAGTGGATAGTAGGAACATCTTGTAGTCAGGGATGTATCAATTACAATGTTGTCCTGAAAATGAAGTGTGAGAATATTCACTTGAATTTAGTTTGTTTTTAATGTACACTATGAATCTTATGATTTTGTCTCCTCTTTGTTGTGATGGCTTAGAAATGTAAACGTGAATTTGTGACTCTGTTTGGGCTTATACATGACAGAATGGTTTAAATTTCTGTGTTACAGTTTTACTAATGAAATTACCATTTTCTCCCCTTAAATTCCGTTGACTCCCACATTCTCAATTAATTTGTTTGTGTTTTTTGCAATTTTAAACAACCTCAATTTGTGTGTGTTGTGAATAAAGGAAGATATAAATGAATATGGAGTAATCTTTTATTTTATTTAATTTTTAATTTTTATTTTACTTTAAGTTCTGGGATACATGTACTGAATATGCAGGTTTGTTACATAGGTATACATGTGCCATGGTGGTTTGCTGCACCTATCAACCCATCATCTAGGTTTTAAAGCCCCACATGCATTAGATATTTATCCCAGTGCTCTCTCTCCTCTTGCTCCCCAGCCCCGACAGGTCCGATGTGTGATGTTCCTCTCCCTGTGTCCATGTGTTCTCATTGTTCAGCTCCTACTTATGAGTGAGAACTTGCTGTGTTTGGTTTTCCATTCCTGTGTTAGTTTGCTGAGGATGATGGTTTCCAGCTTCATCCATGTCCATGCAAAATCTGACTGCAAAAACATGCTATACAAACTAAAGATGTGATTATTATTAGTCTTTAAAAAAACTGTAAAAATTAAGAAGAAGAAGAATACATTTCCTTGTAAGCTAAAGATTTTGCCTTGCCTAATCTATAATATTTATCACTAACCTAACAAGAATTGCTATGCCTGTTGCATGCAGAATGTTCTGCTAGACTACAGGTAATGGCTATTTATTATCAAATTTTTCAAAGGGATTTAATAATCTGTTTGTGGGTTTTTTTTTTTGGTATATTACTTATCAGGTATGAGCTCATCAATTTAATTTATTTACATTTTGTATAATGTAAATTCCCCAAACTTGTTTTCCATTACCTAACAATCATGTGGGACCTCGCTTTCAATAAAAATGCTATCAATCTCTTATATTGATCTTTCCAAACTGAATGATAAACTTATACCTTTTTTTATATCTTTATAGTGACATGGGGAAATTTATTTCATATGTAGTAATAGAAGCTGGCATTTATATGATAATTTCCATTTATTGCATCCATTATCTTTCAACCCAGTGAATTACAGAATTCTGGAGACATTGTTCTGAGGATTTCTTCCTGAGCTAGGAAAGACTCTATATCCCAGACCAAATTACAAGGTGTTTCCTCAACTTTTTCATGGCAAGGTTTTAAAATTGGTGTGGAGCATTGTTACAGAAAAGTTGAAATTGTTTCTGTGCTTTTAACTTTTATTTTATTAGAAAAGTATAACTGTTCATTATAAAGTAATGCATGTCAGTTAAAACTTTAGGAGCCTGCCCTGGTTTCCACAACACCATACACTCCTTGTTTACTTCCACCTCCATGACAATTCCTCCAAGTTTATTTTGCTAGCTCCCTTTTTCTTCTTCAGCTGTAAATTTGGCGTTCTTAAGGGCTCATCCCTTAGCCTTTTATCCCCGTTTCTCTGTCTACATGAACTCTTTATGTGGTCTGTGTTAATCCTCTGGATTTATATACATCTGTATACTGATGACTCAGAAATATACATCTCTAGTACTAAACTTTTCCTTAAGTTCCAGACTTCTATATCCACTTAGATTTTTCTTAGGCATCTCAAATTCACAAGTCCAAAAGAGAACTTTAAATTTCTTCCCTTCTAAACTTGCATCTTCCTAGTCTTTTTTATTTCAGAAGTAATATTTTCCACCCATTGTTCAGATTAGACCTACAGGCCATTTTAAATTCCTTTCTTCTTCCATTTTAAATGATGAAGATAAGGATAACTCACATTTATTGAGAATTTTAATGCCCATCAGACCCTCTTCTAAGGACTTCAATTCTAAAAACTAGACACAATTATTATCTCCAGCTTATAGATGGAAAAACTGAGATACAAAGAGATGATTAAACTTGCCCACTAAATAGCTGAGTTGAGATTCAATTAGAAGAAAGGCTTGTTGATTCTACCCGCAAAGTTTATCCAGAATTTGTCCATGTATCTGCGTTTTTGCTGCTAATAAACGTAGTTGACGCCATGATCCCTCTCATCTGGACCACCTCAACATCTGCAACCAGTTCCTGTTCTTTTTCCAATTCAAACCACTTTATAATGGCCTTTTCATATGCAAGTCAAGTTGAAGTAGTGCAGTGACTTCCCATGGAACTCATGAGAAAAATAAAAAAGTAAGTTTTTCATAGGGAGTGGTACAAGGTCCTACACGATTAGTTCTCCAACCTCCCCAACTTCACTTGACCCATTCTTCTTTCCCTCATTCTCTAGACTAGAGCCACACAGGCCTTTTAAGTTTTTGAGACAACAAAACTTGTTCATAACACAAAGCCTTTATAGTTGCTATTCCCTCTTCCTGGCATGATCTTTCCTCAGCTTGTTGAATTTCTAGCTCCTTCTCATCATTGAGGTTTCATCTCAATTGTTATCTCCTTAGAGTCAATGCTTCAGTCATAGCCCACCCCTACACTCCCATGCTATCCCATTATCCTGTTTTATCTTCTTCAGAGTACTTACTTGTACTAATATTACCTTATGGTTTGTGTAATTATTTACCATCCTGCCCTAGACTCTAACTAGACTGTAAACACGATGTTAGCAGAAAGTCAGAGCTGTGTTACCAGAGTTCCTGCCAACACAGCATTTACAGTTTAGTTAGAGTCAAGAGCAAGATGTGTGCAGGCTCACAGCTATATCACGCATTCTAGACAATTGCCTGGAAAAAACGTAGGCACTTAATAATTATTTATTACTAAATAAATTTTACTTTCCTGGAACGTTGTCCAAAGATGAGTAACTGCTACTGCTGCTGCTGTTGTGATTTTGTGGCCTGGATAAACCAATAAATTTGACACATTATCCCTTAGGAATTTTTAACCGCAATAAGACAATTGGTAATTTGTTTGTGAACTTTTAAAGCTACAGCCCACGAGGACTAGGACTAGGGTAAGGTGGGAGAGGCACTTGAATTAGGCACAAAATTTAAGGAAGAGTCAAAAACTTTAGTGATCAAGATAATAGTTTAATAAACATTAAAGAAGGATCAAATCAGCAAAAAAATGACCTAAATTAAAAGCTGCCTGCTATTGTAAAAAAGTTTTAAACTTGCACTAGATTCTATCATCCATGAGGATCCATGAGAGCAGAGCTTTGTTTACCACTGTTTTCCCATTGCTTGCCTAGAATAGTGCTGGTCATATAGTAGACATTTAATATATGTTGATGAATTATCACATAAGTAATTTCTGATTCGAGAAAAAGATTTGAATACCCACTATGGGTAAAGCACTGAACTTTTTATTATAAACTAAAACAAACCTTGAGATATAGCCCATGCCCTCAAGAGAGGGATCTAAAGATCACAAAAGGGAGTTTATAATTATGAAATGCCAGTCAACAATCAAGAAAAACACTTTCTTCAGCATTCTTGTTTTTTTAATTAAATTAAATTAAATTAATGAATTTTGAGATGGAGCTTTGCTCTTGTTGCCCAGGCTGGAGTGCAGTGGCATGATCTCGGCTCACTGCAACATCCACCTCCAAAGTTCAAGCGATTCTCCTGCCTCGGCCTCCCAAGTACCTGGAATTACACTCATGTGCCACCACACCTGATTAATTTTGTATTTCTTAGTAGAGACGGGATTTTTCCATGTTGGTCAGACTGGCTGGTCTCGAACTCCCGACCTCAGGTGATCCACCTGTCTTGGCCTCCCAAAATGTTGGGATTACAGGCAGGAGCCACTGGCCTGACTTTTCCTTTTTTATTTTAAAGACAGAGTGTTGCTCTGTTACCGTAGCTGGAGTATAGTAGTGCGATCATGGCTCATGGCAGCCTTGACCTCCAGGGCTGAAATGATCCTCCCACCTCAGTTTCTTAAATAGGTTGGACCACAGGTGCGTGCCACCATGCCCACCTAAATTTTGGAGGGGGTGGGGGTTTGTAGAGGTGAGGTCTCACTATGTTGCTCAGGCTGGTCTTCAACCTCTGGGCTCAAGTGATCCTCCCACTTTGGCCTCCCAAAGTGGTGGGATTATAGGCATGAGTCACCACACCCAGCTTCGTCAGCTTTCTGTATTACTTTGATGACTTTTTCTCTCTCCCAATCTCCTACATTGATTTTGTTGTTGTTATCAAAAGACCATCTTTTTCTTTCTATCTTGCTTTTCTTTTCCTAGTCTCTTTCTCATTTCTATTTCCCAGAGCAAGTATAATATAGTTAAATGTATGAAATGGGGAAGAAAGAACAGAGTCAAAACAATTTGTCTTCCCAGAAAGGTGGTGGCTAAGTGTGTTGGAGCAAAAGAAGCTTTCCCTCTGCCTTCTGAAGATTTGATAACTGAGCCCGCTGAGATAAACTGACAATAGATCAACTAACAAGAGTAAAGGCACACAAATTCATCAACGTGCAAGCACACAGGAGTCAAACAAAGTGTGAAACTGAAAGAAGTACCAGATGGTTGAAGTTTAAATACCGTCATCATAGGGGAGAGGGAAGTGGGGGAATGTAGACAATTTGAGAGGAAGAGTAATTGATTTTTAAGGGAGATGAATGGGTCTAAAGGATAGGCAATAGCCCAGGACAGGGAACTGGTGTAGTGTCAACTTAGTCTTCCTTCCTGAGTTAGGCATCAGTTTCCTCAAATTGATGAGACATCTGGAGAAGGGATTCACAGCAGTTGGCTATCTTCTAGGGGATCTGGCCTTTAGGTAGACAGGAAACTTCAGAGAAAACCCTTCTCTGCATTTGCTGCTGCTTAGGTTCTCTCAGTTTTTTGAAGCAACATATTTTGAAATGTTGTTTTCTGAGCCCCACTAGGTGAAAACACTCAACCTCAGGCTGTCACAGACTGCTTATTCCTCTCACATGATCATTTCCTAGTTCTCAACACCCTTTCTGGTGCTCATCAACACAACTCAACTGTGCACAGTAATCATATTTAAGTTCAGATCCTTTCACTGCTGCAGGAAACAATACCAGTCGTGATTTACTTTTTGTGTTTTTTTTTCACATACATGAAGATTGATTTTGAAATACACTGTATTGGATTATATATATGTGAATGTACTTGGAGAGTTTGTAAAAAATTGTATGAAGCCTAAACTTTTCTTACCCAAAAAAGCCAAGACTGTTATATTTCCAGATCAGTGTTTTCTAGGCTGCTTGAATTCTGTGTTTCCTATCTTGATATTTGGCAGCAAAACATGATGTATTATTATCAACTGAAAGCTAAATTATCCCTAACAGGTCTATTTGCTGGGATCCTTTCTCCTGTCACCTCCTTCC
Source organism: Colobus angolensis palliatus (assembly GCF_000951035.1). Lineage (NCBI taxonomy): Eukaryota > Metazoa > Chordata > Mammalia > Primates > Cercopithecidae > Colobus > Colobus angolensis. The sequence continues at coordinate 159,868 of NW_012111808.1, read as the reverse complement.
AGGAGGGAGAATATGAAATAAATTAATTTTAGCATACCTAATAGGGCCAGTAGAGTTAAAAATCTGCTGAGTTGGTAGTGAGATGAAGGGCAATATACTGCTCTGGGGAAGGTATCAAATTGCATCAATTTACCTTCCCCAGAGCAGTATATCATCCCTCATCTCACTATCAACCCAGAAGATTTTTAACTCTACTGGCTCTATTTGGTAGGTTAATATTAATTTATTTCATATAAAGAGTCTTAAACAGTGTAAATTATATTCCTGGAATTCCCCTTATAGATTATATACTTAAAAATAATACAAAATATGGAGACACATATCTGCACACAGACAGTTGCCACTGTGTTACCTGGAATGGTGGAAAATAAGAGGCAATCTGGAAATCCAAAATGAAATAAACAGTTGGTTTAAAAATATTATGGTAAAATCTGGTAACTGACTACTAAAGTACACATCAAAGAAATAATCTTAGCTACTTGGGAGACCAAAGCAGGAGGATCACTTTAACCCAGGAGTTCAAGATCAGCTGGGGCTACACAGTGAGAGACCCCTTTTCAAACACACACACACACACACACACACATACACACACACACACACACAAACCAACAAAACTAAACACTTAATACTTCGAAGCTTTTATCAACCACATGGGGAAATGTTCTATGAAGGAGCCAGGGTACAAAATCGTGTATAAACCTAGACTTCAAGTAAGTAAAAATATGTATATATATATATAGAGAGAGAGAGAGACAAAGTTTACCTAAAAGGAAATCTATCAAAGGTAATAGTGATGGCTTCTTGATGATGAGTTCATAGGTAGTATTTTTATTTAGAGTTTTATATATTTTTATATTTTCTACAGTACATATAGGCCACTTTGATCATTGGGAGAAATAGACTGTTTTTATAAGTACAGTGGCTTCTCCTTTGATTCAGAATTATTCCCTGGAGTTCTGCTCTAGTTGTGATCACATCCAGAACCTTAAGATTCCTCTGCTGCCTAATAAACCAGAGAACAGAATGATCTGGACAATTCATCCAGGATTTGGCTTGAGCTGCTGTATTCATCACTGGGTCCCCCTGTTCCTGAGCAACTGTTGTGGGGTTTATGAGCCCTGGAAGGAATAGCAAGTCAGAGCTGGAATTAGCTGCATTCTGGTCACAGTTACACATATGTGGCTTTCATTGATTTTTATGTGAGATTTGTGCACATAATGGAGAGAGGAATGTCACTGATTTGTTTTAATTTAGCTTGAGCAGTAACCCTTTACTAATGAGACTCCTTCTATAAGAGGTAAATCTGCTCTCAATTTTGTTTCTTTTTTTTTCAGTTGTGAAAAGCATTGGTTTAGATTTCTGTAACCAAGGAAGTCCCAGTGGTGACTTCAGATCAGCTTGGGCACTTGCATGTGAGTCATGCTATCATTTGCTTTTCATTGGCTCAAACATGTAATCATCTCAGTTGTAAGTTAATAAAACCAAGATTTGTGTAGTGTTCCTCCCACCCTTTTCCCTCCAATTCAGATTATACATTAGAAAAGCGTTTTTCAATGTTAGCACTATTGACATTTGGGGATGTATAATCCTTTGTTGTAGGGGACTGTTCTCTGTAGTATGTTTAATAACATCTCTGACCTCTATGCTCTGGATGCTAACAGCAGTCCTTTTATAGACTCCTAGGGGTCTAAATTGCCCCCAGTTGAGAACTATTGGATTAGACAAAGTATGAAGAAAAAGCTAAATAGAATAAAATAATTAAAAATTATAGACATGTTATTAAAATCACTAACACTCTTCTTATTTAGGAAATAATTTAATATAGCTAAAGAAACCTGCACACTTTTTAGCAAAATATAGTAAAAATACATAAAGTAATAACAAGAAAGAAAAAAATTGATAAATTTGACTTCAAAATTAAAAACTTCTGCTTATCAAATGGCTGTTAAGAAAATGAGTAGATAAGCCACAGATTTGGGGAAACATCTGCAAAACATGCATCTGACAAAGAACTTATGTCCAGAATATATAAAGATCTTCTACAACTCGATAGTAAAAAAAATCCAATGCCAAAAATCAGTAAAAGATTTGAACAGGCACTTCACAATAGAAGTTATACAAATAGCCAATAAGCACGTTAGAAAGGGCTCAACATCATCAGACATAAGGGAAACAGGTTAAAACGTAAATGAGGTGACATGACAAACCTACCAGAGTGTCTAAAATTAAAATGGTTGACAAAAACGTTGGCAAGGATATAAACAGATGAAACAGCTAGAAAGTGGGGTTATAAATTTTATGCTGCAAAGGAACCTTTAGAACAAGGTTTAGTGGTTTCTTATCAGGATAAACATACTCGTGTTCTATGAAATAGCAATTACACTTCTAGATAGGTACCTCAAATAAATAAAAATGTTGATAAAAATACTTGTATAAGAATGTTTATAACATTCTGGTTCATTATATTTCAATGCCAGAAACAACCCACATGCAGATATCTTCTATATAATGTGACCTATATAACGCAATGTTGGGATCTATATAATGAAGGGACACATCACTTCTGTAATATCCCTGCCCAAAATGCAAATGGTAATTCAATCATAAGGAAGTCTCAAATAAACACTGATCTGTATGCTTCAAAAATGTCAAGTCACAAATGACAGAGATAGGCCAAGAAACAATTCCAGAATAAAGGAAACTGAAGTGATGTGACATGACCTGAAAGTGCATCCTGGACTGGGAGATAAAAAATACTAGCTATAAAGCACTTTATTTAGCCAGGTACAACGACTCACACCTGTAATCCCAGCACTTTGGGAGGGTGAGCCAAGTGGATCCCTCGAGCTCAGGAGTTTGAGACCCAGCCTGGTCAGCATGGGAAAGCCATGTCTCTACAAAAAAACACAAATTAGCCAGGCACGGTGGCTCACGCCTGAAGTCCCAGCTACTTGGCAGTCTGGGGTGGGAGGAATTTGAGTCCACGAGGTCAAGGCTGTAGTAAGCTGAGACTGCACCACTTCACTCTAGCCTGGATGATAGAGTGAGAGCCTGTGTCATAATAAAGTACTTTATTCGTATAACTTATGATATTTGAATATGAACTATAGATTAGAAAATTAAGCATATCATTTCTTTTAAAAATAACGATACTGTGTTAATCGAGATAAATGACGAGACAAGTCTCAATTATTTTAGGAGGTTTATTTGTCAAAGTTAAGGATGTAGTCCTGGAAAACAGGTCTATACTTTTATTCAAAGATGACTTCGAGGGCTCCAAATTTAAAGGGGGAAAGGGAAGAATATTGAGAAGTACACAATTTTCATTTAAGAGATGGGTGGGGAAAAATAATCATGCCTTTGTCTGGCTCAATTAATCTGCATTTTATGTAAGACGACAAAGGATAAAAGGGTCAGGTGAACAATTGGATATGCATTTGTGTCTGGTAGGCAGGGGGAATGACTGCACCTGTAAGGATAAGCTGTCAATTTACACTGCCATGGTGAAATTTTAGCAGAAATACCTTAGAGTAAAGATCTGGCACCTCACTGGGAAATTTTTGTGGGCAAAATATGGAGGAGGTATGTAGCTTTTCATCTTGTAGCCACCTTATTTATGAACCAAAGAGGAGAAAGTAGGTTTGTGTAACCCAGTTCCCAGCTTGAGTTTTCCCTTTGACTTAAATGAGTTTGGGGTCCTAAGATTTAATTTCCTTTCACAACTGTCATGTAAGAAAATTCCATTTTTTGTTGTGGGGAAGAAATAGGCACCTATATGTTTAGGGATAAAGAGACATTTCTCCAATTTACTCTCAAATGGTTCAGAAAAAAGTTATACACAAGCACAAATACACATGTATGTGGGAGAGGATGATAAATGGGCAAAATAGAAACAACTAGTGAACTTGGGTACACACTATATTGGATATTTTTGCAGTATTCCTGCAGCTATTCTGTAAGTTTAATAATATCAAGAAAAAGGTTTAAATTAAAAAGTGAGGAAAATGATACAAAAGATAAATAAGGATAGTGGAGCTGAATTGTCATAAACAGCTGTATTGTGCTAATAACAAATTACCACACATTCTGCAGTTTAAAAGAAAACACACATTTATTATTTTAGCTTTCATAGGGCAAGATTCTAGGCGTAGCTTACTTCAGTTCATCATAAAGTTGCAATCAAGATATTGGATGCATTTTCGTTTGCAGGCATGACTGGAGAAGAATACACTTTCAAGCTCATTAAGATTGTTGGGAGATTTTATTCCTTTGTGGTTGTATGACTGAAAGTCTCAGCTGAAGGCTGTTTCCAGAGCCCAGAAGGCACCCACAGTTCCCCACCATGTGACCTCTCTATGGAAAGTTTATAACATGGCTGTTTGTTTCTCCAAAGCTTGCAGAAGAGTGTCTCACCTGTATGCTTAGAGAGAGCTTTACATAAGAGAACATAATCAAGGGAGTAATATTTCATGTTTTTTGATGTATTGTATAGTTAGAAGCAAGTTATAGATGTCTCCCATGCTCCAGGGAAGAAGATTACACACAGGTGTGTAGACCAGAAAGTAGGAATTATTGCTGGACATCCTAGGGTTATCTAGCACAGCATAAAATTACTACATCAAATATGATTCATCAAATGATATATGGTTTTTATCTTCAATTGAGACTAAGCTAGAAATGAAAAAGTATTTTCTTTTTTTTTTTTTCAACCTCAAATGTTTTTAATAGTGGAACTGTGTACAGGATCCTCTAAAGAGACGACCTGGCTGGGTGCTCAAACCACATGGGCTGACCCCAAAGACACCAAAACCAAGAGCTGCTCAGGAGGCACTAAAAGTCGACAGTCTTGGCCGGCTTCACATCCTCGATCTCAGCAGACAGCCAGCGGTAGGTGCGGTGATGGCGCAGCACCTCGATGGCCTTGAGTTCCAGTGGTGTTGCCTGAATGCCAACGTCTTCTAAGCCAGGCAGGTGAGGCAATTTCATGTCTGTGATGTGCATCCGCTCCACTTTATCCCTTGTTATCCAGGGCTCAAATGGGTTTATTTCAAAGACTCTTGCTACCCATCGATAGGCAAAAAGTGGCAAGGGGAATGGGAGGAACAATCTGTGAGTCACAGCAAAGATGTACTTCACCAGGTGAAAGAGGAGGTAGCGATGTGGACCAATGAAAGCAAAGGTTTTCCCGCTGGCATCGGGATCCTTAACTATATTAACAATTCCTTTGGACACATCTACGACATATACTGGTTGTTTAACTGTCTTCCAGCCCAAAGAACCAAGGGGTATAGGACCAAACTGACGCATATGTGCAAAAGAATTAAGGAATCTGTCCTCTCTTCCAAAGATGTCTGACGGCTTTATGATAATGGCTTCTGGAAACGCATCTCTCACTGCTTTCTCTCCAACAGCCTTATTTCTCAAATATCTAGAAGAGCTTTTAATATTCGCATTCAGATGTGAAACATGAATGAATTTTTCAACTCCAGCTTCCTTGGACACTTGAGCAATTGCCTGGGGAATCTTCACATAAACATCCTCAAAATCGAAGTTTCTGGTTTCCCAGTCTCGCCCAATAAGATTGATGACCACATTGCTGTGTTCCACTACTCGTCGGATAGAATCTTTATCTCTCGCGTCCCATTCCAGAAACAGAAGCTGGCCCAGGTCACCCATGGGACGAAGGTGCATGATGTCATATGTATCACACCGATAGGGTATGATTACCTGTGACCCCATGCGTCCAAGGTGGTTGACAACATATCGCCCCAGGAATCCTGTTGCTCCAAACACAGTGGCCACTATCCCACTGACTGAGGAACGTCCACCTTTCCCATGAGGCATGAGGGCATGATGAAGCTGGCGACAGGGTGGGCCATGACACACTGATGTGGCTATTGCAGTAATGGCAGAACGTGACATTGGCAGGACCCGGACAACCCCTGAAAAAGTATTTTCTAAAAGCTGTTAGTGGTACATATTTGAGAGTAACAGTTTTAGATAGTGAAGAAAATATTTGTCATTATTTTTGTGATCAGAGTATTTAGAAACTATTTCCTGCATTTCAGAAATATGTTATTAATCCTACCTTCTAAAGCTGTTTAGTCATAAACGTCTTATATCAAATGTCTGACTATCTTGCTAGGCAATGGTAGAATTGCACTTTCTTACCTTTTTTTGAGTTGTGGATTATCATGTGACTTATAGGTATCCATTATTTGACTCGCTTTGGTCAGTGAAATGTAGGTGGAAGCTTTAGTAGCCCATGTGATTTGACATATTCATCTTTACCTTGCTTATAATCTTTGAAAAAATCTGTGGCAATTGGGCTTCTGTCAGCCTGGATCCTTGAGTGATTACAACAGGCAGAGCCTCTAGGCTGACCCAAACTGAACATGTAGTAACAATGAGAGATGAACTTTTGTTACTTTTATTGACTGTTATTTTTGACTTTTCTTTTGTTATTGCAGCCTGACCTAGTCTTTCTTGACTGGTATAGACATTTATAACTAGAATTGTGGTGCTATTTATAAAGCAAACCTAAATTACATAGTATTGGTTTAATGATTAATTGAGTGGTGGTAAAAAAGTAAAAGCTGAAAGAATAGTAATGTCATCTTGATCTTAGGAGGAAATATTTGGTAAAACTCACACCTAGGAAATAGTTTATATGCTAATGATTATAGGACCAGGGACAGAAGTTAGAAAGCATAGTGTGAGCTCTGTATATTGGTTGCTGTTTGTTGTATTGGCAAGGAATAGCAAAAAAGAGGTGATAGTTTTGATGTGCAAGTTCAGGGACCAGTGTCATTCAGTGTCAGTAGTGCACGCCACTGTGTGTGTGCCCAGAAGCAGTGCCAGAGGCTTCTTCCCTGGAATAGTCCCACTCTGTGTTTTGGGAGTCATTTCTGGGCGAGGAACCTTGGAGCCTGAACGTCCAGTTCTCAAAGTTATCTCATGTTATCTAATTTCAACTAAAAACAACAACAACAACAACAACAACAACAAAAACTGGGCTTTTAAATATTTAAAGTTAGTTTTATTCAGTCTTACTGAAGATTGCAACCTGGGAAAGTTTCAGAGAATTTCTGTTAGACTGCTCCAAAGCAGTATTTTATCCCACAGCTTATTCAGCAGGGAGTGGAGGTGCTGCATGTGCTCAGAAGTTCCATTAAAGTAAAAACACATCGAAGTTTGGGTGTGAGAGTGTATCTGCTTATAGACTAAAGAGGCATAGTTGTTAACTCTGCTAGATATTATTTTATATACAGGAAAAGGCAGGGGCTAGGATTATTGAACTTATATTTTCTAAAAATACAGTGACTCAGGTAAGAATTACCGGGACCTACACTCTATCTCGTTTATTGTCTTCAAGACATTCTTCCAGAGGGATGTGCTTAGTCACTAAGTTTGGGGTTTATGAAGCTATGCTGACAAGCCATATAAGCAAACAGGATTTCTTTAAGGCAAGGACCACGTATGTGACTGGCCAGAAGCAGACATTTGCTACTTGTCTCACATAATACAACTTATTTCTGTTTAAACTTGCCTCTCTATATTTTGTTGCTAGATCTGGAGGATCCTGACTAATATAGAAACTATTCATATTATCATACTCATTGAGACATTTTTGTTAAGCACTTACTATGTGTCATGTACGGGGCTAGATCCTGAACTATCATCATGGTCATAACAGGCATAAATTTTGACTTCAAGAGGTTTAAACGTTAAAAAATTTTCAGTTCATTGTTGTACAGATTTATGAGTTTATATTAATGTATATCAATAATATATGCCATTGAAGCCAGTCAGCCTCATACTTTCCATTTGAAATACCATTTTCAGAAATAAATGCATATTTTGTTATATGACACTATATAATGGTTACATAAATGAAACTATCTTCCCATTGAATAAAAACCAAAGCTGGAAACAAAAGTAACCAAGGAAACATTTCTATCAGGGAGGTTTTTGGTTATCTGTTTGTTTGCTTTTTTACAGTTTTTAATGCTAACTTTAGTTTACTTTTGTGAGACTTATCAGACAGTTTTATTATTTTTCTGGAGTACTGTTTCACCACTCAGCAGTGAAACAATGCCTCTTTAAAGTTAGTGCTAATTCTTAAATTTGACACAAGATGCTTCATTTTGAGGAAAGTATTATGAAAAAAATAGAAAATTGCATCTTTGAAGTATATCTCCTTTTAGCTGTTTTCTTCATATACAATGAATTTTACTTAACGAAATGAAAAATTAAGACTAGAGTGCAATCCATCCCTGACTATTTCTATAGCAATTGGAAAGGTTATTTATACACAACTGCAAATTATATTTGGCAAAATAGGAAATAACATTTCATTGAAAGGTACCTTTTGCAAACAGCACATGCTTTCTTAGAGTTTTGGCTGAAAACTATTTTTTTTCTATAAACATACAGATGTCTTTAAGGTATAATTAAATGGAAATTATTTACCTAAATTTCTTGTTTAGGTCTAATTTCAAATTCTTGGAAGCTGGATTTGATAATTGAGATGAACTAATTTCTTAGTAAGGGATACTTTACCCTAGGAAACACTAACTGATGAATATAATGTGTAGACTTGAGAGGTAAGCCTTCAATGTGAAGCTCCATTAGCACATTCCAAATTATTTAGACATGATTTATATGGAGGTTTCTAGTCAAAATAGTCTTTGAAAACTGTATTTCAAATGGTAGTTGACAATACGGCTTAAGATATCCTGTGTAGGAACATACATAGCAGCAGAGAGGAGGTGCAATGAAGGGGCAACAACACTGGGTGAGGGATCAGGAGACTTGGTCCTGCTTTTAAATGCCTTTCTTTTTCTCATCTGTAAAAATGAATGAATTGATCTCTAAGGTTCCCTGGAGCTCTAAGTTCTGTGACTATGCAGCAAATAGTATAGAAATAATAAGAATAGTTGATACCTCTTTTGGCTGTAAGTTGAAAAGGAAACTAAAAAAGGGTTATAAATTTTAAAACTTTTACCATGAATGCTTCTTATTATAATTATTAGGTGCTTGCAGTACTGGAGTTGATTACATAAAACTGATTACTTGGGTTTAATTAATTTATTCCACAGCAAGAGATAAGAATTATCCCCACTCAGATAAATGAAAGTGGGTAAAGAAAATATGGCCAAAGATAAAAAATAAACTATCAATTTTAAGAGAGATTTTTTGATGAACCAACTTCATAAGTAAAACTGCTGCTCTTTGACTTGATTTAAACCTGGAGAAGCTAAAGGTAGAAAGGATCTGCCTCATTGTCTGGTGTGAAAAGCAGACAAATTTGAATTTGTTTTTTAATGTGCCTGTTTAAGAGTCTTGTCATGATTTGTTTTGGGGGGAATTTTGTGACTTGAATAGAGTTGATCATTATTGTACTTGGTGTAACTATAAACTGAACAATTCCTTCCCACAGGAATACAAGAAAGTGTTTAGAGTATTTGTTTCGATGTGTACAACTTGTTCCTATCTTTCCAGAATAAAAGACCTTATTCTCCCTTTTAATACTCTGTACTAACCTCTACTATTGTCTTTATTCCTCTCTTACTATATTGCTCCAGCTGCGATGTCGCTCATTCTGTCACTTCTTTGGTACTGACATACAATCTTTCCTTTAGAATAATTTGTTAGCCTTCTTATAAATTGTGTACCTGAACTCATATATGATTGAAGCCTCTTAATATGTAAAGCACTTGAAATGGAATGACCCTGGGTAAGAGTTCCCATCATGTCCCCTTGCTGCACGTGGAGGTCTTTTTTTAAGCTTGTTGCAGGCTCTTTTATTAGGTTCCCTGGGTATAGTGAATGCTTAATAAATAATGATGAAGGTTTTAAAATATCATTTTACAAATGAGAAGTCAGAAGGGTTTTGGCCTATGTGGATTAACAAGTCATTCAGTGAAGCAAACTGTATCCTCAGGATTCCCACAGAGTCTATCTAGTTCAACCTGAGATGTAACATCAGGGTGAGTAGATAAAATGAGCATATCTATCCAGCACAGGATGGGAGAAATAGATCTTTTCAAAAACAGTACAAGTATTCATAAATGAGGGTATTGTAGTTGTTAGTGGCAGGAAATAGAAATATGGGCAATATTGTGATACCACTGTGGAATGTTCATAATAAGTGTTAGTAATTATTTGATTTACAAAACAAAAGGGGGAGTGGATATTATGATGTTATTTCAGGATAACTCTGCCATGTGAGAAGCAGAAGCAGGAGCAAATAAACTGCAGGTCATTTTGCATAAGTATAAAATTAAAATTAAAAGAATATGAACTCCCTATCTGTAAGAAAATCTGTTCTATACCATAATAGAAGAGACAAGGGGCAGAAATATGTGCATGATCTTCAAAAAGAGCTTATAGCATATGAGGTCGGTTAGGGATGGAGTGCTGTTGGGAAAAGAATAAAATAAACAGATGTCTTTATTTCAAGCTTGATTAAGATAATTACCACCAAGAAAATGGAGTGCAATGGGGATTCTAAGGAGGAAGAGATTATATGTAGAGAGGGGGATTAGGAAAAAACTTTGCAGAGGATTTGCAAGATGAATACATTTTAACAGATGAAAATAGAGGTAGAGGTGGCAGTATTTTCGATAAAGGAACCAGCTCTCTTTCATATGTTTGAAAACAAATTGTTAAGCATCTACCCTGCCTGGGGTAAAAAGTGGCTAAAATAAATACTTTCTGAATTCCAGAAACTTTCTTTTCCCTTTTTTT
>NW_012111808.1:142731-144717 GCF_000951035.1 Colobus angolensis palliatus | reverse complement strand
GTGTCTTGGATTAGAAATGAACTTGATTATTAAAAGCCAAACTAGACATCTACTAAGAGGTTGTACAACATAAATTGTACAGTGTATGCATAGATTGCATAATATGGTTTCTGGGTAAAACCCAAGGGGTTAGTTAGCCATCACTTCTGAAAGGAAGTTCAGCTGCTGCCCAGGTTGCAAATACATTTAATGCAAAAGAGTGTGGAGAGGAATTTTCCTGAAAAGGGAATTTTAAGTGGTGTACCCTATATATAGTTCCACACCATTTTACTCCCCCAGGGAAGATGACATTTGTTTTAGGAAGGTAGATTTGAATAAATTTGCTTCTTTGGGCTGCTAATCAGTATGCAAAGTTTCAGCCAAGAAAAGCCAATTTCTCTCCTACAATTTTAACTCTCTTGGAAAGTGATGGGGTTTTTACTTCAATTGCTCAGGTAGCCCCCTTTCCCTTTTTGCCTGATGGTGAATAAATGCAAGCAATTCCTCATTAAAGGCACAGTTCTGTTATTTTTACCAGTGAGTTCCACAGCTAAGGGTGCTGGCTTTCTACCTGAGGTAAGGATGATGAGTTCTGATGCCACCCTGTGAGTCTCTTGGCTCTCAGGTCTATCCACAGAGGTGCCTCTACTCTGTTTTGTCTCCATGACTTTTATTAAGGGCTCTCCTCTTTCTGCTACTGCTTTTCTGTCTCCAAGTGGCTTCTAAGACCACTTGCACATTTGGTTATTTACTAGAAGGATTCACAGACTTCAATGTCATACTTTTAGTTAAGATTTACTGTTGCAGGAGAGTAAGAATACATAGGAAGATCACTAAGGGAAAAAAGTAAAAACACATTTCTTAGGAAGCGTCTGGGGAAATTCCTTTGCAGGCTTCCTGTGCTCCTTTCCTCCCGTGAAGGATCACACACAGCATACACCCTTCCTCTAGTAGTAAAAATGCAGACACACATGTGCAATATGTCTGCCGAGGGAAGACTTTATGACTCAACAAGGGTTTTCATGGGGGCTGATCACAGAGGCACCTGTACCCACCAAAATTCCAGGTTCTAATACAGGAAGCAGGTGTTCATCATAAAATATATTTGTACAAACAGTCTAAGCAAGTTGGTACAGCAGTCGAATCTTAGCACTTTGTAAATATTTCAGAAACCAGGCCCCAGACACGAGCCAAGGGCCAATTTTGAAAGAAACACCTTCTAAAGATAGTAGCCTCAGGGCTGCTGTATTAGCTTTTTTTTTTTCTGCAAACTTTCCCATTTCCTTTATGGTTGGAGCAAAGTACCTAGATTTGAGTCCTGAAGGCAGATGTGGTGTTTTCCCATTAACTTCCTTGGTTCTCAATTTCATTTTCTGGACAATGGGTATAAAACACAGCTACCAGTGATTTGGCACAAACAATTTGGTTCAAAGCAATTTGGTAGGTCGGTTAGCATGACAATTTTATCTAAAATGAATATCTTTCTAAAAATTCGTTGGAAAAGTTTATACCAAAGTGCTTTGTAAACTACAAATTAAAATGCTCTATAAAATATTATTTATTGTTTCTAATCTCTTGACTGTAAGTGTTGTAGACCATGGTCTCCTTTAGGTACTTCCCAGCTCTTGTATGTGCTCCAGGCACTAGGATACTCTGGGTGGGACAGAGGTACTTCTGCAGAAATAATGTGATGTGATCTTTGTGGGGACATCAATGCTATTTGTGCCTCACCTGCCTCACTTTAGAAATTACACAAAGGAAGCATCTGATCTCAGTTATATACAGAGAAGTTAGATGCACAGATAATAAATCCAGATAGCCTCAGCTTGAATCCCAATTTTTCCACTTACTGGCTTTATCTTGGGCAAATGACTTACTCTCTGGGTCTCAGCATCTTTATCTATGAGAGGAGATAAAAGCACCAATATCGTGTGTTGTTCAGGAAATTAAATGACTGTCTGGCATCTGGGAAATGCCACATATGTTTTTTTTCTATTTTTACTATTA
>NW_012111808.1:140582-142141 GCF_000951035.1 Colobus angolensis palliatus | reverse complement strand
TCACCTGCCTCACTTTAGAAATTACACAAAGGAAGCATCTGATCTCAGTTATATACAGAGAAGTTAGATGCACAGATTCTAAATCCAGATAGCCTCAGCTTGAATCCCAATTTTTCTACTTACTGGCTTTATCTTGGGCAAATGACTTACTCTCTGGGTCTCAGCATCTTTATCTATGAGAGGAGATAAAAGCACCAATATCGTGTGTTGTTCGGGAAATTAAATGACTGTCTGGCATCTGGGAAATGCCACACACATTTTTTTTCTATTTTTACAATTAACTTGATTGATATATTTGAAACATTGTGTTATGTAATAGAAATAAAATGGACCTTTGAATCAGGTAGATGTGGATTTCAACACTGGCTCATGCCTTATTGTCTGTATAACTTTGGGAAAGTCATTCAACCTCTTTGAGCTCTTTTCTCCTTGAATAAGAAAATGGGAATAATATTTATTTGGCAATGTTTGCATCATGAGTAAAGGCCTTGAGATTGGAAGTATCTTGGCATATTTGAAGAATAGTAAAAAGCTCAGGGTGGCAGGAAAGTGGTCAATGAAGGGAGAAGGATGGGGATCAGAGAGACATGCAGGGACAGGTCAGTTGTGGCCTTGCTACTCAGGGAGAAATGTTGAATGTTCTTCTGAGTTGAGAGGAGTCATTGCAGAGTAAGCAGGAAAGATATATTCTGATTTACACTTAAAAATTCAATCCAGTAGCAGGGCACAGTTTGAATCAGGGAGAGCACGTATGCATCTCTTTTATATTTTATAATGTAACTGCTAGAAAATTTAAGATCATATAAGGTACTCGTATTTGTGGCTCACATTATGTTTAGATTGGACATTACTAGTCTAGGATGTTTGTTAAAACAGAAAGTCATCATGTTCCATTCACAGACATTGTAACCACCCAAAGGGTTCACCTTGCCTGCTGCCTAAACAGAGCCAATTTATCTAGATGATGTCTCTTTCAGAAGGTGAGACAAATGGTGATGGTGGCTAGCCGATGGTGGGTGGTAGAGATTAAGATGCTAAAACTGTATGATTATAAACATTAGTCTGACCGGTATGATTTACTTTAACGGTAATTATTACTAATACTGTTCACATAAAATAACTTTCATTTCACTGAGGGCAACACAAATGCAAGTTAACCTTTGCCAAACTAATGTTTTTGAAGAAATTCTTTGGTATTTTTGAAAGGGAAATAATCATAAAGGAGAAATTTTATGAAGTGGCCTTATTTTATTCTCCTCAGAGCTATATGGGAGTGAGGCTTATTACTTTTGTGATTTCTCATATTTCCTCATTATAAAATCCCCAAACAACGTAGAAGAGGAATGAGTATAAACATTTTGGGCATCATGTGTGCGGTGATGATTCTATGATTCTGAAAACGTTTCATCAACTTGTCTCGGCTGGTTATAGAGTTTTCCTTCAGGATGTCAGCATCCTGACCCTCTAATGGGGTGTTGAATTTCCCCAGAGTAGGTGTGAAAGCTCAGTTGTCAGGACAGTTATGGTGTTTTATGCAGGTTGTTCCTTACCCTCCTGTT
>NW_012111808.1:139865-140257 GCF_000951035.1 Colobus angolensis palliatus | reverse complement strand
CTGCTGCCTAAACAGAGCCAATTTATCTAGATGATGTCTCTTTCAGAAGGTGAGACAAATGGTGATGGTGGCTAGCCGATGGTGGGTGGTAGAGACTAAGATGTATGATTATAAACATTAGTCTGACCGGTATGATTTATTTTAACTGGTAATTATTACTAATACTGTTCACATAAAATAACTTTCATTTCACTGAGGACAACACAAATGCAAGTCAACCTTTGCCAAACTAATATTTTTGAAGAAAGCCTTTGGTATTTTTGAAAGGGAAATAATCATAAAGGATAAATTTTATGAAGTGGCCTTATTTTATTCTCCTCAGAGCTATATGGGAATGAGGCTTATTACTTTTGTGGTTTCTCATATTTCCTCGTTATAAAATCCCCAAACAA
>NW_012111808.1:136864-139815 GCF_000951035.1 Colobus angolensis palliatus | reverse complement strand
CCTGTTTAGATGTTTTTCTTTTGTCAGCATTTGATTGGGTTCTTTCATCTGTGATTCAATGTCTGTATTAAACTCCATTTGCTTCTCTGCTGCTCCTCAAGACTTTATTATGTGGGAAAAAAAAGCCCATGTCCTTTAGTGCTGATTTTCTGGTCTTTTAGGGAGGCAGTCTCTATCAGTCCTACAAATAAAGAATATTTAGGGTTGATTAACTAACATGTGCTGGATCACTGAAGAAAGAGCTGGTCAGAAAAATGGTTCATCATGCTTGCCATGTAAGAATAAAGTTCAAAAGAACCTTAAAGCACCCAAACAGGTCATTTGGGTATTAATAGAAAATTACTGTTTAATGTCACATATTTACCTGAAGGCAGGAAACTGTGGAAGTACACCTGCATGAACTTCACTTCAGAAAAGGCTTACGGTGTGGTGGACTGAAATCACCTTTCTTTGTGAGACAACAAATTCCTGTCTAGTCAAAAGGGAGAAAATGTAGAGCTTTTTCTTTCCTTTTTTTTTTTTTTTTCTTTTCTTTGAAGGGGACTGCTGCAAACTAAAGCTTGGTTCTTGCTCTGCCAACTTGAAATACATTTGGACTGTCTCTTTTATGGGTCTCACTTGTAAAATAAAAGTTTGGATCAAAAGATTTTTAAGTTCTCTTCCATCATAAATGACCCTTGAGATGGGCTGATGGTTTTTCTTTTACTATTTGTATAAACATCTCTATATTCTCCTGAATTTCGTTATTATGTTTTAAATAACTCACTCAATTTAATCCATTGTTGCCTTAAAATCTGTTAGAAGGTTTAAATGTTTTCTGAGTAGAAACTAATTTTAATGAACATTATAAAAGTGCTAGTTTGATATAATGAGACCATTTACACATCTCCAGACATGGTCCAGAGTAATAATATTTTACTGAGTTATATTCAAATTTTTAAAATAATCTTTAATGTGAATGTTTTCACCAGATTATGTTGTCATGAGTCAACAAATACAAGACTTTTGGAAACATTTCTTTAAAACCACAACAATGGCATCACATAGGGGCTGTTTGCTGTTCATCAGTATTTTATAAACATCTAATTTTATCTACCCCCAAATTTGTCAGTATTGCTAATTTCTTTTTCAAAAGAGGTGACTGAAGCTGACAGTTGAAGCATTTTTCTTAAAATATTGTTTTCAACTATTGAACTAAGTTCAACCCAATACAAATATATTGTATATGGTGCCAAACCTGGTGCTAGATGAAAGGCAGAAAAGAAGAACAAGATGGTCTTAGCACACAAAGGACTTCCAATGTGGAAGAAGTAGTTGAGTGTACAGAATTCATCCTCCTGTTTCTGCTGTGGATAATTCATAACACCTATTGTATTACATATTTATTTTGTGTTCTACATCTCTTTTTCCAATAGATTATGAGCTTGATGAAAGTGTGAAGCATGTGTTTTGTTGTTGTTGTTATTCACTCCTTTATATCTAAATCCTTGAACAGTGCTGGTTACATAGTACACACTCAAAATACATAAATTGAGTGAATGAATGAATGAATGAATGAACCATGTATAGTATGGGGCATATTGAAAATTCATACAAAGATTTTCAAGGAAGACACTGTGGGACACAGTACAAAGAGAGATTAATTTTGACACATCTTGTAGAAGACTTCCTGAGGGTGGAGACATTTGAATTGGATTAAAATAATGGGCAGGGTTTCATTTGGGTTTTTGAGAAGTGTTCTTCCAGGAGGAGCAAATGAGAAAACAAAAAGGCAGGTATGAGAATGTGCAGGGCACAGTGAGAGTGATTGTAATAGCAGTTAACCAGAAGTGAGCATTGTTTTCTTCACTAGATATTGTTCTTAGACTGTGTTATTTGCATTGTATTATTTGATCTTCAGAGCTACATAAAGAAGTTGCTGGTTCGTCATCTTCCTGATTGGGGAATGATAAGCTTGCATAAGATGGAAAGTAGGTAGAAATAAAAATATCAGTAGTAGTTTATATTTTGGAACATCTTTCATGCCAGAGTAAGGAAGGTGTATTTATTCTTGAAGAACATGAAGAATCATTTGTATTAAGACTGACTTCTTCAGATCTACGACTGAGGAAAATGATTTTAATGTTGGGGGTGACAGATAACCTAGAAGCTGAAGAAACTGCTAGCAGGTAGATCTGTCTCACTAATTCAAGAAAGATAATGAAGATGTGACTACTCCAAAAAAGATGTAAAGGAGAGAAACGGTATTTGAAGCACATTGTGGCCTTAGAAGTAACAGAAGGATAAGAAAACAACCAAAACTCTGAGATTTTAACACTGAGTGATACCTGGATGCTATCAAAATTGGAAATGCCTGAAAATAATCAGATTTTTAACAAATTTAACATTATTTTTGGCCATTTGGGATATGATGTGCCTTTCAGATTGTTGAGATGGTGCTAGAATCACCAGGTATTGAAACTACTTAAGTTATACAGGATTACAAAAGTTATTTCATCATTTAGTGCCTTCATTTTACATCTGAGGAAACTAAAGCACAGAAGGTAAGTGTTCTCATCTATAATTACATGTTTAGTCAGTGTCAGAGGCAGACATTTGAAAGTATAGATTTGGAACTTAAGAAAGGATTTTGAAATATGAATGTCGATATACAATGTAAATGAGTGTTGAATCCTGACAAGTGTTACAGATACTGGCATGTTATTTCTCAAATATTACAGAGCACATAACAATATTTGATTAAAAAGGCTTCCTGCAGTGCTTATAGGAGCAGAGTTGAAGAGATGGGGCTGGGAAAGAGTTTGCCCTATATATTTTAGCAAGAATAAAAAAGGAAAACCAACAATTCAAACTTCATAACAGCATTCCATTTTGTATACTAGCAGTTGTAATTTTGTGCTTAAGTGAAATTCTAATGTAATGAAGCAATTTCAATGTTCTGTATGGTTCAT
>NW_012111808.1:128587-130609 GCF_000951035.1 Colobus angolensis palliatus | reverse complement strand
TTTTTGAGAAGTGTTCTTCCAGGAGGAGCAAATGAGAAAACAAAAAGGCAGGTATGAGAATGTGCATGGCACAGTAAGAGTGATTGTAATAGCAGTTAACCAGAAGTGAGCATTGTTTTCTTCACTAGATATTGTTCTTAGACTGTGTTATTTGCATTGTATTATTTGATCTTCAGAGCCACATAAAGAAGTTGCTGGTTCATCATCTTCCTGATTGGGGAATGATAAGCTTGTATAAGATGGAAAGTAGGTAGAAATAAAAATATCAGTAGTAGTTTATATTTTGGAACATCTTTCATGCCAGAGTAAGGAAGGTGTACTTCTTCTTGAAGAACATGAAGAACCATTTGTATTAAGACTGACTTCTTCATATCTATGACTGAGGAAAATGATTTTAATGTTGGGGGTGACAGATAACCTAGAAGCTGAAGAAACTGCTAGCAGGTAGATCTGTCTCACTAATTCAAGAAAGGTAATGAAGATGTGACTACTCCAAAAAAGATGTAAAGGAGAGAAATGGTATTTGAAGCACATTGTGGCCTTAGAAGTAACAGAAGGACAAGAAAACAACCAAAACTCTGAGATTTTAACACTGAGTGATCCCTGGATGCTATCAAAATTGGAAATACCTGAAAATAATCAGATTTTTAACAAATTTAACTTTATTTTTGGCCATTTGGGATATGATGTGCCTTTCAGATTGTTGAGATGGTGCTAGAATCGCCAGGTATTGAAACTACTTAAGTTATACAGGATTACAAAAGTTATTTCATCATTTAGTGCCTTGATTTTACATCTGAGGAAACTAAAGCACAGAAGGTAAGTGTTCTCATTTATAATTACATGTTTAGTCAGTGTCAGAGGCAGACATTTGAAAGTATAGATTTGGAACTTAAGAAAGGATTTTGAAATATGAATGTCGATATACAATGTAAATGAATGTTGAATCCTGACAAGTGTTACAGATACTGGCATGTTATTTCTCAAATATTACAGAGCACATAACAATATTTGATTAAAAAGGCTTCCTGCAGTGCTTATAGGAGCAGAGTTGAAGAGATGGGGCTGGGAAAGAGTTTGCCCTATATATTTTAGCAAGAATAAAAAAGGAAAACCAACAATTCAAACTTCATAACAGCATTCCATTTTGTATACTAGCAGTTGTAATTTTGTGCTTAAGTGAAATTCTAATGTAATGAAGCAATTTCAATGTTCTGTATGGTTCATGAAAGCATAATTCTACTACTTCTATAAATCCTTGTGCTATTGCCCAAAGCAAGTTAATTTTTGTGGAAACACAATTCTCACTGATATTTCTTAGAGGTACTTTGTTTTACATAAGGCAAGACATTTAACAAGTCAAATAAACTCTTAAATACAATACAATTTCAGTTCAACACAGTTGTTCAACATGCTTCTGTTAGAACTCTGTCCGATTCCATGCTCTGCCCTGCATACAAAGAAATGTTCTCTTTAGCTCCCCTTGCCTTTATTAAGCAGAGTCTCTCTTTGGAAGTGCTAGATCATCTAGAAAAATGATTCCTGGATGGTAAGAGCCAATCCACAGCCCTGAAAATATATGGGTAATAGTTGTCAGAGCAGGGCAAGAAGGTATTTTACTCCCCAACTCTTGAGCATTGATGGTTGGCCCATGAATCAAGACTAAACATTAAAACTTATACCTTCTACTGAATTACATGTTTTTATCCATTGATCAACCTCTCCTCATAACCCTGTCCCACCCACACGCTCTTTTCAGCCTCTAGTATGTATTATCCTAATCTCTACATACAAGAGATCAACTTTTTAGCTCCCACATATCAGTAAGAACATTGAATATTAGTTTTTCTGTGCTTGGCTTATTTCTCTTAACATAATGACCTCCCACTCCTATCCATGTTGCTGCAAATAAAATGATTTTATTCTTTTTATGGCTGAATCCATGGTGTATACATATGCCACATTTTCTTTATCCATTGATCAGTTGATGGACACTTAGGTTGATTCCATCTTTGCTATTGC
>NW_012111808.1:124859-127617 GCF_000951035.1 Colobus angolensis palliatus | reverse complement strand
TCAGTGCAACTTCTGCCTCCCAGGTTCAAGCTATCCTGCCTCAGCCTCCTGAGTAGGTTGGGATTACAGGCATACACCATCATGCCCAGCTAATTTTTGTATTTTTAGTAGAGATGGGATTTCATCATGTTGGCCAGGATGGTCTTGATCTCTTGACTTCATGATCCGCCTGCCTCAAGTGCTGGGATTACAGGCAGGGTAAGACGATATCTCATTGTGGTTTTGATTTGCATTTCCCTGATGAATAGTGATGTTGAGCATTTTTAAATATACCTTTACCCATTTGCATGTCACGTTTTGAGAAATATCTATTCAATAGTCTTTTGCTTACCTTTTTAAATTATACTTTAAGTTCTGGGGTACGTGTGCAGAACGTGCAGTTTTGTTACATAGGTATACTATGTCTACTTTTTAATGGGATTATTTGTTTTTCCCTGTTGAGTTCTTTGTATATTCTGTATATCAGTCCCTTGTAGATTAATAGTTTACAAATATTTTCTTCCATTCAACAGGTTTTCTCTTCACTCTGTTCATTGTTTCCTTTGCTGTGTAGAAACTTTTGTCTCTTTGTTTTTGTGTTCTGTGCTTTTGAGGTCTTGGCCATAAAATCTTTGCCTATACCAATGTCCTGAAGTGTTTTTCCTATGTTTTCTTCTAGTAGTATTGTAGTTTCAGATCTTATGCTTAAGTCTTTCCTCTATCTTGAGTTGATTTTTGTATATTGTGAGAAATCAGAGTTCAGTTTTTTCTTCTGCAAATTAATTCCATTTTTTCCCACACCATTTATTGATGAAGGTGTCTTTCATCAATGTATATTTTTGGTGCCTTTGTCAAAAATCAGCTGGCTGTCAATTCGTGAATTTATTTCTGGTTCTCTATTTTGTTTCATTGACCTATGTGTCTCTTTTCTATACCAATACCATCCTGTTTCAGTTACTACAGCCTTGTAACATATTTCGAAGTCAGCTAGTGTGATGCCTCCAGTTTTTCTTTTTTTTTCTTTTTTTCTTTTTTTTAGTGTTGCTTTTGTTATTCTGGCTCCTTTTTTGGTTTTATACAAATTTTAGAATTTGTTTTTACTTCTGTGAAAAGTGATAGTGATATTTTAATAAGTATTGTATTCAATCTTAGACTGCTTTGGGTAATATGGTCACTTCAATGATTCTAATTCTTCCAATCTATGAGTATAGGCTGTCTTTTATTCTTCTTTGAGTCCTCTTCAATTTCTTTCATCAGAATTTTGCAGTTTTTCTTATTAGAGATCTTTCACTTCCTTGTTCAAATTTATTTGTAGATGTAAATATTTATTTTTTGTAGCTACTTTAAATGGGATTGTCTTCTTGAATTCTTTCTCAGCTAGTTCATTATTGGTGTACTTATTTTGGTACACTGATTTTTGTATCTCATAAGTATATTGAATTCATTTGTCAGATGGAAGAGTTTTTTTAGTGGAATCTTTAAGTTTTTCTACTATAAGATCATATCATCAGCAAAGCATGACAGTTTGACTTGCTCTTTGCCAATCTGGATGCTTTTTATTTTTCTCTTACTTGATTGCTCTGACTAGGACTTCCAGTAGCATGTCACATAGAAATGGTGAAAGTGAGTATTCTAGTCTTGTTCCAGTTCTTAGAGGAAAGGCTTTCAGCTTTCCTCATTCAGTATGATGTCAGCTATAGGTTTGCCATATATGGTATTTATTATGTTGAGGTATGTTCCTTCTATGCCTAGTTTGTTGAGAGTTTTAATCATAAAGGAGTGTCCAGTTTTAACAAATGCTTTTCTGTATCTATTGAGATAATCATATGGGTTTTCTTCTTCATTCTATTGATGTGGTGTATTACATTTGTTGATTTGCATTTGTTGAATCATCTTTACATCACTGGGATAGATTCCACTTGATCATGGCGTATTATTTTCTTGATGTAGTCTTGGAATTGGTTTGCTAGTATTTTGTGGAGAATTTTTGCATCTATATTCATGAAGAATATTGGCCTGTGGTTTTCTTTTGTTGTGTCCTTGTCTGGTTTTGCTATTAGGGTAATGCTGACTTGAGAGAATGAGTTAGGGAGACTTCTTTCCTTTTATTTATTTATTTATTATTGTTATTATTGGTATAGTTTGAGGGAAATTGATGTTAGTTCTTCTTTGAAAGTTTGGTATAGTTCATCAGCAAAGCCATTTGGGTCTGAACTTTTCTTCGTTGGGACTTTTTATTTGTGATTCAATATCATTATTTGTTATTTGTCTGTTCAGATTTTCTATATTTTTGTGATTCAGTTTTGGTAGGTTATATGTCTCCAGGAATTTATCAATTTCCTGTAGATTTTCCAGTTTGTTAGTATATATTGGCTCACAATAGTCTTGGATGATCTCTTGCATTTCTGTAGTATCAGTTGTAGTATCTTTTCCTTTCTGATTTTGTTTATTGGGGTTTTATTTTTTTTTCTTGGTTAGTCTAGCAGCACGTGGTTTATCTATCTACAATTTTGTTTATCTTTCAAAATAACTTTTTGTTTCATTAAATTTTGGGTTTTTTTTTAAGTCTCTGTTTCATTTATCTCTACTCTGATATTTATTATTATTTTTCATCCTTCTACTAATTTTGTGTTTGATTTATTCTTACTTTTCTAGTTCCCTAAGGTGTATCACTATATATTTTGAATCTTTTTAATTTTTTGATTTAGGCATTTCTTGCTGTAAACATTCCTCTTACCACTGCTTTTGCTGTATCCCATACATTTTGTTAGGTTATGTT
>NW_012111808.1:113408-119794 GCF_000951035.1 Colobus angolensis palliatus | reverse complement strand
GAGCATGTAGTCCTCTACAATTGTATCTGTAAATTTTTTGAATTTGATTTCATAAGGGAAGGCTTTTTTCCTGAAAGTATATCTATGATGTGGATTGGATAGGGCACTTTGGCTTTGATTTTGGGTCTGTGCAGTAGGGTTGGCTCTATGTGCTTTTTTGGTTGCAAACTCCATCAGTGCTGTCTATGATTCCCTAGGTGGCCTAGGTGCAGTTGTTTGTGGAGGCTATGGTGAGGTTTTTCTGGGGCCTGAGACACCAGGTAGGCCATTCTTCAGTCCCCAGTGGTGGCAGCAGGGTGCTGAGCATGCCTGTCCTTGGGCCCCAGAGTGGCATATGTTGGTTATCATCATTAGTGGGTTTAGCCATGATGATTCTTGGACCTCTAGGTGGCTTGCTTAGGCCCCAGAAATGGCAGTGGAGGGGCAGGTGGGTGGGCCAACTCTTTAGCTCCTGGTCAACAGGTGTGGCATGGGCAATGGCATTAGCAGTGTTGAGACAACCTTCTGGGATCCAAGCAGTCTGCACTGGTTTTAGCTGTGGCTATGACAGGCTGGGTGGGCCAGTCAGTCCCCAGGTGGCACATATAGGTTGGTGCCAACTATGGTGGCAGTATCAGGTTGAGTGGGTCTGACCTCAGATCCCTGGAAGAGTGCTCAGGTGCCAATGATGGTGAATTGGGTTGCATGACTCCCAAACCCAAACCCCTAGATAGCATGCTCTGGTAATGGGAACAATGGAGCCAGGCCAGGTGGTCCTGCCCTGAAGCCCTCCTGTGATGTACGTAGGTAATGGGTTTGGTAGCATGGGGAAGAGTAATCTCCAGACTGCTTGTGGAATGCCCCTGTGCCCTGCTACTGGAGAGGGTAGGGCTGCTTTCAGCAGGAGCAATTGTAGGTAGGCAACTTGGGCAGCATGTACTTTGCTCATATCTCAGCGCCACAGCAGCCTATGGTGGTGGCTGTTGTGGGTAGTTGAATTTGTCCCCAGGGCATACGGAAAGACACAGCTGCTTCTCTGCTAGTGGGGCAGAGTCACTGTTAGTGGCTCCCAACTCTGCCTGGGTAGCAGCTGCTGTGGGCAGGGAATGTTGATGGGACTCCAGGGATATAGAGATGGAGAAGGTATGGAGCTCCAAGGTAAGATAATCTGGTGAAGGTTGGGGTCTCAAATGGTGCCCTGGTGCAGCTATTTAGGATTCAGGGGTTTGTGAGACTCAGCATGAGCTCCCTCTCTGGAGCAATGTCATTACATGGAGTCCAGGCAGCTCTTTGTTAGTTCTGGGACCTGTGAGGGTTAAGGGGCTCTCCTGTGGTTCAAATTGTAGGGGTCTGCAGTGGAAAAGTGGACTGCTAGAGGTCTTTTTCTCACTTACCCTTCCTCACATTAGGGAGTCTCTCCAGGCTCTCCACCAATCTTGATTGAGCAGGCTGCCTTGTTCCCCTCTTCTTTCTTGCTTTGGGTACTTCCTATCACTTCGGTGTTAAATTCCATTGTTCTCTCTTACATGATCTATTCACAGTGTGCTTATCTACTCACTATTTTGTTTCCTCTCCATGGAAGAGGTGAGTGTCAGATGTATCTAGTCAGCCATCTTGAAGCTCCTCTTGAATTCTGAAGGAATTGAAATAATGATTTGGTAAGACCTGTAAAAGGAAGAATTATTGAATGCTGACATAATTATTCAAGTAGACTTCGTTATCAGAAGATTTTGAAGAGATTGGCAGACCAGTATCTAGAATTATATACATGTACCCTTGCTTAAAGATGACCTAAAAACGCAATCATTCTCTAGATTTTTTAAATTCAAAATTAGATATAGTTTTATAAAATAATTTTATCACTAATTTTATTACGTTTTCACTGAAATTCTGAATTGAAGTCTTTCTGGACTTTCCCATATATGAATAAATAAATTTAAAAATTCTATAAAACTGCACTATAAAAACTTAATGTACCCTATATATTTTAGGGAATTGTTGCAAATGGTTATCCACACTTTTAGTATGATAGAGTTTTCACATAACTCTATCAATTATACATTTGAAAAGAGTTTTATGATTTTTAAAACAATTTTTCTTGCATGATTTTGTTTGAGTTACATAGTAATGCTACGATTTTCCCCAGTAAGATGGTGACTGTATCAGTTATCTATCACTGTACTACTGTTGGATAACAAGTAGTCACAACACTTGCATAGCAAATAACAATAATCTTTTTTGGCTCATGCATCTAGGGCCAGTAACTAGGCAGCTGTGCTGATTTTAATGGGGCCCCTCTCACTCAACCTAGCTGAGTGTTGACTGGCTGTGGCTGAGACTAGGATGAGATAAATTGGGCAACTGGGCTCTGCACCACATATTTGTCAATCTGTGGCAGGTCTACCTGGGCATGTTCTCAGAGTGATGACAGGGGTTCTAGAGAGTACACAGAAGCATGCTAGGTCTGTAGCCACCTGGACTCAGAATTGGCACATCACCACTTCTGTGTCATTCCATTGGCCAAATCAGGTCACATAGCTATACTCAGAGGCATCTTGGAAAGGTACCACCAGGACAAATAGCTTGGATTCAGAAAGGAGTAAAGAATTTGGGTCAATTTTGCAGTCTATCACAGTAATCATAACTCCCTGGCTTGTCTTGTAGAGATGAGGCTCAATCAGGGTAAGGAACTTTATGTTAGAATAAAGTTTAAAAGAATCCCAAACTTTAAAACTCTACTTCAAAAACTTTTCCTCTTTTTCTAGTTGTGATTTGAAGGATCTAGGCATCCAATTGGCAAATAAGCCTGATATTTGTTTTAAATAACAAATATTACCTCAGTAATTTTCCCATTACTTAGTAATTTTCTCATTTACATACAGTAAAAAGTATTGGGGACCGCGGTGGGGGTGGTTGAGAATGAACAGACACAAGAGACAAAGACAAACACAGAACATGGCGGCCGCATCTAGAGCCTCCGCCTCACTTTATTTATACTCCATAAACCCCACGTCAGCAAAAATAACACAATGCAAAACAAACTTTCTGCACCCAGATGTAACTTTCTGCTTAGTTCCTTGTCTCTAAGCTCTTTCTTATTTGTCTGCCTTCTTGGCGCCTACTAGAGTTCATTAAAAGTTCAACTAGAGATACTGTCCTTGACTACTGGAGTTCATTAAAAGTGCAACTAGCTAGAGATACTGTCCTTGAGCCTTATCTATTCTTAGCATATTGTTTTCAATGGCCCCTGCAAAAAAGTATTTCCACAAGCACTGAAATCACCTGAGATCATTCCTGGAACTCTCTGAGCTAATATTAATATTGATACTATTGATATTATTGATAATATTGATATATTGATAATATTGACAATATTGATAATTTATAAATGATGAAATTGAGGATGATAAATGATGTGTGAGAGTTCTTGTTCAAGTCATTTTGATCCCCTGTATTTCACGAAAAGTAAAATGAATAAATTTATTTGTAAAGTGTTAGAAAATGATTGAAAATATATGAAGGAGTTTTAACAATTCAGCCTTGGTGAACCTAGAAGACACTTACAGTGTTGCATAGAAAGTAACCTCAGTTGCAATATTTAGGCTAAATTCCTAGTTTAATACACTCTGACTATTTGAAATGTACTCTGAGAAATATTTTATTCTTTGCCAATTGCATTTATTATTATTTTTTGATGGCTCATGATGTGCCCCTTTCTTCAGAGTAAAAATTCTATTATGGTGATTGAATGTTTTCTTATCTAGACTGAGATGATATGAGAACACAGGAGATGAAATCTGCTGACAATCTGAGATTTAAAAAAGGAAATTTTGAGATGTAGAGGGTCCTATAAGTAGGGGCCAAGGAAAAGTTCCCTTTTGCCCTCTAAAGTTCACTAAACAACTGACAAAAGGCAGATTCATAAGAAAAAAAAGCATATGAAATTTATTTGTGTGCACGTTTGTGCATGGGAGCCATACAAAACATAAAAACTCAAATAAGGGCCCAAATGGTTCATGATTTTATACCATTTTGAGGTTACAGAAAGAATAGGGGCTTTTAGTGTGTCAAGAAAGGTTATGAGAGGGAGAGAAGAGGAGGGACATGGCTAGCAAATGTGGTCTTGTTATGTAGATGAAACCTCACAGATAGCTGCTCTCAGAAAGTATAGATGGTAGCCTGTGGTCAGTTAATCTTTCCTAGATTTGGACAAGTGAGAGGCCTCAGAGAAAGCCTGGCTGTTTATTTGGCTAATGTAGACTTTTCTCTACATATGCAAATCTCCTCCACAAAAGGCAGCTTTGCAGGACTGTCTGCAGCCCCTCTGAATAGCTGTCTCAAAATATGTAAAAAAGGAATATTTTGGGGTGAAATACTTTTGATTTTCTTTACTGGTGAGGGCCATATTCATCTGAATAGAGTTTTGTTTTTTTTTTCTTAATCTCCTCTTGTATCATTGCACACACAATTTAACATTTCTGACAGTGCCTGTGCATATGACAGTAAAGTAAAACTCGATAAAAACTTGATGCAAATATGCCTAATAAACTGATTATTTTTCTCTTCTAGGTTTTGAGTTTCGGCATAATAACTTCTATAAATTTCAATGAATGGCATCAAAGAGTTAATGAGGTCATTTGCATAATTATTCATCTTCCTAAAGTGAAAAGAAGCAGGAAGCCACTTCAATTGTCAAAATTAACTGTGATATCAATCAAAAGCTCATAGATTTTGAGATAATTCTGTATTTAAAGTCAATTTAGTTTCCACAGGGGTACTCTAACCTGCCTAGGAGGCTTAATTAGGCTAACTGCCTGAAAAACAGCATAAAACAGATGGGTGGGTTCTTATTCAAAACTGGTTTTATGAGCATTCTCGTAGCTCTTACAGAAAATGAATGAACTTTCTGGTATCTTCAACTAAGTCTCTATTTAGTAATTCCATAAAGGGAATGGAAGCGAGTTGGAAGGAATTGATTTTTTTAAAGTGGTCTTTATATTATGTTTTGCTGTTTTTATATCATGATTCCATATATATCATGAACTCTGAGAGCCCAGGAGAGACAGAATACTTTTAGGAGGTGTTTCTAAAGCTTCAAATCAAAACAGAGACTTTTAATATCCCAAGGGAATGCCACTTTGTCCTTGTGCCTCCTGAAAAATTCAGTAAATCAAATATTTATTAAGCATATTTTATATAAAGTTCTAGAGAATACAGAGATAAATAAGATACAAATTTTATCCTCAAGAGTCTTAATGTGAGTGATAGATATGTACACAGTCAATTATAATAAATATTAGACAGACATGAGCACTAAAGATATAAATAAACATAAATAAGAGCATAAAGTAAGGAGTGACTAATTCTGTCTGATGGGATCAGTGAGGGTTTCCCTGAACAGTCTCCTTTGTAGTAGTTGTGTTTTGTGGACACACTGCAGAAACAGGACAGACCCACCCAAAACATGGGTTGGATGTCAAGACTAATGATGCCACACGCATACAGAGGGTATAAAAAGGTTTATCACTTACATATTGAGACTTTTTGGGAGAGCAGAGAAGGCTTTCTGAGCTATTCAGAATATGGCTTGTGACAGCAAGGACAAGAGCCTAGCTTGGGGTTTTATGGTGCGGAGGGAATAGGGTCAGAATGAGGGTCTCTGAGCTTGTGCATGGTCAGGAACTTATTGGGTTTGGATTTCCTGCCAGCACCAAGGAGGGAGCACCCAGGCATACTTATGAGCTTTCCCAGATGAGGGTCACAAGGGGAAGAGAGAGGGATGTGGCTTAAAAGCAGTTAGCAGTCAAACATCAAAACGTGAAGTCAGACTCTTCATTACATACAGGTTTCGCTGGATTCTTTCTATCTGTATGAGCACTAAAAAAATCAACTTACCCTTTTTCTTTTCCTTTTTTTTTAACTTAAAAAGAAATATTTAGACAGCTGATAGTGGTTATAAAACTGATAGCTTCATCAGCTGTTGATATTACCAGCTTGTGTTTTTCTTGAGTATCAAGGCCAACTAAACTCACTATGCCTCAATTCTGTCTTGCATGCCTGCATCTCCACCACTCTCTGACCCCATCCTCCACATTACCCTTTGTTATCACCATTTATTCCCTGGGCATCTCTAGTCCATCAAGGAATTTTACTCACTGTCTGCTTCTTCATACAGCTTCTTGCCATTACACCAGAAAAATTTTACTATTACCACCATGACACATCTGACAACATAGCATTAAAATTTTCTGGCTCCCTGAGCTCCAAAAAGCTTCTTCTTCACCATGTCTCAGGAATCCAGTTTCCAGTACTTGCTTTGGAAGCCAATGCATAGAGTTTGGCATGCATTCTGAGATTTTTTTTTTTTTTCTTTTGAGACGGAGTCTCGCTCTGTCCCCCAGGCTGGA
>NW_012111808.1:105128-113137 GCF_000951035.1 Colobus angolensis palliatus | reverse complement strand
CCCGGCCGCATTCTGAGATCTTAAACCCTAGTTCTCTAAACTCTAACATAACCCCTTATCACCCAAATTGCCTCTCACTTTTAGGAAGTCTGCTCTTTGGCCTCTTTACTTGTTCCTTTTCTCTCTATCAGACATTCTCCTATGGTTTCGCTCCCTTCCTCTCTAGCTTACACTCTCTGCTCATCCTTTTCCTCAATTATTATTATTATTATTTTTTTGCCTAAGTAACATTTGACTACCTATTGAGAACCAGCCATTGTTTAGACACTAGAAATATTTTATTGGAAATAAATTTAGCTTTAATTTTGGAGTAAATATTTTAGGGGAGGAGGGCAGACAAAAAGCAAATAAATAAGCAGATTTTTATAAGCACATGTCAGGATGTGATAAGAGCTATGGAAAATATCAAGCAAGTTAAGAGCCCTAGAGAGTATAGGAAGAAGGAAATTGTTACTTTATATACTAGAATAGTCATGGAAGGCCTCACTGACAAGACGATACTTGGGCAGAGACTTGAAGAAAGATAGAGAAGGGGTTATGCAGATCTAGAGAGAAGTTCTTTCTAGGAGCACGAAAGAGAATGTGCAAAAGCTCAGAGGCTGAAATGTGCTTGGCATGTTTGAGAATAGCAAAGAAACCAGTGTGTCTGAAGCAGAGTGAATAACAGAGAGTATAAAACAAGAGGTATAATAGGGAGGATCTGGGGACAAGATAATGTAGGGCTTTGTAGGCAGTTCTAAGATTTGAGTGGAGGAATGTCTGGATCCAGCTTAATCTTATTCCCGTTGGTATCATCTTCATCCTCAGTATTCTTGCCTTATTTTCTTTGACTTGTCTTTTATTTTCCTCAATGAGTCCTCCTCTAAACATATAAACATGTTCAAACATTGTTCCCATATTAAATAAACAAACCACAAAATCGACTTAGCTATTTCCTCATCTTTCTCATCATATTCTACAAACTGAACCTACTGTTGTCAAGGTTGTTGCTAAATTTAAAGGACATATTTTAGTACCAATTTTAATTTATTCTCTCTTTCTCTGGGAGTGAATCATTGACCACTCTCTTTCTAAAATTCTTCTCTATTGGTTTTCAAGGCATTACCTGCTCCCTAGGGTTCCATTTTTGGACATTTTCTCTCCTACACATTCTCTTCTCACAATGCCATTCACTTTCATTGCTCCAATTGCCATCTATATGCTGATAACTCCTTAATATATATTTCTAGGCCAAGCTTCTTTTTAAAAATTTAGTTACAGCCCATATATCAAAGTTCCTACTACCTACACTTGAATGTCTCAAAGGTACTTGAAACTCATTTTGTCCATAATTTATCTTCTTGGCCCCCAGAAGCTACTTCTCTTTTTTTCCCATGTGGTTCCCAAGTTAGTGATGAAGCCAAGAGTCAATCAAAGTTTTCAAACTAATCTTTGTTTCAGCTCCTTGCTCAGTTGGTCACTAAGTTCTGATGATTCTACATATACTGATCCAGTCACTTCCCCTATTAAGCTCCCTTAGCTAAATTCTATTTGTCCTTGTAAAGTCCTATCAGTTGTCATCCCATCAGGGAAATTATTCCTTAGCCCTTGGATCCCTGTCCTAGGCTAGATTAGCCTCCTTACCTGCTTCCATCACTCCATTTTCACAGCTCTTTAAAGTACTTTATACATTTCTTGGTAATCATCTTGACACGTATATGTCTCTGAAGATTGTAAGCAACTTTAAGGCAAATATTATGTCTTTCTCATGTTCATGTCTGTAGTGTTTCTTACAGGACTGACATATTGTAGATTCTGAATAGATATTTGTTACATGAATAGAGTGGATGGTTGACGTTAAATAGTGAGTAGGATTTCGCAAGGTAGAGAACAGTGTGTTAGTCAGAATTCTAATAGTATCAAGTTAGAGACACTCAATTTTTATTAACATGCTAAGAGGATACTGGGTAACTCACAGAATGAAGGTGGCTACGTCCACATTTCAGTAAGGCAATAACCAGGGCAGCTGTGGGACCTGAGGACTGGAAACAGGGACTTGAATACAATAAGGGTCTTTTTATTTCCCACAATTTTTCCCAGTGTGTTGGCTTTATCCTCTCAGGTTTTCCCTGGGTGACTAAAACCATGAGTGCCTGGAGTTTCTGGATAAACATATGTTAATTACTGGACTGATGAATGTAACCAGTGTGACAAAACATGATACTTAGCTCAGCTTGGCACTTAGTTCCACTCCTAGGCTAAGAGTGGGACTTGTGAATTTGGATTTGACTGGAAGAAGTCAGGCAGTTCCCAATTAGATTATATGATTGAAGTGGGAAAAAGGGAGAGCTGTTCCTCAAAATAGGGAGACTGATGGTATCAGATGAAGAAAAGAGTCTAGGAAGACATAATATATACCTACTAAAGCTGGTAATATTAACTAATGTTCCTTAGTATTTATTGATTGATTTGAAACAGGCTTTGTGCTAAGACACTTTACATGAATTTTCTGACTGAATTCTCACAACAACTCAATTAGATGGGTGTTTCAGTTGAATTCTGTCACCTACAATAACATAATGCCCAACTGAAAGTGGCTTATTTAGGGTTTTATTTTGTTCACATAACTGTAAATACAGAGCAAGAGAGGTGATTCCAGTATTGGTTCAACTGGTCGAAGGTGTCCGGGCTCTTGGTTGGCTTCTGCGTGGTTTGGTTAGATTTCCACTCATGATCACAGTAGCTGCTGTAGCTTGGAGTTCCCATCTTCACACGTCACATTAAAATGTAAGAAAAAACTGGAGGCTGCTCTTTGTGCATCTCTTTTAGGAAGGCGAAAATCTTAACAAGAAACATCCCATAACCCTTTCCTCAGGAGCGACAGATTAGGACGACTTATATACTTTGTCGAGCAAGTGAAGATGAGAAAGTAAGTCTGACGTTTTTAGCTTCATAGTGGGACTGTGATACTTAGCTCAGCTTGGCACTTAGTTCCACTCCTAGGCTAAGAGTGGGACTTGTGAATTTGGATTTGATTTTCTCGCAAAGTAGGCAATGGTAGAATGGCTATTGGAAGGCAATAAACGTGTTTGCCACAATGTGTGATATTTGGTTGGAATGTTTTAGTGAAAGAAACAATGTTTGACTAACAATAATTTAAGCCACAAGGATAGTCCTTGTTAGTATAACAGGAAATCTAGAATTAGGCAGTCTCCATATTGTTTCAGCGACTGACTCGGTAACATTACCGAGGACACGATTCTCAGTTTCTGCCCTACTATCTGCAGTGTTGGTGATATTGCTCCTTCTGATCACATAGCTGCTGATAATCCAAAAATCATCTCTGCACATTACGGTTTTACATTCAGCAAGGAAATAGAGTGGAAAAAGTCTTTACTCTTCAGCTTCTCTGTCTTATAAAGAAGG
Source organism: Colobus angolensis palliatus (assembly GCF_000951035.1). Taxonomy (NCBI): domain Eukaryota; kingdom Metazoa; phylum Chordata; class Mammalia; order Primates; family Cercopithecidae; genus Colobus; species Colobus angolensis. Next base: position 109,732 of record NW_012111808.1, on the reverse strand, counting down.
AAAATATTTCTCAAAATTTCCAACATGGCTCCCTTATATTTCATTTCAGATTTGGGTGACTTGCCCTCTCACAGACCTATTCTTGACAATTGGCAATTGCCTCATGTGATTGGTATGGATTAAATGTGTAGAAGTAGTATAGACAAAGGTAAGAATGCATGCAAGTGAGAGTCTTGCACATCCATGAGGTTGAAGCCTAGGATAGGTGGAGGTTAGAAGTGAAATGAGGGGTGCTGAATATTTGTCTCCTCTACAGAATCCTTTCTAACATAATTTCTTGGTCATTGGGTATTCAGACACAATAAAGCACAATTTTTATTTTTATTGTTTTTTACTTTTTGGCCAACATTTCATTTAGCACAGTAAATATATTAATAATAATAAACAACAAATAATGTTAGTTATGTATTAGGGATTATGCTAAGCAGTATAGATATAATGATGAATCTAACCAGTTCTTGACCTCAAGAAACTGATATTCGGTGTTACAAAGAATGTATATATCTGATTTTCCGTGTATTTGAGTTCACATTCTTCCTGCAACTTGTGTTTTCTCCTTAGATTTATTATATGAAAGTTTATAAGTGTTTAGGGATATTTGATAATTTTTCTTATTACAAACTAATAGAAGAGTTTGATCAAACAAGAATGGTATTCCAGAACTTATTATCTTTTCCATGCTATCTAAAACTGTGTGAAAATTCAGTTGGTGGCTGGTAACACTAATTGGCATCCTCTTCAACAATCTCTAAGCAAGAAAGTATTAATTAGACATGAAATAGAGAATGCTCTCCTTTCATCCAACTGAGCAGGTGGCTGCTGCTGTTGAAGGCAAATATAAAGGTGGTGATAAAAGTTACATCTTGTAAAATCACTTTATTTTTAGGTAGAAACTTACAGATCTTATTTGTGAGTTGTAAAACATTTAGTCAAAGATTCATCATGGATTCAATCATGGATTCAATCAACTTTGCAAATTTTTCCTATTCCTGTTTTGTAATACATAAATATGTACAATATAATTTTATCAACCCTATCCTTTCAACCCTTCCAAACAGTGGTGGCAATGAGATCTATAAAATAACCACTAAATTAAAGTTTCTAGTTGTATGTATAGACATTGATCCATATTAATTTCATTTAACGACTTGCCAGTCCTTTTTTGGTTTCTCCTCTTATCTCTTCTATCTTTCCTTCTGATTTTCTTTCCCCAGAGTTCCCTTCCACTGCCTATTTATATAAAGTACTTGCAGGAGTACTTTATATAAATATAAAGCTGGTAATATTAACAATGTTCCTTAGTGGCCTTCTCCTTTTCCTCTGGGTTATCTGAAATACTGTCATGATTCTAACTATCCTTTACAACAGGGTGCGGCCAGATAATTATGTGAAGTGGATTAGTGCAAGAAATAGGAAATGATAGGGCCTGTGGCAAACTGTAAATGCCTAAAGACATTTAATGTTATACCTAAGAAAAAACCTCTACAACAAACCCCACCATGCTGGGCCAAATAAAAGGCTCTGCTAGATGAATTCAGCCTTTACCATCTGACTTGCCACTCCTGTCTACCAAATCTGTGATCTCTAGTTGGCCCCTCCCCAGAGCTTCAATCCCATATAGCAAATTGTTTAGTGGCTATTGAATAAGTGAATGCTTATCAAAATACATTGCATCTTCTTTGCTTTTTCTTTTTCTCTTGAACTGAGGGGAGTATATGTACGAGTTTGTTACGTGAATATATTGTGTAATTCTGGGGTTTGGATTTCTATTGAACTCATTACCCTAATAGTGAACACAGTAACCAATAGGTAGTTTTTCAATCCTTGTCCCTCTCCTTCTCTTCTCCCTTTTGGAATCCTGAGTATCTGTTGCCTCCATTTTTATGTACATATACACCCATTGTTAACTCCCACTTATAAGTGAAAACCTGGTATTTGATTATCTGTTTCTGTGGTGATTCACTTAGGATCATGGCCTCCATCTGCCTCCATGTTGCTGCAAAGGACATTATTTCATTCTTTTTTATGGCTGCATAGTACTCTATGGTGTATATATACCACATTTTCTTTATTCCACTTACTATTGTTATATATAAAGTTTCGGTGCCACAAAAGAAATAGCACTCCAATATAAAATTTTCTTTTAATTCTCAGCAAGACAAGGTATTTCTGTAGAAGGGTGCACCCTTATAGATGGAGCAATGGTGAGCACACACTTGGACAAAGGAGAGGAAGGGGTTCTTATTCATGACACATGTGGCCCCTGCTGCTGTGTTGTTCCCCTATTGGCCTGGGTTAGACCACACAGGCTAAACTAATTCTGATTGGCTAATTTAAAGAGAGTGATGGGGTGAGTGGTTTGGCGGGAAAAATGGTTGTGAGAGAGCAGGTAATGGAATGACTTAGAGTGAAGCAGGTAATTGGATTGAGTCAGGGTGGAGCAGGTAATTGGAATGAGTCAGAGTGGAGCAGGTAATTGGATTGAGTCAGGGTGGAGCAGGTGATTGAAATGAATCAGGGTGGAGCAGGTAATCACAAAAGGTTGCTTTATGAGAAAGTTAAGTTTAAAAGTAGAAGGCAAAGAATTGAACATACTGACATATTGATTCTTTGAAAAGGAATTTAGAACTCACATCTAACACTATTGAGGAGCACCTAGATTGATTCTATGATTTTGTTATTCTGAACAATGCTGCAATAAACATACTAATACAGCTGTATTTTTGGTAGAATGATTTCTTTCCTTTGGATAGATACTCAGTAGTGAGATTGCTGGGTCAAAATGGTAGTTCTATTTTTCATTCTTTGAGAAATGAACATATTGCTTTCCACAGCGACTGAATTAATTTACATTAACTCAAAATGGATTAAAGGCTTAAATATAAAACCTCAAACTATAAAAATCCTAGAAGAAAACCTAGGAAAAACTCTTCAGGACATGTAGGCCTAGGCAAAAAGTTCATGACTAAGATCTCAAAAGCAAATGCAAAAGAAACAAAAATTGACAATTAGGATTTAATTAAACTAAAGAGCTTCTGCACAAAGAAAGAAACTATCAACAGAGTAAGCAGACAACCTACAGAATGGCATTATAGAAAATTTTATTAACTATGCATCTGACAAGGGACTAACATTCAGAATCTATAAGAAATTTAAACAAATCAAAAAGAAAAAAATAACTGCATTAAAAAGTGAGCAAAGGACATGAGCAGATACTTCTCAAAAGAAGATGTGCAAGAGGCCAACAAACATATGAAAAAATGTGCAACATCATTAATTATCAGAGAAATGCAAACTAAAACCAAAAGGAGACACAATCTTGCATCAGTCAGAATGGCTATTACTGAAAGTAAAAAAATAACAGATGTTGGTAAGGATGTGGAGAAAAGGGGATATTTATACACTGTTGGTGGGAATGTAAATTAGTTCAGTCACTGTGGAGAGCAGTTTAGAGGTTTCTCAAAGAACGCTGATCTACTGCATTTTAGAATCACCTGGGAGAATTTTTGAAAATACTGCTGCTCCAGGGCCTAGGATCTGGGCTTTAATTTTTTTTAAAAAAAATTCTTCCAATGTTAAGAATCAATGCCAAAATAGATTTTGTTTCAACTCCTAAGCATTTCCTGTAATTAAAAAATGTAAAAGGCAGATTATCAGAAACAAGAGGAGCATTTTCAAATTGTAAATTTACAAATGCACAAATATTTTGGCTTATCTTTTGGCTTTTAGTTTCCAATTATATTGCATTATGATGAAAATTATAGTTTCTATGGTTTATATTTTTGGAAATTAGATGTTTTGTGAGCTATCTTTGAAAGTTTTATTCCTACATAAAAAATGTGCATTTTCTGTTTGATGAGAAAACATTTTTATTTGATATTATGCTTATAAGTTAACTATTTAAAATCTCCTTTCTCCTAATTTTTGTGTATTTGATGTAACCATACTTGGAGACATATGCAAAATCTACCTCTCTATATAAATATTGACTTGTAAATTTCTCCTTATACTTCTAGAATTTTGTGTTATATTCTGATGTTAATTTTTGGTATATAAAATATGTAACTCTTTATATTTTTTTGATGAATTTTTTTCTCTAATTATTTAAAATAATTTCCAGAGATTGAATTCTATTTTGTTACAGCTACATTTTTTTAGGAGAAAATAAAGATTTGTCTGAAGATTGATCTCTCTACCCATCTGGATTGTATATAATATATATAATCTTATATGTAATCTTACATAAAATTTTATATATAATCTTATAGAGACAGATCTATATATATCTATATCATCTATATCTATATCATCTGTATGTGCCTATATCTCTCTATATGTATGCCTCTCTATATATACATATTTTATTTTTAATCTATTTATGTCATTTAGTTTTAACTATTTCATTATCAATCTATGACTAGATTAGTAGTTTTGAATCCAACAAGACAGTTTCTATTTTGTGATAGAATATAACCCATTCACATTTTTTATGTTTATTGATCACTCTGAATTTCTTTCTGCCATCTTTTTGGTGTTATCTTTTTTTTTATTATACTTTAAGTTCTAGGGTACATATGCATAATGTGCAGGTTTGTTACATATGT
>NW_012111808.1:93564-98295 GCF_000951035.1 Colobus angolensis palliatus | reverse complement strand
AAAAATAATAAAGTTTCATCAGAAGTTACCTTTTCTCTTGGTAAGGTTTGGTATCACCTATTGTTTTTCTTCAAATATTTAGTGCTTCTTGTTTGTTTGTTTATATAGATAAGAATTATGCTCAGTACTAATAGTAGCTTGTGTATCTTTCTGAAGCCTGAGTTAGAATCTTATTTTGGGAATAAAAGAAGATTTGAATGATTAAGAAGGATAGGAAAATTCTTGTGGCATAGTCCATTTTCCTTCAGAGGTCACAAACCTCTGACTAATGGCTAATGTGAAAATTAGAACATTTTATATGAAAACAGAGATTTAATTTTCTTGAAAAATATAAAAATTTAGCAAATAAGAGTCTGTGTCTTTGCATGAAAACAACTGGCTAGAACTGAATCAAGTCTGCTCTTTCCATGTGCTCCTGTTTGTCATAGTCTCCATCACTCTCATCATTTAAACCCTACTCTTTTCACTTATGTTCATCTGTCAAGCCCTTTTGACATATGAGCTTTCAATCACTGCATTATGGCATGAAGGTAACATGTCTTCTAGAGATGAGGGTTGGTGTCAATTACCTGGGCATTAGCTCTCCTGATACAGTTTGGATATTTTGTCCTCTCCAAGTCTCATGTTGAAATGTGACCTCTACTACTGGAGGTGGGCCTAGCAGGGGCTGTTTGTTTAATGGAGGTGTATCTCTCAAGAATGGCTTGATGCCCTCCCCATGGTAATGAGTGAGTTTTCCCCACCCAATTTTCATCTTGAATTTTAATCCACATGATCCCCACGTATCACTGGAGGCACCTGGAGTGATTAGATCATAGGGGCAGCTTCCCTCATGCTGTTCTGGTGATAATGAGTGCGTTCTCACAAGATCTGATGGTTTTATAAGTGTCTGCCATTTCACTTGTTCACATTCACTTCTCCTTCCTGCCACCTTGTGAGGAAAGTGCCTTGCTTCCCGTTTGCCTTTGCCATGATTGTAAGTTTCCTGAGGTCTACCCAGCCATGCTGAACTATGAGCCAATTTTCACATTAATCATTAGTCAGAGGTTTGTGACCTCTGAAGGAAAATGGACTATGCCACAAGAATTTTCCTATCCTTCTTACTCATTCAAATCTTCTTTTATTCCAAAAAGAGTAAGATTCTAACCTTTTCCTTTATATATTACCCAATCTCAGGCAGTTCTTCATAACAGTATGAAAATGAACTAATACAGCTCTCAATCTGTTAGTTTATGTGAGAGTTGGTTGTTTAAAGGAGTCTGACACCTCCTCTTCTCCTTTTGCTCCCTTTTGCCACATGATACGCTGGCTTGCCCTTTGCCTTCTACCATGATTATAAGCTCCCTGAGACTTTACCAGAAGCCAAGCAGATGCTGGCCCCATGCTTGTACAGCCTGCAGAACTGTGAGCCAAATAAACTTATTTTCTTCAAAAACTATGCAGCCTCAGGTGTATAAAGAAATTTAAAACAACATAGAACAGAGTAACACATCCCCTCTTTAGCTCTATGTTCATTCAGAAGTCTCCTAAATCAGACTTGCACTTTCATATAGGTGGTTTTATTTTGTGGTCAACTGGAGTTAGTTTTTCTGAGAGCAGTGAATTAGTTTTTCCACAGGCAATTTCATTAATTAAATGATGTATCTGTTTCTTTTCTAGGCTACTATTTATTTGAGTTAAGGGCAAGTCTAGTGTGTTTGTGTGGGGGATTTATTCTTGTGGGAAATATTATTTTTCCCCAAAAATTATTGTAATAAAATACTAATGCATAAAAATAATGGTCACCTATTACTAGGTCAGAATTCACTATTTTTGAGGCACTATGGTGAGTATTTACTATTACAGATCATCCTAAGAACTCCTTAGTTAAATCAAGTATTATCATAACTTTTCAGGTTTGAGAAATAAAAAGCAAAAAGAGTGTGAGAAATTTGCTCAAGATAACACAGTTAAAGAGTAGAAAGGGTGGATTTTGAATCCAGGTAGTCTGCTACCAGCATTTGGGCCCTTAACCACTATACCAGATGCCCTTCTATTTAAGATTATTGCTTCCTTTGGGGTTTTCCATATTTACAACATTGCTTTCAGAAATTCTGCACTCTTCATCTTTGGATGGTATTTTCTAAAGTGCAGTTTGACTTTTTTTTGGTGGTGGGGGGTGTTGTCCCACTGGGAGAGGGCTTAATCAGTTATACAAATTGTCTCACTTCCTAACTAAACAGTGATCCTTGATGGTGAGGAGATTTGTCTTATGTATCTTTAGATCCTTTACTATAGCACAGTGCCTGGCTGCCAATGACATTCAACACATGTTTAGTTTGAAAATAACTGTTTTTGTTTCTTTTATCCTTTGAAATGTTGTATATTGGTAGACATTTATATATAATTTATTAAAGAAAATCTATTCAGACTATTTAAATCAAACCACATTTCTTGACATTTTTAATATTTTTTCCCTTCAGTATATGGAGTTTTTGAGCTTTAGTAATCTCATTTAGGCTGTTTATTCAGTCATACATCCATTTGGGTATCCAACCATTTATTTTTTCTTTCATTTAACAAAAGTGCATTGATCGGTTGCTATACACAAAACAATACTATTATTGGCCCTGATAAAAAGGAACTTACAAGCTAGTAATGGAAAGAAAATATCTACACATATAATTATGTTACATATTAACATGTACAAAGAGACAACAGATAACAAGCTCTGGAAGTCCTGGAGAAAGAAGTAATGAAAAGATACTGAAAAGCTAATATTAATTGGATGGATTTTGAAGGATAGAAAAAATTGGAACATGTGGTGATAGCAACCTTATTGATAAAGTAATTAAATTAAAGTGTACTTACATATGTGTGTATATATTATGTACATATTTATATATATGTGTGTGTGTATGTATATATATAAGTGTGTTTGTGTGTGTCTGTGATATCCAAATAGCAGTACAAATCTTCTCTCTTATTAACAATGATCGTCAATTCAAAGAAATATCTTTGAGGTATATGCAGTTCTAATTAACTTTGCATTCAACTTTATATTCTTAAAGAACTCAAGTGGATGTTAGAGTTTCTTTTTTCTTTTCTTTTTGTTTTTTTGGTAATGTAAAAGAACTCCTTCCCAGTGTGATAGGTGTGATAGTTTGATATTTTGACAGAAACCCAATCATTCTCCACTAAATATACCATAAAGGGCAGAAAGCCTGAAAAGTCAAAATCTTCTTTAAGTTTTGGAATCTTTTAAAATTTGTTTCAGCTATTTTTGAAAAAATGTAAGAGTGTGATTGAAAATGTTATGGGTAAAATTGAATACATAGCCTAAATAATGAAATTCTTGAATTTTCCAAGTATCAGTAAGAGACCTGTTGAGCTAAAACACTTGCACTGAAAGGAAATAATCTTTGAAAGTTGTTCAACACAATTTATTTTGAATCATCAGTAATATGCTTTGATTTACCTCTTCAGAGATCTGTTTGCAGTGTGAGACTGAACACAGCTTTGATTCTTTGGAGGAGCTACCCACAAGGGCACAATGGATGAATGTCACATTTTCAACAGTCAATCATGGGATAGAGACGTACAAGAAACCATGAGAAGAACTTTGTGCTGGTGTGGAACAGAACTATAACACACTTCTGGGTGTGGCAGTTTATTTCTGTCATGTGATTTGGAAAGGTGACACTGAGGAAGACAGAAACTGGGCAGCTAAAGACTTAGTTGAGTAGGAATTAGAACTAGTGTTGAATAGTTCTCAGTTCAACTGGCATTTATTTATTTATTTTTTGAAAATGTATTTTAATCAGTTATGAAGGAGAACTGTAAACGGAGGGACTTTTGAAAAGATAAAAAGCTATGAGTATCCTTAAAAGGATGGCTAAATGACTCTTCTCAGGCATTAGCTGAAATTCACGACTGCAATTATATTTCAATTTATTACAGTGAATACCTCAGTGTGCTTCCTTCACACACACATACATATACAAACACATACAAAGACATAACAGGTATATATGTAAAATTTAAAATTTCTAATCTATTACTTTCTCCTGCAACAAAATAGTTATGCTGTTCTCTTAGTTTGAATCTAAAATTATTGTTTTCTTCACGCTGTTAAATGAGACTTTTCCTTGACACATTTTCCATTTCACTTCCAATACTGGATGTTATTTAGTAAACTATATGTATAAACAAAGGCCTTAAATAAGTTCTGAAGTGTACAATTAGAAGCAGTGTTCAGGCTGGGCATGGTGGCTCATGCCTGTAATCCTAGCACCTTGGGAGGCTGAGGTGGGAGGATCACAAGGTCAAGAGTTTGAGACCAGCTTGGCCAATATGGTGAAGCCCCGTCTCTACTAAAAATATAAAAATTAACCAGTCGTGGTAGCGGGTGCCTGTAGTCCCAGCTACTTGTGAGGCTGTGACAGGAGAATTGCTTGAACCTGGGAGGTGGAGGTTGAAGTGAGCTGAGACGGGGTCACTGCACTCCAGCCTGGGTGGTAGAGCAAAACTCCATCAAAACAAGCAAACAAACAAACACCACTGTTCATATAATTAGGATAAAATTTTTCCTCTTGATATTTGTTTAGCTGGTTTTCAAGTATATTTATTCAAAAGAGGCATTCATCAGGATTGTAGTTCATCTCTCTTTTTATAGCAAGCCCTGTGGCTGTGTCATCCCCGTGGTCCATTAATCTCTTACTGCATTACTCTGAAATGGTGTTGGTTATAAGT
>NW_012111808.1:90216-92134 GCF_000951035.1 Colobus angolensis palliatus | reverse complement strand
AAGCATTGAGAAATTAAATTGAAGTCAATGGCTATTATTGAGTGGCCAGCTTGTGCTTTACTGGGAAGACTACAAAAAGAAATCGAAAATACAATTCCTGCCCTCTAGGCTCAAACAGTCTATTTGAAAAGGAGTGGCAAATGAAGTAGTGGGAGCCACTCTCTATAGTGATTCAGAGTACCCAGCATAAGGGGTGTCACTGAGGGGAGTGCAGGCAGGAAACCTTGCTTTTGCTGTTTCCCTAGCTAGGTGTCTATGAGTCTGAGTCTGCCCTAAAGGGCAGTTATCTGATCTGTTACATGTTTCTTACCAGCTGTGCAAGAAGCATTTCCTGTAACTTAACAGAAGAAATATTTAGTTTTAGTTTAAAAAACCATCCAACTTATAGTTCTTGTCAGCAGGTGGCTTTCCTCTATGCGATGATTCTGGCTGGGACTGAGGTTCCTTGTAGCTTATGATTTTACCATTTTCACCAAATAATTTCCAAAATATTAATGAGTTGTCTACTTCAAGTCATAGGCAAAAGAGAGCATGGAAACTCATATATAGGAAATATATGATGGCCCAGACACACATCAGTTCTGCTTATGTTCCATTGACTAGAAGTCTATCACGTGGCCACATCTAACCTCAGGCAAGGCTGGGAAATGTAGTCTAACTGTGAGCCCAGGAAGAAGAGGAAATAGGTCTGATAAATAGGTAGCTAGTTATTTATCTGCCACACTTTGCCCTTCTAGTTTTCTGTCATCCATGTCTATGTTTATGTCTATGTGTCTCTGTATATGTGTACACATATACCTATTGATAATTGTTTCACATCGTATCTTTCTAGAATAAGTATGTTGTAGAGCTAGTACTTATGTTGATTTTGCTTTGCTCTCAATATCGTTTAACACAGGGACAGGAAGTTACACCTGGTCTTAGTATTGTATAGCACAGTGTGATATAATAAGAAGTATATATTTGTACTCTACCTCTGGTTTCAGAGACAGAGCTTCTAAAACCTTTGTAGACAGAGATGCTAGGATAATCTTTTATTCTAATAGTTGATCTTTGACCCTGGATCTTGACACACAGTTCCCAAGACCTTTGTAAATTTCTGAATGATGGAAGCCTCTGACACAGAACTTCTAAATCCCTTGGAATTTCCTGGGTTATAGGTACATCTTATATTCTAATGAGGTAACTTTTGGTGAGATTGTGGATAGCTTCAGGATGGAGCTGGTTGCCAGGGAAACCAATCATGTGATTAGAGGATTGGAACTTTCAGCCCTAACCCCTTGACTTCCAGAGAGGGGAGAGAGGCTGAAGGTCGAGTTGATCACCAAATAGTGACTGCTGAACACATGGAGGTGTCTGGAGAGTGGCATGCCTGGGGAAGTCATGGAAGCTCCAAGTCCCCTCCCATATACCTCACTCTGTATACCTCCTCATCTGGCTGTTTGTTTATATTCTTTGTAATATCCTTCATAATAAATGGTAAATGTAAGTAAGTATTTCCCTGAGTTCTATGAGCTATGCTGGGAAATTAATTGAACATAAGGAGGTAGTCATAAGAACAATGATTTATAGTTGGCCAGTCAGAAGTACAGGTGATAACCTGGGACTTGTCATCTGAAGTAGGAACACTCTTGTAGGACTGAGCTCTCAACCTGTAGGATCTGATGCTCTCTCCAGGTAGATGGTGTCACAATTCAATTGAATTATAGGACATGCAGTTGGTGTCTGCTGCTGGTGTATAGGGAAAAATCCTACACACATTTTGAAGATGAGAGATGAAGTATTGTGTGTTGAGTACAGTATTGAGTGTGACCTTGGAAGAAAAACAGTTTTTTTCTTCTTGTGCCCTTATACTTCCCAAAGAGACAAGCTAAGGTAGCATCTAGCTTCAAGTTAACAATGTCTTTGTATGTAGCAT
>NW_012111808.1:86938-89071 GCF_000951035.1 Colobus angolensis palliatus | reverse complement strand
AATATTGAGATCAGGCAAAAATAACTTAGCTGCTTGCTTCAGGACATTCTTGTTCCTAAGAGATGATACTGTGAAACAGAAAATACAGTCACATTTCACAGCTTGCTCATTAAGGTCTTTACCTCACTGTGCCCAGCAATCCAAAACTTTGAAAATCTATGAATGCATTTTATTTATCTAGCACTCACTATGCTTCTTAATATGTCTTAGTCAGTATTTATTCTCCGGATTAATTGGAGATTTTCCAGCCAGAGAACTAAGGTGTGAGGGTACGAACAAATTACTTGATCTTTGTTCATTATCTCTTTCATGATGAGGCACTCATTTTGCTGAGACTATTATTTAAGAAATCTTCAAGGTCTTGATACTTATTAAGAATCTTTATGGTCTCTAACACCCTCAGTGTTTGAGAAACAGAAAGAACAAATGAGATTCTAAAATGAAACAATTTCAAAGCTCTGAGAGTCCTTTGAACTTTTATGCTCTAAGGTATTTCCATTGGCCCTAATGATAATAAGATTCACTTCTATTCACATTCATCAATTTTTTGACATAGGTTAGAAATAGTCTGATTCGTGAATTAAGGAATATTCCCTTTAATTCTAGACTCTGTCCTGTTGTAAGCAGGATAATACTAATACTAATACTGCAAGGGGTTGATGCAGTATATTCAGTCTTGTCCTCACCAGGTACAGGAAGCCTTTCCTCAACATTCTCCTAAACCATCTTTGTATAACCTAAAATGTGAAGACTTCGTTTTCTGGAACAGATGTCAAGGATGGAAAGATCCTTAATTTCTATGAAAAGGAGTAGCTGACAATCTGTATTTTATAGAAATTGACAGCTACTCTTAATCATAAGCCATGTAGTAAAACTGTGAGGGGTTTTATATGGGGCTAATCCTTGATTTATATCTACCAATTTAAGAGACATAAACCATCCTCAGCCCCTTCTGACTATAGTCCTCTAGCTAATAATTCTTAGATATTCTTCAGAAGCAGAAAATTGAGAAGAGACAGTTTTCAGGTATTTGGAACTAGTTGACAACTGCACAAAGTAGACAGCTTCTGCCCAGACCCACAGAATAAAATGTAGTTAAACAGAGTCACACATTGCCATGCTTTGATGGGCATGTGCTTGTTGATTTTTTCTATCTGTTTTATATATCCTGTTTTAAAGATCTGGATTTACTAACAATATATTTGTTATCCTTGAACTATGCTATCCATAAAGCCCCTATTTTTAATATTTTTCTTTGCATTACTAGCAACTCCTTGGGATACATCTAGTGTCTGGCTATAATTTTCTTGTGATCTGGTTAAAGAAAAATGAGACAAACTCAGTTCCATTAGTACCAATTCCTTCCAATGAATTAGCCGGGATCTTGGTTGTTTGGATTCAACTACTAAGGAAATTCTTAGATTGCAAACATACCACAGCCCAGACAACCAAAAATCTAAACCACTTATGTATAACATTTAGTATGGGAGATTTCTGTTTTTGTTAAAACATCCAAGGACTTTTCACAGTAGTTGGCTTTTGTAACAAAAATGTCACAGAAATAGAGCTTGGAATATGACTAAGAAAAATATGCTGTACCAGTGAAAACCATCTGCAATAGACTGAATTGCATCCCTTCCCCAAATTTGTATGTTGAAGCCCTAACCCCCAAGTGATGGTGTTTGGAGATGTGGAGATGGGGCCTTTGGGAGATAATTAGGTTTAGATAAGATCTTGAGGGTAAGGTCATCAGGATGGGATTAATGCCCTTATAAGAAGACACCTGAAAATTTATGCATGCATCTCTCTCTCCCTCTCCCTCCCCTCTTTCCCTCTCTCTTTCTCTGCCATGTGAGGACACAGAAAAAAGGAAGCTCTCTGCAAGAAAAGAAGAGAGCTCTCACCAGAACCTGACCATGCCAGCACTCTGATCTTGAACTTCTATCTTCCAGAATTGTGAGAAAATAAGATTCTATTATTTAAGCTACATAGTCCATGGCATTTTTTATGGCACCCAAACTTACTAAGACACCATCTCATTTTAACAGACTTGTAAGAAGGCTAACTTCTTAAGCTTAAATTAATACTATTTTACTATAGATATAACTGATGATTTCCTTAATTTAAATCTTA
>NW_012111808.1:74568-78598 GCF_000951035.1 Colobus angolensis palliatus | reverse complement strand
TTCTAAAGTAGGCGGAAGAATGACCAAATGTGGAAACTGATAACTGAAACCAACAAAATTTCTCATGTCTGTGTTAAATAATGTTAGACCATACTTTCCTGCCCTGTGAGCATAGTTTGCTTTCTATGAGTTAACCATAAGACTAGCCATATATCCCTGTCCCTATTTAAATAGTACTGAGACCAGCCACAAATTAGTTGTTTGCTCAGGGAAGCATCTTTTCCTGGAAAGTAAGGTGATAAAGCAACTAATATGCTAATTAGTTAACAATAATTTGCTTGTCAAGCCTACTTCAAGGCCATTGCCTCGCTAGGCCCACGACATCCAAAGCTAGCATGTCATAATTTGATCATTCTGAACCATATTCTTGCTCTACAATACCTGCCTTAAAAATCACTCAACCCAGGCTCTAGAACCTTCTTATCATTTGCTAATTTTCACCTTTTTAAATACTATAAGTTTAATAAACTAACCTTTGAATGATTAATATGTTTTCCTGAAGGAGTTTGTGAGGGAGATTCAATACCTCTCTTCTGTCTTTCTCAGTTTGGTGAACTGTCTTTAGGCCATGTGAAATACAAATAACCTCGTATAGGAAGAAAGTACTCTCAATCAGATTTGTTGACAGTCGAGACACTTTGCTTAACTGAGCAATCATAATGAGCTTTAGTTCTTCAAAATAAGCTTCAGTTTTATATTACTTTACTTGAGTTTTAAAAGCAATTGGGTTTTCTAATTTTTGAATCCTTCAAGGCCTTGTCTATACCCCTTCAATTTTCTTTCAAATCACCACATTCTGCCCTTAGAAAAACAAAACAAAACAAAACATGTTTTTACTGTTATAGTGTGCAAAAAGCAAAATGGAAAAGTAATCCTACTGTAACTTTCTGTAACCACTCTCTCTGGAACTACAGGCTAAGTAGGCGTGCACTTTGCAATCCAGATTATCTCAGGTGACAGTTTTGCTAACTATTTTGCCATTGTGTAACATCGGTCTCTATCTTTTCAGCCTTCAATATCAATTGCTTTGCTATCTACCTGACGATAACATGTCTGGTACCAATTTCTGTGTTAGTTTGGGTAATGCCAACTGTTGACACAAATACCACTGGATTAACATTTATAGTACACTCATGTAACAGTCCAAAGCAGGTATTTCTGATTGTGGAGTACTTTTGTTCACAAAATGAATTCATCTGTGGTTCCACCATCTTCAGTTTCTACTTTCTAAGATTGATGTGATTGACTCAATCAATTGGGGAATGTGGAAAGGGAGCAAGATAATTTCACACAAGAAGTTTCTTTATGGGTTAAACCAAAATGCCACACATCGCTTCTATTCATATTTCATTGGTACAATCCAATCACATGGCCAAACTCAACTGCAAGGAAGCCTAGAAAATGTAGTACAGGTTTAGGCCTAAGAGACAAAGGAAATGAGTTTGATGTGAAGGTAGGCAGTCTCTGTCACAGTTGTGCCTTTTTAAGCATGCATGTAACCACGTGTTTAAACAGATGCCCTGAGACTGTATCGGACAGTAGAAATAGAAGAGCTCACCCTGTCATGTGGCTGGAGAAATGGTTAGTGAAAGACATCACTTATAATATAACTCAGGAAAGACATAAAATATGTTATAGGTGAGTAGAATATACAGACTTTATATACAGAATTTGTGGATGAATGTAATTCTTTTGGAGAGAACATTGGATGTAAGTGTATAGGGGCAAAAATGACTATGATCTGTTTGAGAGGCAGTAAGAGGATTTGCTTCGCCATAGCAGATTTCTTTTAATGATTAAGAAAAATTAAAGACAAGTAGGGAGATTGGAATGTAGTAGAGATCTTTTAATGCCACTCACACTAAAAAAAACTCATTCTAGAACTATTTGAATAGCATTGATCATTTAGAGTAATTATCTACTTATATATTTATTCTCTTTAGCCTTGCTGCATATATTTCAGCACTTGATGTTTTCATTTAGATGGAGGCAAGTTCTGTGTGAAGAAGAGATACACAGACTCTGAAAAGGGGATAGATTGGGAATGGGCTATTATGCATTCATTATGCTCCTCCAGTGTCAGCAGGAGGTTTCTGGGTCACTGGCAGTTGTGTGCATAATGGCTGGAAGATTGGGTCCTAATTACTAACACTAGAATTGCAGAGGCATCGCTAAGTACAACTTTGTTGGAACATAGTATCTTTGTCTGAGGTGATTAGACATTACAGATAGGTTATTTAAAAATGCACAAGCAAAACTTTAATTTTCTCTGTCCAATCAGTGTAAGTCTACTAGATAATATGCCTGCTTTTTAAAAGTAAGAAATTGATAATTAAATCTTTCAAAAGGTATAGCCTATTTTAAATGAAAGTCAATTCATAATGTTGTAGTGTTCACACAGGGCTGCCTTACAATTAAAAAGTTAATTTTGTATTTTTGTATCCTAGTGACCTGAAATGTGCTTCAATAAAACACAGTGAGCTGTTTAGGAAGGATGAGAAGGACAGAAATACCTGGATACAACTCTATGTCTCCCTAGTGATCTTTTTTCCCCCACATAGGGTGATGCTCTTTGATGAGAAGAACAAAACTACTCAATTTAGCCCTTTTAAAAGTTTGTGACAGTAAACACAAATTTCAAATAATTTATTTTATTGTTCTAAAATTTATACCTTAAAATGAAATTCACACCTTTGATTACTATTGGAACATGTTATTGAGTTGAACCTTTCAATGATTGTATAATTTACACATGAAATGTATATTATATATAATGGACAATCTTCAACTATCATATCTTATCTAAGAAATTTGATGAGAGAAATACCTTATAAATTTGAAAAGAATATCCAATTTTTTTCTCTTTCTTATTAGTGTTATTATTGATAAGTAGAGTGACCATATAATTTATCAACCAGATTGGGACATTTTTGAGAGTGAAAGTGGTAATTATCTAAGATTAGAGATATTTACTAACACATGTTGACAAGTCTACATGGATAACTAAGATTAGTAAGGAAGGTAAAAAACTGAGTCATAGTTTGTTAGCATTTATCAAACATTTCTGTATGGCAGGGACTTTACTAAGCACTGTATATGCATAATGTCATTAAACTTACACTATCACAGGAGGTAATTTTTATTATAGCCATATTCTAGATGAGGAAACTATGCCTTACAGAGATTAAATAAATTTTCCAAGGTTACATGTTAAGTATGTATCAGATACTGATTTTAAGTTTTATGCATTTATTTAAATGATTGAAAATAATCCTATAGGCAATTGGCAGTAAAAATATAAATAACTGACAGTTCTGCTATGTCTTTAATTCAATATTGTGATTTTTAACATTGAGTAACAGCTTAACATCAGTACAATAGAATACCAGGTAGACTTCTATGGTTTTTAACTGTAGTACCTGACTCCCAGATGTCACCTCTGGACCCACCTGGGGCCTGAAGAAACTTGCTGACCTGAAGGTAAGGACACAGTCCTGGCTGGCTTTGTCACCTGCTGATTGTAGAACCCCAGTGCCTTGAGCAAACATAGGCAGTAGCCAGGGAGCAGTTACAGCAGGCGTTGGATGAGACACAATGCTGTACTTGCTTCAGGTCTGACCCAGAACAGTCATAGTGGTCGTGGCCACAAGGGTACTTGTGTCACTCCAACTCCAGCTTTAGGTGGCTCAGAACAGAGAGAGAGAGACCAGAGAATTCTACTGGATCTAGTCCAAGACCATCAAGGAAGAACTTCTATGAGTCTCAAGCACCACACCATTATTGGGCTTTGGGTGCCCCCTAAAGCAGACAGCCTAGATCACAACACCCAAGTCCTTCAAATATCTTGAAAACCTTCCCAAGTAGTGTAGATACCAAAAAGCCCTGAAAGTGAAGACTACGATCAGTACCTAACTCTTTAATGCCCAGACACTGAAAAACATCTACTAGCTTCAACCAGAAAAACAGGACCTCACCAAATGAACTAAACAAGTCACCAGGGACCAATCCTAGGGAAACAGAGATATGTGAC
>NW_012111808.1:66797-67453 GCF_000951035.1 Colobus angolensis palliatus | reverse complement strand
AGCCTTTCCTGTTTCATCTGGAATATGACAAGGATGCCCAATTTCACCACTGTTATTCAACATAATGCTAGAAGTCCTGGATAGAGCAATAAAACGAGAGAAAGAAGTAAAAGACATCTAAATAGGAAAAGAAGAAGTCAAATAATCCTTGTTTGGAGATAATGTGGTCTTACATTTGGAAAAATCTAAAGACTCCACAAGAAACCTCTTAGAACTGATAAAACAAATGTAATGAAGTTGCAGAATACAAAATCAACATATAAAAATTAGTAGCATTTTAATATGCCAACAGTGAACAATCTGAAAAAGAAATAAAAATGGTATTCTCATTTACAACAGCCACAAATAAAATAAAATAAAATAAAATACCTAGGACTTAACCAAAGAGGTGAAAGATCTCTATAATGAAAACTGTAACACATTGATGAAAGAAATTGGAGAGGACACAAAAACTGGAAAAATATTTCATGTTCATGTATTAGGAGAATCAATACTGTTAAAAATTTCATATTACCCAGAGTAATCTACAGATTTCATGCAATCCTTGTCAAAATACCAGTTGCATTCTTCACAGAAATAGAAATAAACAACTAAAATTTATATAAAACCACCAAAAACCCAGAACAGGCAAAGCTATCCTAAGTAAAAAGAATAAA
>NW_012111808.1:61616-62072 GCF_000951035.1 Colobus angolensis palliatus | reverse complement strand
ATACCAGCATATATATATATATAATATGTATACACACACACACACATATACACACACACGCACATATATACACATACACACACACACACACATATATATATATATATATATTTCATGTTAAAACCCTAAAAAACTGAGGATAGAAGGGACATAACATAAAAAAATGAATGACAGACCCTCAGCTAGTGCCATGCTGAATGAGGTGTGTATATATATATATACATTTTATATGCCTGTTTTTAATATGCTGAATGAAGTATATATATATACACCTTTTTATATGCCTGTTTGCCATTTGTGTGTCTTCTTTTGAGAAATGTCTATTCAAATCTTTTGCCCATTTTTAAAATCAGATTAATAGATTTTTTCCTATAGAGTTGTTTGAAATATATATATATGTTTCCTATAGAGTTGTTTGAGATATATATCTCTCTCTCACACATAGATATATATATC
>NW_012111808.1:51135-54386 GCF_000951035.1 Colobus angolensis palliatus | reverse complement strand
TTGTTTGAAATATATATATATGTTTCCTATAGAGTTGTTTGAGATATATATCTCTCTCTCATACATAGATATATATATCTCATATATATATCTCATATATAGGAAATATATATATTTAGAGATATATATAGAGAGATATTTATATTGAGATTATATATTGAGATATATATACATCGAGATATATATAGAGATATATATGCACACACATATAGCTATATATATATAGCTATGTATATATGCACAAGTGGAACTGGAGATTATTATGTTAAGTGAAATAAGCCAGGTACGGAAAGGCAAAAACACTCTACTTATTTGTGGGATATAAAAATAAAAACAGTTGAACTCATGTACATAGAGAGTAAAAGAATATGGTTAGCAGAGGCTCAGAAGGGTGGTTGTGAGGAGGAGGCTGGAAAATGAGAATTGTTAATGGGTACAAAAAAATAGAAAGAGTTAATAAGATCCACTATTGGATAGTACAACAGGGTGACTATAGTCAGTAATAACTTAATTGTACATGTTAAAATAACTAAAAGAGTATAATTGTATTGCTTGTAATACAAAGGATAAATGCTTGAAGGGATGGGTATCCCATTCTCTATGATGCGGTTATTATGCATTGCAGGCCTCGATAAAACATTGCAAGTACTCTATAAATACGTACACCCACTATGCACCTGCAGAAATTTATAATTACAAAAATTGAAATAGTAGAAAAATCATAAATGAAAACCAAAGATACCATTCCTATTCACACTTCTTCAAGCTTCACATTCCAGAAGCAATAATTTTCATTAATTTATGTTTTTGCTTTTTCAAAGTTATCTTAGAAGCTCTAAAATTATATGCTAATTCCTCATTTTGATATTATTTTTATATCAAATTTTTTAAATTAAATAATCCATGTTTCTTCCATTTGTTGAGTTTTTGTTTTATATCTTTGAATTAAATTTATAATTCTTTTAATATAAATCCTGTACCTTAATTATTAAATATATTCCCAAGTATTTTATGATTTTTGATGATGTAAAGAATGGAATGTTTTTCTCATTTCAACATATATGTATTAATTCAGGAAAGGCAGAAAGTTAAGTATTTATATGTTTTCAACTTGAACTACCCATCTTGTTGAATGTCCTCATAATTTCGTAGGTTTTTTCTTTTTGAGACTTTCTAAATACAGTTATATTGTCACCAAAACATTCTATTTTTTTCTAATGGTTGATCCAGATTGTCTAATTTTTAAAATTGCATTTGCTATAACTTCAAAAACAATGCTGAATAATTATCATGATGGAGGACATTATGTCTTTTTGTGATTATAATGAAAGTATTTTACCACTTAGAATAAAGTTTGCTGTTGTATTTTAGTAAATCACAAAGTAATTTCTTTCTATTACAATGTGTCTTAAACTTCATTAGCTGATTAATTTTATCAAATGTCATTTTAGCATCTGGTAATAAAAACATTTTATTTTTTATTCAATGTGTAAGATAATGAATTACATAGATTTTCTCATTTGGAACAATTCATTTATTTCTAGAGTAAATGATAATCTGACTCTTTGTTCAGATTTTTGTGGAGTTCTGCACTGTATCTCTCTGCTCTCTCTCCTCCAACAATCAGCACTCTCCCTACCTTATTCTTAACTTAGAGTATTTTTAAAGCCTGCTTCTAGATTTTTGTTTTCTAGTCCTATGCTTAATTCATCTTTTTTGACTTCTTTCCTTTACCTATCATTCTTATTCATGATGTAATTCCTATTAGACTTAGAGATGTACTGGAGGCAGATTAGAGGAGATGGATATAAGTGTTCTTTTTGCCATCTGGAATCAGAGTTGTGTTGCTAGATTTGACTCCAGATCTTAGTCTGAAACTTGCCCTAGGCCTATACATTATGCTGCCTCTTTAATATTAGAACTAGAGCTCTAACAGTGTTAATATACATATATGGGAAGGAAGACTGAAAACAAAAGTGATTACTGTGGAAAATTAAAAGATTGATAACATAAGTTAAAAAAGAAGTAGCAAAGAAAATCTGGAATTGACTATCATCACTGCAGCAGTGACTGCTGTCAGAAGTGGGCATGATGGTTGAGACTTAATTCTCTGCTAAACGTCGGGAAATCTGGATCTTTTATAAGGCATTCTTCATGAATTTGCTTAGACTAAGAATGAACTTTATACCCTTGTTGATAAAGACCAAATTATTTATGCAAGAACTTAATGAGCTTGATAATTCCAACATTTCCAATATGTATTTGTGTGAAAGTGAGCCTGTGTGTGATACATAGGCTTAAAAAAGGCTGTGTAGATCCCTGGGCAAGATGACTGAATAGGAAGAGCTCCAGTCTGCAACTCCTAGTGAGACCAACATAGAAGGCAGGTGATTTCTGCATTTCCAACTGAGGTACCCGGTTCATCTCACTGGGACTGGTTAGACAGTGGGTGCCACCCACAGAGGGCAAACAGAAGCAGGGTTGGGTGTTGCCTCAGCCGAGAAGTGCAAGGGGTTGGGGAACTCCCTCCTCTAGCCAAGGGAAGCCATGAGGGACTGTGCTGAGACAGATGGTGCTATCTGGCCCAGATGCTATGCTTTTCCCATGGTCTTTGCAACCCGCAGGCCAGGAGATTCCTTTGGGTGCCTACACCACAAAAGCCCTGGGTTTTAAGCAAAAAATGAGAGGCCATTTGGGCAGACACCGAGCTAGCTGCAGGAGTTATTTTTTTGTGCCCCAGTGGCACACGGAAGACCAGCGAGACAGAACCATTCACTCCCCTGGGAAGGGAACTGAAGCCAGGGAACCAAGTAGTCTTGCTCAGAAGATCCCATCCCCATGGATACCAGAAAGCTAAGATCCACGGGCTTGAAATTCTCACTACTAGCACAGCAGCCTGAAGTTGACCTCTGACTCTTGAGCTTGGTTGGGGGAGGGACGTCCACCATTACTGAGGCTTGAGTAGGGGATTTTCCCCTCACAGTGTAAACAAAGCCACCAGGAAGTTTGGACTGGGTGGAGTTCACTGCAGCACCACAAAGCCACTGTATCCAGATTGCCTGTCTAGATTCCTCCTCTATGGGCAGGGCATCTCTGAAAGAAAGGCAGCAGCCCCAGTCATGGGCTTATAGATAAAACTCCCATCTCCCTGTGACAGAGCACCTGGAGGAAGGGGTGGCTGTGGACACAGCTTCAGCATACTTAAATGTTTCTGCCTGCTGGCTCTGAAGATAGCAGTGGATCTCCCAGCA
>NW_012111808.1:48972-51085 GCF_000951035.1 Colobus angolensis palliatus | reverse complement strand
CCATCTCCCTGTGACAGAGCACCTGGAGGAAGGGGTGGCTGTGGACACAGCTTCAGCATACTTAAATGTTTCTGCCTGCTGGCTCTGAAGATAGCAGTGGATCTCCCAGCACACAGCACTTGAGCTCTGTTGAGGGACAGACTGCCTCTTCAAGTGGGTCCCTGACCCTCATGCCTCTTGATGGGGAGAACTCTCCCAGCAGGGTTCAACAGACACCTCATACAGGAGAGCACTGGCTGGCATCTAGAAGATGCCCCTCTGGGATGAAACTTCCAGAGGAAGGAGCAGGCAGCAGTCTTTGCTGTTCTGCAGCCTCCACTGGTGATACCCAGGCAAACAGGGTCCAGACTGGACCCCCAGCAAACTCCAGCAAACCTGCAGAAGAGGGGACAGACTGTTAGAAGGCAAATTAACAAACAGAAAGCAATAGCATCAACATCAACAGAAAGGATGACCATGCAAAAACTCCATCTGACTGTCACCAATATCAAAGACCAAAGGTAGATAAATCCATGAAGAAGGACACAAAAAGGCTGAAAATTCCAAAACCCGGAATGCCTCTTCTCCTCCAAAGGATCACAACTCCTCGCCAGCAGGGGAACAAAACTGGATGGAGAATGAATTTGATGAATTGACAGAAGTAGGCTTCAGAAGGTTGGTAATAACAAATTCTCCTGAGCTATGGGAGCATGTTCTAACACAATACAAGGAAGGTAAGAGCCTGGATGAAAGGTTAGAGGAATTGCTAACTGAAATAACCACTTTAGAGAAGAACATAAATGACTTGATGGAGATGAAAAACACAGCATGAGAACTTTATGAAGCACACACAAGTATCAATAGCTGAATCTATTAAGTGGAAGGAAGGAAATATCAGTTATTGAAGATCAACTTAATGAAATAAAGCAAGAAAAGATCAGAGAAAAAAGAATGAAAAGGAATGAACAAAGCCTCCAAGAAATATGGAACTATGTGAAAATACTAAACTTATGTTTAATTGGTGTACCTAAAAGTGACGGAGAGAATGGAACCAAGTTGGAAAATACACATTATCCAGGAGAACTTCCCCAACCTAGCATGACAGGCCAACATTCAAATTCAGGAAACACAGAAAACACCACAAGATACTTCTCGAAAGAGCAAACCCAAGACACATAGTTGTCAGATTCACCAAGTTTGCAATAAAGGAAAAAATGTTAAGGGCAGCCAGAAAGAAAGGTTGGGTTACCCACAAAGGAAAGCCCATCAGACTAACAGCAGATCTCTCTGCCGAAATCCTACAAGATGGAAGAGAGTGGGGGCCAATAATCAGCATTCTTAAAGCAAAGAATTTTCAATCCAGAATTTCATATCCAGGTAAATTAATCTTCATAAGTGAAGGAGAAATACAATTCTTTACAGACAAGCAAATGCTGAGGGATTTTGTCACCACCAGGCCTGCCTTACAAGAGCTAAATACGGAAAGGAAAAACTGGTACCAGCTACTGCAAAAACAAACCGAAATGTAAAGACCGTCAACACTATGAAGAAACTGCATCAACTAATGGGCAAAATAACCAGCTAGCATCATAATGATAGGATCAAATTCACATATAAAAATATTAACCTTAAATGTAAATGAGCTAAATGCCCCAAATTAAAGGTACATACTGGCAAATTAAATGAAGGGTCAAGACACATCGGGGTGCTGTATTGAGGAGACCCTTCTCATGAGCAAAGACATACATAGGCTCAAAATAAAGGGATGGAGGAAGATTTACCAGGCAAATGGAAAGCAATATAGGTAGGGGTTGCAATCCTAGTCTCTGATAAAACAGACTTTAAACTACCAAAGATCAAAAAAGACAAAGAAGGACATTACATAATGGTAAAAGGATCAATGCAACAAGAAGAGCTAACTATCCTATGTATATATGCACCCAATACAGGAGCACCCTGATTTATAAAGTAAGTTCTTAGAAACCTACAAAAAGACTTAGACTCCCACACAATAATAATGGGAGACTTTAACATCCCACTGTCACTATTAGACAGATAAATGAAACAGAAAATTAACAAGGATATTCAGGACTTGAACTTAGCTCTGGACCAAGTGGATGTAATAGACATCTAC
>NW_012111808.1:45815-48922 GCF_000951035.1 Colobus angolensis palliatus | reverse complement strand
GTAATAGACATCTACAGAACTCTCCACCTCAAATCAACAGAATATACATTCTTCTCAGCACCACATAGCACTTATTTTAAAACTGAGCACATAATTGGAAGTAAAAAACTCTTCAGCAAATGCAAAAGAATGGAAATCATAAGAGTCTCAGACCACAGTGCAATCAAATTAGAACTCAGGATTAAGAAACTCACTAAAAACTGCATAACTGCATGGAAACTGAACAACCTGCTCCTAAGTGACTACTGGGTAAATGACGAAATTACGGCAAAACTAAATAAGTTATTTGAAACCAATGAGAACAAAGACACAACATACCAGAATCTCTGGGACATAGCTAAAGCAGTGTTTAGAGGGAAATTTATAGCACTAAATGCCCACAGGAGAAAGCAGGAAAGATCTAAAATTGACACCATAACAACACAATTAAAAGAACTAGAGAAGCAAAAGCAAACAAATTCAAAATCTAGCAGAAGACAAGAAATGACTAAGATCAGAGCAGAAGTGAAGGAGATAAAGACATGAGAACCCTTCAAAAAATCAATGAAACCAGGAGCTGGTTTTTTTGAAATGATCAACAAAATAGATAGCCAGACTAATAAAGAAGAAAAAAGAGACAAATCTAATAGATGTAATAAAAAATGACACAGGGGAGCTCACCACTGATCACACAGAAATACAAACTACCATCAGAGAGTACAATAAACACCTCTATGCAAATAAACTAGAAAATCTAGAAGAAATGGATAAATTCCTGGACACATATACCCTCCCAAGACTAAACCAGGAAGAAGTTGAATCCCTGAGTAGACCAATAACAAGTTCTGAAATGCAGGCAGTAATTAATAGCCTACCAACCAAAAAAATCCCAGGACCAGGCATATTCACAGCTGAATTCTACCAGAGGTACAAAGAGGAGCTGGTACTGTTCCTTCTGAAACTGTTCCAAACAATAGAAAAAGAGGGACTCCTCCCTAACTTGTTTTATGAGGCCAGCATTTTCCTGATACCAAAACCTGGCAGAGACACAACAAATAAAGACAATTTCAGGCCAATATCCCTGATGAACATCGATGTGAAAATCCTCAATAAAATACTGGCAAACCCAATCCAGAAGCACATTAAAAAGCTTATCCACCACAATCAAGTTGGCTTCATCCCTGGGACACAAGTCTGGTTCCACATAGGCTAATCAATAAATGTAATCCATCACATAAACAGAACCAATGACAAAAACCACATGATTATCTCAACATACGCAGAAAAGTCCTTTGATAAAATTCAATACCCCTTCACACTAAAAACACTCAATAAACTAGGTGTTGATGGAACACATCTCAAAATAATAAGAGATATTTATGACAAACCCACAGCCAATATCATACTGAATGGCCAAAAGCTGGAAGCATTCCCTTTGAAAACTGGCACAAGACAAGGATGCACTTTCTCACCACTCCTATTCAACATAGTATTGGAAGTTCTGGTCAGGGCAATCAGGCAAGAGAAAGAAATAAAGGGTATTCAAATAGGAACAGAGGAAGTCAAATTGTCTCTGTTTGCAGATGACATGATTGTATATTTAGAAAACCCCATTGTCTCAGCCCCAAAATTTCTCGAGCTGATAAACAACTGCAGTAAAGTCTCACAATATAAAATCAATGTGCAAAAATCACAAGCATTTATATACTCCAATAATAGACAAACAGAGAGCCAAATCATGAATGAAATCCCATTCACAATTGCTACAAAGAGAATAAAACACCTAGGAATACAGTTAACAAGGGATGTGAAGGACCTTTCAAGGAGACTACAAACCACTGCTTAAGGAAATAAGAGAGGACACAAACATATGGAAAAACATTTCATGCTCATGGATAGGAAGAATCAATATCATGAAAATGGGCATACTGCCCAGAGTAATTTATGGATTCAATGCTATTCCCATCAAGTTACCATTGACTTTCTACACAGAATTGGAAGAAACTACTTTAAATTTCATATGGAACCAAAAGAGAGCCCATATAGCCAAGACAATCTTAAGCAAAAAGAAAAAAGCTGGAGGCATCACACTATCTGACTTCAAATTATACTGCAAGGTTACAGTAAGCAAAACAGTATGGCACTTGTACCAAAACAGATATATAGACCAATGGAACAGAACAGAGGCCTCAGAAATAACACCACACATTGACAACCACCTGATCTTTGACAGACCTGACAAAAACAAGTAATGGGGAAAGAGTTCCCTATGTAATAAATGATGTTGGGAAAATTGACTAGCCATATGCAGAAAACTGAAACTGGACCCCTTCCTTACACCTTATACAATAATTAACTCAAGATGGATTAAAGATTTAAACCTAAGACTTAAAACCATCAAAAAATCCTAGGAGAAAACCTAGGCAATACCATTCAGGACTTGGGCATGTGCAAAGACTCCATGATTAAACACCAAAAGCAAGGGCAACAAAAGCCAAAATTGACAAATGGGATCTAAATAAACTAAAGAATTTCTACGCAGCAAAAGAAACTATCATCAGAGTGAACCAGCAACCTACAGAATGGGAGAAATGTTTTACAATCTATCCATCTGACAAAGGGCTAATATCCAGAATCTACAAGGAACTTAAACAAATTTACAAGGAAAAAAAAGACATCAAAAAGTGGTTGAAGGACATGAACAGACACTTTTCAAAAGGAGACATTTATGCGGCCAAGAAACATGAAAAAAATCTCATCATTACTGGTCATTAGAAAAATGTCATTCTAAGTGGTGTGACATAGTATCCCATTGTGGTTATGATTTGCATTTCTCTGATGGCCAGTGATGATGAACCTTTTCTCATGTTTCTGTTGACTGCATACGTGTTTTCTTTTGAGAAGTGTCTTTTAGAAAGATTTGAAGAAAATTAATTAGCAAAATTCAATAAAAATAAAATTGGGTAAAATTTAAATGTGTGTACTGCCATTCAGTTAAATGTTTGAGGTTGAAATTAATGCATCGATTATTTAGAGTATATCTAATTCTAAACTAATCGAAATGAATAATTTTGTCCTCTTTCCAGAAGCAACTTTTTAATCACAACTAATTTTGGTTAAAATTTTGT
>NW_012111808.1:35297-43559 GCF_000951035.1 Colobus angolensis palliatus | reverse complement strand
ATCCACCAGTCTTGGCTTTTCACCTAATCTCTTCTTATAAGGACACCAGTCATTTTGAATTAGGACTCACTCTAATGGCTACATTTTAACTTAATTAGGTCTCTTTTTTTCCCCCTCTCTTGCTCTTCCTTTGTTAGAGACTAGGTCTTGCTCTGTTGCTCAGGCTGGATACGAATTCCTGGGCTCAAGTAATCCTCATACTTCAGCCTCCCCAGTATCTGGGGCTACAGGTTCACACCCACTGTGTCAGGGTCCTAATTACCTCTTAAACGGCCTTGTCTTTAAGTGCAGTCACATTCTCAGGTATGTGAGAGTTGAAGTTCTGGGAGTCAGAACTTCAACATATGAATTTTGGGAGAACACAGTTTAGCCCATGTCAGTCTTACTAATGCCTATCAGCAAACTGTTAGTTACACGTAATTAAAAACAAATCAGTTGATTTTTGCCATAATTTCTTCAGTAAAAAAAATCAATAAATTCTTCTTTTGGTGAGAAATAAAGATATATTAGATTTATTGTGGAAAAAGATGATCTTTATGGCACCTCTTAGTTCTGAAATTCTATCGTTTCACTATCTCTGGGTGTAGTTCTTCTTACCTTTCTCTGCCTCCCATAATTTCACAAGATTGGTTTTTAAATGTTAATATTTGAGAATATAAATCAGGAAACATTACATTTGAAACATATGATTAGGGCAACTGAACTTTTATGATTTATGAAAAATTATAACAACAAATTTGTGAATTAGTAGAAAATATTTAATAAAAGATTTGCTTATATGGTTGGATAAACATTTATTACTTCAATTTTTAAAATATTTTTGCTTTCTTAAAGTTGCCTAGCATGATTTATCAGTATTGTTAAATTCTAAGGGAAAAAACAGCAAGAGAGAAAGTACTTAAAGTACATTTAATGCTGATTTGAAAGTAATTTTATTATTTAATAATTTAAAAACCACTTTAGGACCATTGCCTCAATGGAAAAATCATGAGAAATAGTTATTTTTGAGTTTTTAATAAAAGGAACAAAGATGTCTATTTTTTATCGAACTTCTCTTTAGTATTTTTAACATTATAGCATTTAATATATTAAAATATGAAGGGCATTATTTTCTCCATTTTATACAAGAGAAATACTGGGGCTCGTTTAAACATGTAAGAAGACAGAGGTAGGTAAATTATGAAGCTAGGAAGTGATAAAACTGACGTTCTAGACAAGGTTCACTTGTCTTCAAAATTGGTTTCTTTAACTGTTTTGCTGCAGTAAAAACTATCGTTACTAGAACTTGATGTGTGTTGAAAGAAAAGTTCCAAGAACATTCAAGTCAGATGTGGGATAATATAGAAGCCTACTCCCACAGGATGATGTGATCAGGACCTAGAATATAGTAATATTGCCAAATGTTACAAGGAAGAGCACGATCAACAAGAGATTCAAGTATAGACACATGATGTACTTAGGATTTTTGAGAAAGGGTAAAGACTGAGAAGACAAATCACAACTTTGATCCTTATTGATGTGCTGTTGTGTTGAAGAACTGTGAAAGTTAATATCTATACTGCAATCAAATTATTGCCAATAGTATTCTCCAGCCATAGCCAATATAAACAAATTATCTTAATTTTCTATCGTGGACACATGGAGCAAAAACATCATGAGGAAATGATATCTAGAGTTATGTGATCAGTGTCAGCTCTCAGAAGTCGAGCAACACTAACTGAGAACAATTTGGAGGGAACATAAACATTCAGTCCATGACACCATCTTAATCAACTTTAAGTGTATGGTTCAGTACTATTAAATATTCCCATTGTTGTGTAATAGAGCTTCAGAATTTTTTCATCTGGTAAAACTAAAACTCAATACCCATTAAATGACTCTTCATTTTCCCCTCTCCCTATCCCTGGTAACTATTATTCTACTTTTTATGTCTATGAATTTGACTGCTTTAGATACCTTACACAAATGGAATCATACAATAATTATCTTTTTGCAACTGTTTCACTTAGCATAATGTACTTGTCTTAGTTCATTTGTGCTGCTATAACAGATACCACATACTGGATAATTTATTTTAAACAATATATGTTTTTCTTATTTCTGACAGTTTTCAAGGCTGGGAAGTCCAAGATAGAGGGGCTGAAACCTGGCACACCTTCTTGCTGCATCATCTCTTGGTGAAAGTTGGAAGGGCAAGAGAGTACATGTATAGGAAAGAAGAGAGGGCCAAATTCATCCTTTTATAAGAAATCCACTTCCATGATAATAAACCCATTCCTCTCATGAGGGTAGAACCCTGTGGCCTAAACACTTCTCATTCATCCCCACCTCCCAACACTGTTGCACTGGAAATTATCCAACACATATGTTTTGGAGGACATAGTCAATCCATAGCAGGACTCAAGATTCATCCATGTTGTAGAATGTGACAGAATTTCTCTACTGTTCAAAACCTGAATTATATTGTATTGCACACATATACCTCTTTTTGTTTATTTGCTCATCCATCAATGGATACTTGAGTTGCATCCCCCTTTTGGCTATTGTGACTAATGCTGTTATGGATGTTGTCTGGCAAATATCTCTTTGAGACCAATTTCAGCATTTTGGGGTATATATCGTGAAAGGAGATTGCTGGATCACATGGTAGTTCTATTTTTAATTTTTCGAGGAAACACTATACTATTTTCCTCAGTGGATAACATCATTTTACATTCCCACCAGTAGTGCACAGGGACTTTAATTTCTCTACATTCTTGCCAATACTCATTATTTTCTGCTACATATATTCTTAAATAAAGACTTATAACATGCCATATCATCTCTAGGGGTTATCAAAAAAGTAACATGCAATGTAATTTGCTGGAAACATTCTGGGTATCAGAAAGTTAATCCACCAGAAAAATGACAGTGCTATTTCATGTATGCGTGAGGCATAAATTATGTACTATAATCTTAAGAGACTTGGGTATTCAAATAAAAACTGATCCATGAGAAATTAACATTGTGTGTCTGTCATTTTTGTGTGAATTTCAATTTTCTGTGCCCCAAAGCATCATGAGAGCAGAGGAGTGAGTGAAAAGCTTTATTTTGAAAACATTTTGAATAAATATCCTAGATTGAATGCTGAAAATCTCCTGTAATACTAAGATTTGCTTTTAGTGAATGTTTTAGATAACTTTTGCCCAAACCTAGGACAGTTAGTGATGTGGAAAATGATAAATCTGACACATTTTTCCCGTTCTGAGGTAACTCTTTTAAATGAAATAAATAGTCATGGCAGTTTATGCTGACCTGTTTTCTTTATGCTTCCAAAATTTCTTTGTTTAGTGCCAAAAGAAAAGAAAGGTTTAATGCTTGTGATTAATGACTCTGCTGTATGAAGTTACACAGCATAATTTATGGGGTACCTTATCATGCAAGCACCTCAAGCCTTTTTATAATAAGATGGAAAAGCATATAAACACAGAACTCATACATAAATTAAAAATCCAATATTCAGTGTTAAATTAGTTGAAGCAATAATGCAAAGCTTTCTTCATAACCCAAATGTAAGTTTTTCTTTAACCAAAACTTTCCACCCCAATGGATGTCTTGTTTATTTTCTTGAATTTTCATTTTTATCTTTTTTCTCAAATTTTTCTCATATTTACAGTATTAAACTCTTATATTCTTACCATTTGAAGCTTGTCAAAACCTTATAATAGAACAAACATACTTAACCCACAGGCATACAAATTTGCTGTTAGCGAATTTTGTTCATTTTTCATTGCTATAGCTGGAAAGATTTGCAGGTATACAGTGATAAATTTACAGAGTAATTTTTTTATGTTCTTTTATCTCCAGATTTAATGTCTTTAGGTCTGATCATAATCTTGTTATAACATTTTAGATTTGTGTATGCTTTTACAGAATATTTCACATTAATTTTATCTTTGCATCCTCACAATTATTCTATGAAGAAAGAAGGGAAGAATTTTTACAGATCCATTTATAGATAAGGAAATAAAGTCAGAGGACAATTCAATGACATCTCCAATGTCACTCAGTAATTCAGTGATAAAAGCAAGGCTGGTGTTCTTGACTACTCATTCTGATTTAATATGTGTCACATTGTATAATGTTGCTATAGGTCATTCAGAAAATGTGACTGATTCAAAGGGGTAATTTCCAATCAAACCATATTTAAATCATTTTTCTCTTGTTATATATGGCAAATGGTCTTCTGTAATAATTTAAAGTAATTTTTTGGTGTCCAACTTTATGGTCTAGATAATGACAAAGGGAGAGCATCTGCCTTCTTTGGTGCTGTAGCCTTTGCACATTGGGGTCCTACAGCTTTTGAGGCTGACACAGGGACTGTAGGACACAGAGATACTTATGTTGAATTACACTTTGAGTATGTAGTTTCCTTTTAAATGAGGTGAAAACATCACATGTATGTCAAGAATGTTACCAGGAGTTTGGAACAGAGGGAAGGCACCATGTAAGATATGGTCTTTGCTCACTTGGAGAAGATGAAACAATACAGATGAGAAGCCACGATACAAACGTTTGGGCACAGAATAGGGGATGACTCATTCTACATCAACAAACACAGGCTATTTCTTAGAGCAGGGCATTGTCTCCTTCATACAATGGACTATCATAGATTGGAAGTGAGAAGTTGGGAGTGGGAGAGAGACTATTTCGCTGTTCTCATATACCCAGAACAAAGGAAAATCAAGCTTTCCCTTCCCTGTGTACACTGCACTTGAAAAGATTGCCAGTGGCCATCACATCACCAGATTGATGGGCAATTATCAGTCCTCCTTTTACACAACTTATTAGTAGCATTTTACACAGTTGCTTACTCAATCTCCTGGGAAAATTTTTCTTTCATTTAGCCTCCAGAATACCATTATCTCTTGGTTATTTTTCTCTCTCAATCTCCTGGTGGGAATTCTGTTTATTATGCTGATCCCTATTCATTACAATGATTTGGCAATAAAAATTTCAATCTCTGTTCTTCTTTTTCAACACCGTTTTTCTAGGTGACCGCTTCCAGTCCTGTGGAAAACGTTTGCCTGCTGGTGACTTTCAGACTTATATCTCTAGGCAGACTTCTCCCCAGGCAAATAAAATTGCTCAACATATGTTTGTTAGATGAATTGTAGGATGAATCAAATAAATGGCAAATTTGACTGTAAAATATGTCAGCATAATTAAACTCATTAAATTTAAGAAACAAATAGATTTTACCATCTGAAGAAATACAGATCAAAACTTACAAGGGCATGAAAAATCAGATCAATTTAACACTGATTGATGACTATAAGATAAAACAAAAAGTAAACAGCATTTATTTTGCCAGTTTATTATGGCTTGTAAACCATAAAGTGGAAGAAAATAAATTAGAACTGTAATTGTCTTCAACAAATGACTGCACAGAAGCCAGCCATGGTTGCCTAGGACATTAAGCCACTCTCTGTCATGGAAAAAATGATAAAACAAATAATTGGATGTACAAACTAACTTTGCTACAGAAGTAGTGTCACTGTGGTATGGCCAAGGAGGTGGAACAGCTGACCCCAAGGGAGGTAGTGGATAGAAATCCAGGATGGGGTAAAAAACGAAACCAAAAAGGAGAAAGCTTTAAGTCTGCAAAATATATGAATTCTAATATGCTTGATGATTTGGGAGTACTACCGCTGGCCCAGTCATCAGGGCTTTGCCTGCTCACCTCCCTGCCCTTCCCATGTGCATCTGGGGCATTGCACGCCCTTGGTAGTGCCACCATCTACAACATCCGAGACTACCTGGAGAAGCAAGCAGAGATGGAAGTTGTCAACAGAATAAAAGTGACTGAATAAAAGGATAGAGTTGAAAAGTAGAAGATAACTCTTCTTGGTTCTTTCCTGGGGCTCTGAGAAACAGAAAGTTCCTCCACAGAGTATGTCACTGGGTGTAGGTAGAAACTCTTGAGGAAACTTCATGGGGCACATGAGACCCAAAAAAGTGCTAGGACCAATCAAATATGTATATATATATATATGTGTGTGTGTATATATATATGTGTGTGTGTGTGTATATATGTATGTGTGTGTATATATATGGTGAGTAAGTGTTGTTCATATGGTCCAATAAACAAGCAAAGTAAAGGGGCCTTAGGACATGACACGGGGTATGTGGCCCACAATGTGGCTCACGTTGGTGTTGTCTATCTGACTAAAAACAAGGTGGGAAAGCGAATGTCTTGGGGCATGCTAACAGTGGGGCATAGTCAGAGCTTGTTCGTCTCAGCGCAGGTCAGTGTTCAGTAGGTTAGTTATTATTCTGAAGACTTTATAAAGCCAATTTGCAGTGCTAGGCTAATAGCCTGTCAGTATGAGATTTTTGTAGGCAATCATTGTTTCAGCTCTGTTCTCCATGACTTTATTATTTGTCAAATTAAATTTTCTGCTGCATCTTGAAATGGGTTAGTGAATTAGTTTACTTGTTTCTTTGGCTTACTTGGTCTTGCTGTACACAACATTTTCTGCCTTTTGTGGTAGAGAGATAAGAATTCCCCAAAACGACAGGCATGTTTCTCAGGGTGCAACTCATCTTCCTATTTCCTGGTGAAAATTAGCATCACTTCTGGTTATATTTGGAAATCAATCTATTGAATGCCTTTGCAGCTGGGCTCTTGTCCAAGGTCTCAAAAGATGCCTTTTTCATGGGGAGAACAATGCAGATGCAAACAACATCAGTTACTTTTCACAAATGCTGCTACATTTTGAACTAAATACTTAAAAGTCTGCAAGGTCATTTTTTATATTTACCAATCAATCCCCTCTACGTCCTTTGTAGGCATTTTGACTCACTTTCAAATATGTGCCCAAGCAGTGTGTATTTTATGGTCAACTCCTGTAGAATTGTAAATCGGCACTTAGATCTCCCTGGGGTTTAGGGGCAGATGTGTGCATCAGATTTTTAATGCATGTTTACACTCCATTTCAAAAGAAAACACATCCAAATATTTGGGCCCAAGGGCTCTAGCTAGGCTAACTTTGTTCTCTTTCTTTTTTAGCCGTTGATTGTGCTTCTGCCATTAATTGTGCTTTTGCCATTAATTTTCTTTAAAATTCTACTTCATTGGTTTCCAAGGTGTGCTGTACATTAGAATCACCTGGAGATCGCTAAAAATTCTTGATGCTTGGTACCCACTCCCAGATATGATTCAATTGGTATGGGGTGAGAGCTAAGCACTGGGACTTTTAAGGCTCCCAGGTGATTCTAATAGGCAGCCAACATTGAGAACCATCATTCCACTCTGTTGCTTTATGTACAGCTAGTTATAAATAACTGGATATGAGGCTGGGTGTGGTGGCTCACGCCTGTAATCCCAGCACTTTGGGAGGCTGAGGTAAGTGGGTCACGAGGTCAGGAGATCGAGACCATCCTGGCCAACATGGTGAAACCTTGTCTCTACTAAAAATACAAAAAAATTAGCTGGGCATGGTGGTGCGTGCCTGTAATCGGAGCTACCTGGAAGCCTGAAGCGGGAGAATTGCTTGAGTCAGGAATTGGAGGTTGCAGTGAGCCAAGATTACGCCATTGCACTCCAGCCTGGTGACAGAGCGAGACTCCATCTCAAAAACAAACAAACAAACAAACAAATAAATAAATAAAGAGGAAAAGAAAGAAAGCACCAGACATTCCCTGGTTTGGAGTCTTCTTGAAATCTTTGAAGTAATATGAATCTTCATTCATATACCATAACCGAAAAGATGGGTTTTTCAAGTACTCCTCTAGCATGAAAATTACTTGGCTTTACAACATTTCAACATTGTCAGCAGATTCCAGAAGAGTGAAACCTGTTGTAAGTCTTGTGTATTTGAGACATTAGTTGGAAATCAGGTGACGTGTTGAGACTGTACCAAAGTCTTTTAGATAATATTCATACAAATTTTCTAGGTTGAGTTTGTTACTTTCTTTATGCCTTTCTTTAATATGAATTTCTTTGTTTCTTAATTTCTTTGTTTCTGGAGGCTACAAATATTAGAGAAAAAACAAAAACAAAAGTAAAAAGTAAAAACAAAAATGAACTACAATTGCTTCAGTGCTGGGATAGCCTGTTAGGAGAGCATGAAAGACATGTTAAATTTCATTACTGATTTATTGAAACAAGCTTTAATTGTAATTTGTTTTGATTGGATGAGAATTTAAATTACAATTGAGAAAATTATTAAGTCAAACATACAGAAATTCCTCTAAGATGTAATATGACCCTTCTCTGTG
>NW_012111808.1:28761-35247 GCF_000951035.1 Colobus angolensis palliatus | reverse complement strand
AAGGGTGAAACCTGTTGTAAGTCTTGTGTATTTGAGACATTAGTTGGAAATCAGGTGACGTGTTGAGACTGTACCAAAGTCTTTTAGATAATATTCATACAAATTTTCTAGGTTGAGTTTGTTACTTTCTTTATGCCTTTCTTTAATATGAATTTCTTTGTTTCTTAATTTCTTTGTTTCTGGAGGCTACAAATATTAGAGAAAAAACAAAAACAAAAGTAAAAAGTAAAAACAAAAATGAACTACAATTGCTTCAGTGCTGGGATAGCCTGTTAGGAGAGCATGAAAGACATGTTAAATTTCATTACTGATTTATTGAAACAAGCTTTAATTGTAATTTGTTTTGATTGGATGAGAATTTAAATTACAATTGAGAAAATTATTAAGTCAAACATACAGAAATTCCTCTAAGATGTAATATGACCCTTCTCTGTGGTAAATGTGCTTGAAAAATGTATCCCATTTCTTTTAAGCACTAAACAAAGGCAGTCATTATTTAGAAGAACCAAGATAAAAGGTATGTGAATAAGAAGGATTTTTCTTCTAGCACTAAATAGTTCACATAGTCCCTTGAACTGAAGTGCAGCTCTTTTATGGTCTGAATTAATTTTCTCTTGGGGGAAAAATAATCTGTTACTTTTTTATTTTAAAACTAAAAAAGTGATCTTCTGTTTGGCCCAGAAAGTTCAAAACAATTAGAGTGGATGTCTTAATGAATAAGAAATTAGTTATTTGTCTTTCATGTGAAAACAACATGCTGAGTTAGAAAAAAGAAAAGGATAATTTTATTTCAGACAAAGTGAGTACAATTACCTCTCAGTAAGCAGTCTTCTAGAATGCCTAATCTGAAGTTAGGGTTTGGTAAGAAGAGAGACATATCTCGACTTCCCAGAACCTAACCACACCTCACTGGGCTCTTTTTCACATTTAGATTTAGAAGATGTTTCTGCATTAGCAGGAAATGCTTGAGGAAAAGTTAAAAGAAATTTTTTCAACTGAGATGCTATTTGAAATTAGTAATTCTATTATTTCTTTAAATACCAATTCTGCTTCTTTAATTTAGATCAGATAACTCTTACCTTCCAGAGAAAATTTAAGCTATTTCCTAACGCAAGGATTTTAAAAATTGTTTTTTAAGCACAGGCTTTTAAGTATTTAGGGTTACTGAATTGTCAAGATGGGAGAGAACCTCCTATGTCATCAAACTTTAATATCTGCCACCTGTATTTAAAATTATTATATTTATCTTGAGAGTAAATTTAAAACTTTACTTGACACAAAAAAGTGATAAGTAAATAGAAAATGACAAATTTTCTCTAGAATTCTAGATTATTTTATCTTACATCTATCTACAGGTATTTAAAAATACTGAATGAGCCAATACTTTGAATAAGTGAAAATTGTGGTAAAATAAGAAAACAAGGATCTAGAAGCAGAAATACCATTTGACCCAGCAATCCCATTACTGGGTATGTACCCAAAGGAGTATAAATCATTCCACTATAAAGATACATGCACACATACGTTTATTGTGGCACTCTTCACAATAGCAAAGACTTGGGACCAACCCCAATGCCCATCAATGATAAACTGGATAAAGCAAATGTGGCACATATACACCATGGAATACTATGCAGCCATAAAAAAGAATGAGTTCATGTCCTTTGCAGGAACATGGATAAAGCTAGAAACCATTATCCTCAGCAAACTATCACAGGAACAGAAAACCAAACACTGCATGTTCTCACTCATAAGTGAGAGTTGAGCAATGAGAACACATGGACACAGGGAGGGGAACGTCACACACCAGAGTCTGTCAGGGAGTGAGGGAGAAGGGGAGAGAGAGCATTAGAACAAATAGTTAATGGATGTGGGGCTTTAAACTTAGATGATGAGTTGATAGGTACAGCAAACTACCGTAGCACATGTATACCTAGGTAACACACCTGCTCATTCAGCACATGTATCCAGAACGTAAAGTAAAATAAAAATAAATAAAAAGAAAAAAACATTTCTAGTTTATTTTTAAAAGAAAAGTCTTCTAGTATTTACTGTATATTAGAATCACCTGGGAAATTTTAAAAATCCCAATGCTCAGCTCTCACTCCATACCAATTAAATCATAAAAGAACTGAAAGTAATTCGTTTAATTTTATATACAGAATATATATAATATACATATAAGTAGAAATATATTTCGAATGCATATATATTTCTAACATATATGGAAGCATATTTCTACATATATATGTAAATTGATTTATTTGTGGCACAAAAGTTATGTACATGTACGCAAAGTACCACTAAAGAGTAACTTGAACAACATAATGTATTGTCTCATAGTTCTGGAGCCTGAACATCCAAGATAAAGGTGTCAGCAAGTTTGCTTCCTTCTGAGGCATTGAGAAAGAATCTGATGCATGCCTCTCTCAGTTTCTGCTGGTTTGATGTGATCTTTGGCATTCCTTGACTTATAGAAGCATCACTCCATGTCTGCTTTTTATCATGTGGCATTCTGTCTGCGTGAGTGTCTGTTTCTCGGTCCAAATTTCCCTTTTTTGTAAGGACTACTCATATTGAATTAAACCCACCCTAATGATTTCATTTTAAGTTGATTACCTCTGTTAAGAAATCATGACTAGTGATATTTGAGTAGAGGAAAGGCTAATCTCAAGGTAGAGAAATTTGCTTCTGTAGACTTCCAAGCTGAAACTAATCCAAATTGCAGGAGGAGAAGAGTTTAACTGTAAATAAAGATCAGAATGTTCGCTATTATACAGAATTTAACATTATTTTAGTACTGATATAAAATTATTTTGTGGCTAAAGATAATCAAATAACTTAAAAATCATTAAATATTGACTGGAAAATTTTGAGGTATGGCAATATTATGAAAAATACAACAAAATAGCTTAGGTATTTGAATTTAAAGGTGGATGGACTAAGAAAAAATTGGTTTTTGTTGAATTCTATGGAATTCTACTTCTTGACTTTGTGATATTTCTAGGAATGTTAACTGTTTTATATTAAGAAATGTGTTTTTACTAAATACTAATAAACACATACGGTGTCTGGCCCAATGCTAAGCATTTAGAGATCACTATTTTCAATTCTCACTAAAAACTTGCAGGTATTATTAAGTATTATTACTTTACTAACCACAGAAAGATTACATAACTTGACCAAATTGCTCAGATTCTGCCTGGCTCCAAATTTTTCTATAAACCAAATACTCTATAATCACTTTCCATAACTCTGTTTGTCAAAAGTAAAGAAAATGGTTTAGTGCTTTTCCTACAGTGAAAAATCAACAAATATTGAAGTAAATTGAATATAATCAGGCTTAGAAACTGACGCAGTGATGAAAAATTGTGATAGTAGTCATTGCTTACTATTACATATTAGGATATACATTACATATTAGGAGATAAAGCAGTTGTTCAAATATCATTTAAGCAGCTGATCTGGCGTTTTCCTCAGTGTTCTAATATTTCAGACATTTTTCACCTATAAAATCATCACACCCAAATTTTATACTTACCAATGCAATAATTTCTAGCTGGTGACAAATTCAAATCAAGCATTTTTAATATTTGAAATATTTTGGAATAGAAAAACTCCACAGAATTTTTTTTTAAAGAATAATTTGTGTTTTTTTGGCTGAGGGGGAAAAATATTTTCAGGAGAAAGCAGAGGGAGTAAAAGAGGAAAAAAGTGCTATATTTTCAAGTTCTAAAAATGGGGTTACCTTTATGTTACCTTTATTCTGACTTGGAAGTATGTTTCAGAGTATAAAATTTGGGATTGCCGCAAGCCAGTATCAATAGAAGGAATATTAGCATTTATAGTTTAGGCTGGAATTTACTACTAGTCTTCTGCTACAATTTCAGTGATTCCGAATGACCCAGTTTGTACATGGTCACTCAACACACCCACACACAAACCCACAGACACTATACATATAACTCTAAAAGTGAAAAAAGACATTTCTCCTTATCTACCTTACAAAATGGCTATGAGGATTAAATAACTTATATAATCATCTGTATGTGAGAAAGAAGTGCGATTCTTATTTGAGGCCTAACTCATATACACAGGTATCCACATAAACATATCATACATTTATATGTATGGTTTAATTTCATTGAATGCCCTAGACTATGTTTAGTATAAAAAATACATTTAAGTGTATAATCTTACTGGAGGGACAAGATTTATCTTCAAGGGTCTCTTGGGATAATATGAGAAAATATACTTTGGTAACATATAGAAGCAATGCAGATGTACCTGACCACAGTATTTCCTCTTGCTGTGAAAGTGTCTCATTATTATTGCTCTGAAAAACACAAATTCAGGATTAAGGAACCTGTGTACTGTTCCCTAGGGATTCCTTTTGCCTGGTAGCTGGAGATAGTGCTAACAGCTCACATCATTTATACATGAATTCTTTCCTCCCGTGTCTCCTCTGTGCTTTGCCATTCTCTTAACTTCTCCAATTATGACCAGAGTCTATTGATGAGCAGCCTGGCTTTCCTTCTCTAAAACTTCTCTGCTTTGGTTTCTGTGCTGTTATTTCCACAAGTGACCTGTGTATTCGAAGCTGTGTTATGTATCCAACAACCCTTATCCAGCATTTGTTGAGGGTAGTTCCCAGGGCAGGATAGTTCCTCAGCACTTTTTACCTATCCAGTGTACAAGCAAAGTGTACACTAATGTCCAGAGAAATTCTCCAGAAAAAAGCTTGCACCTGGGAGATAGCAGGTGTGGTCAGAAATGATGACTGCCAAGAGGATACAAATAGGATGCCAACATTTGTTATAGTGGATAACCATTTTCTTGTGTTAGGGCTTAGCAACAAATATTTTTTGTCCTTTTCAAGGTTATTATTGCCCTAGGATTTCTAGCATGCAAAGGCTTTGGAGAGGAGTTAATGTTATGGGCTGAATTTAGTCCCTCTCACTTCCCTGGTCAATTCATATATTAAGGCTCTAACTACCAGTGTGATGGTATTTGGGGATAAGATCTTTGCAAGGTAATTAGGTTTCAATGAAGTCATGAGAGTAGGGCTCTCATGATAGGATTAGTGTCCTTATAAGAAGGAGAAGAGACAGCAGAGCTCTCTTTTCACCATCTGAGGACACAGTGTCCTTATAAGACAGTGGTCTTCAAGTAAGGAAGAGAGCCCTTACCAGGAACCAGACATACCAGCACCTTGATCTATGACTTCCCAGACTCCAGAACTGTTAGAAATACATATCTGTGGTTTTAGCCATCTAGCCTACAGTATTTTGTTATGCCGGCCCTCTGATCTCTGAATAGCCTTTGGGTCATTCTTTTAAATCATTGGGCCTTCTGGAAATAGTGGAATTAGTGCCCCAGACTCAGTTTTCCAAAGCATGAAGCTAGGAAGACCTGTTATCCCTGGATTAAAGTTGCCCTGGACAAGGCTCTGGTGCAAAGAAGGGCAGTATATCTGCTGAAATAAAATTGTCTTGAGTAAAAGTACTTTGAGACAGATTCTAGGCTGATGCCTCTAGGCCCTAAAGAAAGTTTTACAGTGAATGAAAGTGACAGTTTTTGGTAGGATACACGGCTAATGCTGAAAGTCCATTTCAGACTCTGTCATGTGGCTCAGGCTTGAGCTTTGGGGAGCAATGCTTGAGCATAAAGGTGTTGTCTCCAAAGACAGGCCAAGCTTGAAAGAGACTCACTATCTCTTAAAATTTTGTATTTATAGAATGAGCTAGACTAGAAAAACACAGGTGCCAGTTACACTGTGGTGTGACACTGGATGGCAGCAGGAAATAATGGTCATAGTAGACTCATAGGAACTCTGTTATGCATCCCTTACCCTGCTCCAGGAGTACTCTATCTTTTTTTTTTTTTTTACCTTGAGTGATTTAGAAGGAGAGAGAAAATTCAAGCGAAGGATACTAGACTTACAGCTATTGGTATATGAGGCATTCAGTAATTGATTGGAAGACAATAAAGAAATATAGCCATAAGAGAACTTTGAGTTTGTGAAGCAGCTGTACTAGTTAAATGAAGAAAATAATTTAGTTTTAATCCAGTGAATTTGATTATTTTGTCAGGCTTGCAGTAAATTGTAATGAGTGTGATAGTGTGTTGTAATCTTGTGATGGTGTTTTATGTGAGACATAAAGTCTTCTCTATGACCCTCCTGCATGTGCCAACATTCTGTAGGCATAATTAATTATAATGTGAACTCTAAAATTCTGATGTGGGATGGAGGATTTTATGAAGTACAAGGAAAATACTCAGCCAGCACCCTTTATGCTGGTTCCATTAAGAGTTTTGAGAAGTTTTAACATCTGATTCCATAAAATTTTCAGGTTGAACCATCAGTAACCATAATATTCCTGACAACCCTGCATGCAATAGCCCATTTCATTTTCTTTTTTTTTTTTTGAGACGGAGTCTCGCTCTGTCGCCCAGGCTGGAGTGCAGTGGCCGGATCTCAGCTCA
>NW_012111808.1:23827-24391 GCF_000951035.1 Colobus angolensis palliatus | reverse complement strand
TAACATTCTGTAGAAATCTTAAAATCTTAAATGCCTATATATTTATACACACAGATATAATAGGTATACCTATAAAATATATACATAAAGGTATGTGAAGGTATACAAATATATATAAAGGTGTGTGCCTATATAGGTTTATGTGCATGTATTTGTGTGATAATGTAAAATGTAAAATACACTTCAAACAAAAATGCTGCCCCTCAAAGATTTTGCTATCACCCCAGTTTCAGTCTTCCTTATTTCCTCTTTTAGTTTACAGTGAAGCTTGCCTGCAACTGAACTCTTCTTCCTTCCCTCTCACTCTTCTCCAACTCTGTGACTTTGTTGTGTTTTACATCTCAGTAAATGGCACCCTCCTATACTTTGTAATTTCAACCAGAAACCAAAGAAAGATTTCGACACTTCATTCTCAGACACATTCTACAAGGTGAGTGCAAAAGTTGTGTTTTTTGCATTGTTGGAATTTGCTGTGTGATCATGGAATACATTCTTAAATAAATGTGGTTATGTTATATATCATTTTAATGGGCATTTCTTGCGTTATGCTTTTTTTTTTTTTTT
>NW_012111808.1:19054-23777 GCF_000951035.1 Colobus angolensis palliatus | reverse complement strand
TAATGACCTACTACCTGCTGTTTGTTTTGTGCTTATTTTAGATTATGGAAATTAGGTTAGACAAAAGGCAAATTCGAGCGATTTTCTTATTCAAGTTCAAAATGGGTGGTAAAGCTGTGGAGATAGCTTGCAACATCAACAACACATTTGGCTCAAGAACTGCAGTGGTGGTTCGAGAAGTTTTGCAAAGGAGACGAGATCCTTGAAGATGAGGAGCATAGTCGCTGGCCATCAGAAGTTGACAGTGACCAATTGAGAGCAGTCATCAAAGCTGATCTTCTTATAACTACTTGGGAAGTTGCCAAAAACTCAACATTGACCATTCTACAGTCATTTGGCATCTGAAACAAATTGGAGAGGTAAAAAAGCTCGACAAGTGGGTGCCTCATGAGCTGAGCAAAAAAAAAAAAGTACTTTTGAAGTATTGTATTCTCTTATTCTATGCAGCAACAATGAGCCATTTCTCAATCAGATTGTGACATGCAATGAAAAGTGGATTTTATACAACAATCAGCAATGACCAGCTCATTGGTAGGACTGAGAAGAACCTCCAAAGCACTTCCCAAAGTCAAACTTGCACCAAAAGAAAGGTCGTGGTCACTGTTTGGAGGTCTGCTGCTGGTCTGATCCACTACAGTTTTCTGAATCCAAACAAAACTATTACATCTGAGAAGTGTGCTCAGCAAATGGATGAGATGCACTGAAAACTGCAATGCCTGCAGCTGGCGTTGGTCAACATAAAGTGTCTAATTCTTCTCCAGGACAATGCCTGATCACACATGGCACAACCAATGCTTCAAAAGTTGAACAAATTGGGCTAGGAAGTTTTGCTTCATCCGCCATATTTGCCTGACCTCTCTTCAACTGACTACCACTTCTTCAAACATTTCGATAGCTTTTTGCAGAGAAAATGCTTCCACAACCAGCAGGATACAGAAAATGGTTTCCAAGAGTTCGTCAAATCCCAAAGTATGGATTTTTATGCTACAGAAATAAACATACTTACTTCTCATTGGCAAAACCTTGTTGATTGTACTGGTTTCTATTTTGATTAATAAAGATGTGTCTGAGCCCACTTATAATGATTTAAAGTCCATGGTCCAAAACTGCAATTACTTTCGCACCAACCTAATACATCCAGCCTATTACTGGGTCTAAAGATGCTTCTTTCAGAATAGGTCTTGAATGCATCCACTTCATTCCAAATCTTTGGTCTAGACTAAGTCACCACTATGCCTCACTAGACCATGTAAGTTTCTTACTAACTAGTTTGTATGTTATATATAAGTATGTATATAGACACTGTTATGCTCGTAGACACTGTTATGCTCTATATAGAAGTGTCCCAAGTTATTCCTTCTGAAATGTAAATCTAATGATTTCACCCCCACTGCCTAAAACTGTTGAATGACGCTTTCATTACACTTGAAACAAATTAAAAATTCTCCACACAACCTATATGACCTTGTTGCTACCTACATCCCTAGCTATGTCTCTTTCTTCTCTTTCCTTGTTGCAGTCAACACTAGCTTCATTGCCCTTCTCTCAGTTCTTCAGCTGCTCCAACGTCTCTTCCCCCTCAAGACCTTTGCCTTAGAATGTTTATTTTTCTATTCATCATTAGCTAATTTTTATTGTCTTTCAGGTTAAAGTTTAAATTCTACTACTTTTTCAGCCTAAATCAGATCTCCTCTTCAATTATTTCACTGCACACTTTATAGCACAGTTGAATGCCTTGTTTAATGTCCATTTCCCTCATAGGATTTTAAGCTCACTAAGGTCAAGGACTGTGTACAGCTTTCCCCGATGTAACCCTGGTGCCTGTAACATGGCTGGTTCTGCATTGAACATTTCATAATTATTTGTTATATCATCAGTGATTAAAATTCTTATTAATAAGCTTGTGTTATATATTTGGAATAAGATGTCAAGTGTAAACATGATCCAAATCCCATGGGGATTTTCAGATAATCCTGTATTACAGGAGAGTGCCAGAACTATTTCTTTTAGAGTCTTACCTTTTCGTTACATTTATCTTTCTAATCTGTGCTTAAGATCTTTTGGAAGCTCTTGTCCTTCTTCTGAGTTTGATTCTTCCCATTTATTTAAAAGGTATTACCTTTCATTTATTAGGCTGTCCATACCCAATACTGACAAGATATAGTGACTTTTGTCCCCTGAGTTCCTGGCAACAGTAAATTTAAAAAGTACTATCTTGCTCATACTGAGACATCTACTTTCAATTAAATAAAATTGGAGTTTACTCTCTTCTATCTGTTTCTAAGCCCAATATTACTTAAGAACCACAAAGCTAGCCAGAAGTTGTACCCACTTCTGGGTGCAACTTTATCATTTCATGGTTAGGACTCGTTCCTAACTTTCTTGAGTTTTGCTTCTTCTTACATAATTGACAGCTGCAATGGGAGAAATATTGTTCACTGGTCTAACAACTGCAAAATAAGATGGCTTCATATGGTGCTAAAAGTGACTTTTATGCTCCTGTGACAGTTTCCTGTCTAATAAGAGAGTTTTCTTAGGCAAAAAGAAGACCCGTTAGGCTCACAAAGGCCCTTTGCTCTCTGGATATCCCT
The DNA here is from genome assembly GCF_000951035.1 of Colobus angolensis palliatus. Classification (NCBI taxonomy): domain Eukaryota; kingdom Metazoa; phylum Chordata; class Mammalia; order Primates; family Cercopithecidae; genus Colobus; species Colobus angolensis. Next base: position 21,186 of record NW_012111808.1, on the reverse strand, counting down.
ACCACATTTCTGCTTTCTTCCTTAAAGCCCCTCTCCCACTTCCTAGTCAGAGAAAGTACTTCTGCACAATGATCCATAATTAAGATACTGTCCCCAGAAGCTGTCAGCTGCTGTGGTTTAGAATTGCAGAAATATCTCATAAGGAAAACAGCTATGCAACAGCTATACATAACCATAGCAATTAAATAACATTGTTGACATGGTTATAATAATCCACTAAGAAGTGTCGTTATCTTCTTTTTTTTTTATTATACTTTAAGTTCTGGGATACACCTGCAGAAAGTGCAGGTTTGTTACATAGGTATACATGTGCCATGATGGTTTGCTGCACCCATCAACCCATCACCTACATTAGATATTTCTTCTAATACTATCCCTCCCCCCACTCCCCACTCCCAACTCCCTGACATGTGCCAGTGTGTGATGTTCCCCTCCCTGTGTCCATGTGTTCTTGCTGTTCAGCTCCCACTTATGAGTAAGAAAATGCGGTATTTGGTTTTCTGTCCTTGTCATATTTTGCTGAGAATGATGATTTACAGCTTCATCCATGTCCCTGCAAAAGACATGAACTCATTCTTTTTTATGGCTGCATAGTGTTCCATGGCATATAGGTGCCACATTTTCTTGATCCAATGTATCACTGATGGGCATTTGAGTTGATCCCAAGTCTTTGCTATTGTGAAGAGTGCCACAATAAACATATGTGTGCCTGTGTCTTTGTAGTGGAATGATTTATACTCCTTTGGGTACATACCCAGTAATGGGATTGCTGAGTCAAATGGCATTTCTAATTCTAGATCCTTGAGGAATCGTCACACTGTCTTCCACAATGATTGAACTAATTTACACTCCTACCAACAGTGTAAAAGCATTCCTATTTCTCCACATCCTCTCCAGCATCTGTTGTTTCCTAATATTTTAATGATCGCCATTCTAACTGGTGTAAGATAGTATCTCATTGTGGTTTTGACTTACATTTTATTAATGACCAGTGATGATGAGCATTTTTTCATATGTTTGTTGACTGCATCAATGTCTTCTTTTGAGAAGTGTCTATTTATATCCTTCACCCACTTTTTGATGGGGTTGTTTTTTTCTTGTAAACTTGTTTAAGTTTTTTGTAGGCTCAGGATATCAGCGCTTTGTGAGATTGATAGGTTGCAAAAATTTTCTCCCATTCTATAGGCTGACAATTCACTCTGATGGTAGTTTCTTTTGCTATGCAGAAGCTCTTTAGTTTAATTAGATCCCATTTATCAATTTTGGCTTTTGTTGCCATTGCTTTTGGTGTTTTAGTCAGTATCTTTTTTTAAAAAATAATTTGAGAGAAGATTCAGCATGTATAAGTAGAATCTTAACCCTGGTACACAAAAGAAAAGAGATAAGTAGATGTCTTTTAAAAGTTCCTTTCAGGCTTTTGAATATGTGATAAAACAAGTCTTTTTGGTGTTCGCCTAATGATGATAATGATTGTTATTATTATTAGTAGTAGTATTATGACATTCACCACCATTTATTGCATGCTCATCGTAAAATTCTGAACATTTTAAAATTGTAATCCAATTAATTTTTTAAACCAGTCCTGGAAAGTAGACATTATTTTCCATATTTACAGATGAGAAAATAGAAACTTAGAAAGGTTAAAGGAATTGTTACCACCGTCACTCTTCTCAAATCTATCTTCAGATTGGCATTACTTTATTGCCAGAAAGCCTGAAGGTTTTAAATAAATATCTTCAAATTATTTTAAAAATTGTAGGAGTTTGTATCTGCAGGTCAAAGAAACACCTTTCATATTCTTTTCCCCTCAAATTATAAAATAGAAAGAGCAATGGTCTGTGACTCATGACAACTAATTTCCATAACTGGTATTCGGCTCGTGAGAGTGGGAGTTTCACATGAAGATTCGGGCTTCTGTTTTCTTATTTGAACATTTTGAAACTGGGTAGTTTCTAAGGTCCTACAACTCTATGAATCTAAAGTGGCTGAAGATATTTAAATTTCTATCTTGAGAATGGAATAGCAGAGTGAATCTTATATCAGCCCTCATAGGCACATCTCTATGTGAAGCTTTTGATCATTTTATGAGTGGCAAAATGATACTTACCTTTAAATTTCTGCTGGCTATTTTC
>NW_012111808.1:8604-13901 GCF_000951035.1 Colobus angolensis palliatus | reverse complement strand
CTCCCGGCCAGGCGTGGGGTATATTCTCCTGGTGTGCCCGTTAGCCTATTGCACAGTATTGGGGTGGGAGTTACCTGATTTTCCAGGTGTTGTTTGTCTCAGTTCCCCTGGTTAGGAAAAGGGATTCCCTTCCCGCTTGCGCTTCCCAAGTGAGGCGATGCCTCACCCTGCTTCAGCTCTCCCTCGTCGGGTTGCAACAGCTGACCAGCACCGATTGTCTGGCACTCACTAGTGAGATGACCCTAGTACCTCAGTTGAAAATGCAGAAATCACCGGTCTTCTGTGTCCTTCGCGCTGGGAGTTGGAGACTGGAGCTGTTCCTATTCGGCCATCTTGGTCTCTATCTCCTCCACTCCTTTTTTTGAAAAATGGATTTATAAGTTATAACTCAACTACCAATTAAGCACAGAAGTCAATAACAAAATGGAATACCAAGTAAAAGGTTTACATGTTACATCCAACAATTCTTTTGGTAGAAAGTATATTTTTTGTGCAGTTTTATGAAACCACAGAAGTCATCTTGTTATATTCTTTATTGTCTGGATTTAATTTGCTAATCCTAATAGAATTCTCACTTAGCAAGTATGAGTGAAGAAAAATAGTTGCTTTCCTCTTAGTGGATTCAATGTCTCAATTAAATATTGTATTTAATTATTATTTCCTAAAGATAGATTTATTTAAAATTATGCATGAGTTGAGATCTAAAGAGTAATGAATTTATAAGCTGTTCTTTGAAAAGTTTTGAAAGAAAGCTCACAGAGAGGGAAGAAGTTGTGTCATTAGGGGAAAGCCGACTGGCCTCCCAATCAGGTCCTCTAAAAATGGCTTTTCCTCAGTGGATTTGCTACATTTCAGTTTGATGCTGTCAGCCTTAGAAGCCAAGTCTTTTCAGTGTCTTGAAATGCTCAAACTCAGGCTGGTGTTTTCTGCTAGGAAAACTCACAAGAGACCAAGGTAAAAAAGCAGAATATCAATTCTTTAGTTAATGAGAACTATGGCTTGTAATTTGAACTGCCCTTACACCATCCAAAGCCAAAAGAGCTTCACTTATCCACTATATCTTATTCTTTCTCACTGACTTAAGTACTTGGTTCTTGCAATTTTCTTGCTTTCTCCTCTATCAACAAGTTTTCTGTCATTATTGAGTCACTGTCTTTATCAATAAGAATACTACAATATCTTCAACAAAAAGTTTTCTTTGATCTTATATTCCCCTCCATGTACCACCTAATTTCTCTGCTTCCTTTCATGGCAAAACTCCTTGAAGAAGTGATATACCTACTTGCTGTCTCCATTTCTACACATCCTACTTTCTCTTCAAGCCACTCCAAATAGGGTCTCCTCTTCATAATGCCACTAAAAATCAAATATAATAGAAAAGTATAAAAAGAAAAAGGTTTAACACTGTAAATGGCATGTCTTCTCCTAAAAAGAAGACTCTATATTTTTTAAAAATTATCATTTTTAGTTTCCATTCAAAAAAAGGTAATCACTTTTTCATTAAATAGCTTGGCTAATTTATACAAAAGTTCAGACAAAATTCTTTTCCTAAGTTCCTTCTGTTTACTCACCAGTCAGTTAGGAAACTGCTGTTCAAGTATCTGTACTATTCCTGTAATTCATTCATGATACATACAGATCCTTTCCAGGATTCAATTACATAAAATAAATCCCTCCACTGTTTGCGTCACATTAGTCTCAATGACTCACTGCAGAACCCTCTCCATTGTTGCATTGGAGAAGAGTTCTCCCATAGAGTGCCACACTAATAAAGGCTTTACTTAGTGACTAATTAGCAATGAGTACAATTCAGTCATTTTTTCCTGTTCTGAGGTTCCCTTTAGTGGAGGTAACTAGCAACCTTCATTATTTCCAAATTCAAAGGTAAAATTTTTATCTTCATTTTACTCAACATGTTAACAGCATTTGACATGGTTGACCACGACATGGTTGACCAAGACCAAATATTTTTCTTCTCTTCTCTGGGCTACCAAATTACCAAATTAGCCACTTTATCTCATATTCTTTTGAAGGGTCTTATTCCACTCTACTCCCTCTACACAATGGAGTGCTCCTGGGATCACTCTTGTTTCTTTTCTCATTTCTATGTTTTCTCACCAAATGATGGCTTCCAATTTCCCATGACTTTAAATACCAACTATAACCTCATGTCTTCCAAATTTACATCCCCTGCTTCAACCTCATCTCTGAATTTTATCGTAATGAGTATGGCCCTTAGACCCACAATATACAGAATAAAGCAATGGAATTATAAGTGACCTGCACAGCAAAGTCAATGTTACCTTATTTGTATGGTATTTGTTATATAGGATATGGAAATATCTGAATGCCCCTAAATTAAGCCAGCCACTTGCCCTGGATTAGGCTGGATAGTTTCAGATGCTGATAACCTTGGTTCTTCATAGGGCAAGAGTTTTGGGAAATATTCTGCTTGTTTGCTATTTTTGTTGCTGTTGTTGTTAAGTGTTCAGACTTATTACTCATTGTTAACTGTCACAAGTCACTTGAAATAAGGTATTTTATCAGGGTTCTACATATTTTAGGGGTAGTTCTGATACTGACACGACTAATTGAATGACTTACATTGCCACTTTGATGTCCAATAGGCATCTTAAACATAAGAAACTAAAAGACAAAATAAACCCACCGTTGTCTTAATCTCCATCTCAGCAAGTAGCACCACCAACTCCAATTACCTAGTCCCCAAATTTATACCTTTTCGTTGGAGATTGTTTTCCCTCCTCTTCCTACTTACAATCAATCCAGCTACAATTTTATTAGCTTCTACTTCCAGAATATATCCTGAATATGAGTACTTTTCACAATTCCCATTGCCTCTACCCTAGGCCAAGTCACTGTTTTTTCTAAGACTACTTCAATGTTTCTTAGAACTGTGCTTCACAAACTTGTATATATGAATTGTCTCACAATATTAAATGCAGATTCCAATTTACTCATTCTTGGATGTGGCCTGTGGTTCTGTATATCTAATATGTTCCCAGGCAATATTGGTGCTAGTGGTTCACGGATCTCACTAGAAGATAAATAATCAAGTATAAAAACTTTCAAATAATAATTGGACTACGAGGAACATAAAACAGAGTAAGGGAATAGATGATAACTATACTACTCAATCCTCTTTGTTTTTTCTTTTCCTTTTTTTTTTTTTTTGCGAGAACAAACTTTTATAAAACTCCATCAGATAATTTATCTTCCTGTCTGACTCACCTAAAACACTACACCTCTTTGGGTTCCTATTATACCTTCAATAAAGCCCAACTTGCTTAGCACATGGCCTTATAAGAGATGGCCTCAGGAATATCTCTTTAGGTCTGCTGTTATTACATATCCATCTTGCTTGGTGTGATCTATCTAAAGTGATTTTTCTTTTTCTTGAACTTATCCAACTTTCCCCCCTCAAAGCCTTAACACCTTCTAGTCTTTCTGTCTAGATTAGAATAGTATTATCATTCAGGTTTCTGCTTGAAAAAATTTACTTAAGAGGATATTACTGACCACATTCTATAAAAGAACACTTATGTCCCCTTATCTTGTTTATTTTCTTCAAAATACAAGTTATTATCTATGGTAGGTGTGATGGTTAATACGGAGTGTCAACTTAGTTGCATTGCAGTATACAAAGTATTGATCCTGGGTGTGTCTGTGAGGGTGCTGCCAAAGGAGATTAACGTTTGATTCAGTGGGCTGGGAAAGGCAGACCGACCTTTAATCTGGTTGGGCACAATCTAATCAGCTGACAGCACCGCTAGAATAAAAACAGGCAGAAAAACGTGATAAGAGAGACTGGCCTAGGCTCCCAGCCGACATTTTTCTCCTGTGTTGGATGCTTCCTGCCCTTGAACATTGGACTTCGAGTGCATCAGTTTTGAGACTCGGACTGCCTCTGCTTGCTCCTCAGCCTACAGACAGCCTGTTGTGGGACCTTGTGATCACATGAGTTAATACTTATGAGTTTATTATTTATACACACACACACAAACACACACACATACACATATATATTCCATTATTTCTGTTTCTGTAGAGAACCCTGACAGAAATAATGGAATATATGTGTGTATATATATATTGATACATATAGATGTTGATGTATATGTATTTATATATGCAAGTGGTCTCCAGAAGTTGCAAAAAATGAGAAAACAGATTAAAATTTAATCAGACAAAGTTAGTTAGACAACTGGAACCACTAGATTAAACACACATAGACGCACATGGAGTATACAAAATGCAACTGCGGAACCTGGTTAGGCAGTCTCTTTACCGCTGTTTGCCTTCACGTCTGATCTGATGCTTGCACTTGTTCACTTGGGAAGGGAAGGTGGATATAAACTGCAAGAGAGTGGGAATGAATTGGAACACACAAACTGAAGTCCACGAGGACTGACTGAAGCGTCAGTTCTTATTGCCTCTGACTTTGAAGGCACTGATGTCCTGCAGAAGTCAAGGAACTTGTTGTCATGGAGCTAAATACACAGATGTGGCCCAGTAGTTGGTAATGCTGAAAGAGAACTGGGAGAAGGTGGAGCAGTTGCAGGCCTAGTAGCCATACTATGCCAACATCATAAGCCAGAAGATAGGTAAGATGTGTGAGCAACAAAACGAGTGCGGCTTCAATTCCTCCCTCCAAATCCCCCATGAGAATCTCTCCTGTGGTTGATCCACTCTCACAGAAAACACACAGAGAAAGGTCTTTAGGGTAATGTAGTTCAGTCCAGCCAGGTGGGCAGATTGTCAAGTCACTCACTACAGTATGTTCTCTCTCTTAAGATGTCAGATTTTTAAAAACTTGCTTAGTGAACATAGATTTATGACTGAGAATAATATCTAATCAATGTGGCCTTTTTACCAATATTAAGTGGTGTGTTTTTAAACCCTGCACATATTTCTTTATTTATAAATATGACCATATAAATTAAGAGTATGAAACAATCTCTGTGGAGCCTGTCCTACCTACAAGCTTAGGTTAGCTGACATTTTAAGGGTTTCTTTCAAAATGCAGTTCTGCCTTGGGGCAAATATGACTTCCTCTTTGGATTAAAGATAGTGATTACATTGTACCTGGTAATGCTATTTTATTGCGCTGGGGACAGTAAAAGGATTGGAACCTCTAGTAAGATTAATACACAACATTATAATTTTGTTTTTTTCTTTTCTTACCAAATACAGTTGCAATTGAAAGGCTAACCATTTCATTAATTTTTGTTTTCTTACCTTCTTCCTTCACTTTGGGATAAATGTCCTTTTTTTCTAAC
>NW_012111808.1:5207-7174 GCF_000951035.1 Colobus angolensis palliatus | reverse complement strand
TCTAATCTTGTGCTCTTTCAACTACACTTCACAGAAATATAGAGAGCTAGGCATTACATGACACATTTTCTATTATTTTGGATTTGTTTTTACTTTTAATTAGTAAAATCATTATGGTTATTCTTTTGTAAAATCTTTGCACTTAAATGATGTATACCTTATTCATTTCAATCTGCCTTTATGTTATATTTTTTAAAAAGTGCATGCTCTGTACAAAGCAGGGTTAAATACCATGTGCTATAGAAGCATGCTGCTGGCTCTCAGGGAAACGTATTACTTTGGATCATGATTTTTATCTGTAATTACATTTCTTTTTTGCTGTCATGAGAAGCCTGATCTGCATTATAGTATTTATTGCTTCGTAGTCACTATACAGGAAAAAAAATCTTTGTTTATAGTTTGAGGAGAATTTTGAAATTACTGCATAAAGATACTTGAAACTTTTGCCTCATTGAAAAGCACTAGATGTTTTGAGAAAAATCAATAAACCATATTCCCACCATAACCCAAAGGGAACAAAGTTATTGAGGTTTGAAATAGCTTACCCCCAAATCATAATTCCTCTAACATCAGGATTTGTGAGTACCCTTTGCAGCTAAGAGCTAATCATACTGTACTTGGTGAATTATTTTCACTCAGTTTATAAAATAAACTTAGTCATTGCACATTATAAAGGATGTTCAAATCCTCTCATTAAAAGCACAATGTTTTGCATGCTATTAATTTTTAAGATGCATTACCAAATGGATCATGAATATTAAATGAACACATTTATTCTACCCTTAAAAAAAACAACAACATTAATTAGTAGTTAGAAGAGAAGCTTCGTTTTCTTAGCGCAAAACAGAAGACAGGCAAAATACACATGGATCCTTTCACTTAACTATGAGATAATTCACCTGAAAATTTCCAAATCATTCCCAAAGTTTAGCAGGACTGTGGTGATGTTCTCTGACATCTGTTGTTCACTGTTCATAGCCTCAAATAAGCAATTCTCAGCTCTGTTAGCTGCAGAGGTTGTGATGTGACTGTGTGCCAATGGGTGGCAGAGTGACTTTTTATTTGTGAATCATGTGTGTGAATAAATTCTGTCCATTCTGGAACTATCTCCCAACTAAAATTTGCAGCAAGTCAGATGCACGTTATCATTAGGTTTGTGAGGCTCAAAAGGTGATGTTTAAAAAGGTGATGTTGATAAAAGCAGATTTTTAACATAGAAAGTTCTACTTACAAATACGACATTCTATGAGAAATAGGATTCGTAACAGACATTTCCTAATTAATAATAAATGCATATTGCTCATATTTTAAGAATCTGTATAGGAAAAATGAAGTTCATTTGTGGTGTATTAACTACTTAATATTAAAATGTAAGAACAGTGGCTGTCTCCCTTCCACTATTTTCAAGCATTGTCTATTCATAATTCCAGGCTGGAAAAGAGAAACAGAAATATGTTCAACAACTCTAATATAACTAGATAAGTGCTATACACCTGTAAAGGCAAAGTGCTTTGAGGTCGAGGAGTGGAGATAGAAGCTTTATTATTGAATGGTAATGACAAAGAAGAGATGAAGGGATGGCATTTGAGTCCATGTTATTTGAACTTTACCTGTTTGTTCTATTTCTGCTTCACTTTGTTCTTTTTGTTCTGGAAGAAGTTTATTTTGGTGATTAAAAAACAGATCAAAATGAATTTACTAATCATTTAGGATACTATGCATTTTACTTATTTACCTTGTTTATTTTCTGATGTCTGCCACTACCACTAGAATGTAAATTTTGTGAAGGCAGGGGCTGTTGTCAGCTTTTATTGCTGCTACATCCCCAGTCCTTAGCAGACAGATTGGGAGGGTATAGGTTTTCAGTGAATATTTGTTGAATAAATGATTGGATAAATTAAAAATAAATTGCACGAGGACACTAACAAATGGAAGAACATACCATGCTCATGGATAGGAAGAATCAA
>NW_012111808.1:1529-3520 GCF_000951035.1 Colobus angolensis palliatus | reverse complement strand
AAAACACCCATAGTCTTGTCAAAGCATTGGCACCTGAAAGATTATTTTCTGTGTATTATTTTTATTATTAAAATTGTGTAATATAAAACAAATGGTACTTTTAGATTAGATCAGCTTTCCCAATTTATATTGTTTACTGTAGACATTTTGGAGAGTATAAAATATAGTAATCAGAATAAAAGTTAGCTAGAATACTATTACACAGAGTAACTGTATTAACATCTTTTTTCACCATGTTTTCGTTTTTCCTATGCAAGTCATGACAATTCTGCTTGTTAAATACTTTCAGATCCATTCACATTTCCTGTATTCTAGTTGAGGTCATGGTCAGTCTCTAGCCCCTTGCTTGTATTATTTCAATTGCTTTATAATTACTTTATCCACGTGCAATTTTGTCTGCTCTTCATCCTATCTTTAGTTTTTGTTTTTACTACCATATGTTCTCATGAGAGATAGAATGATTTTTTCAAAAAACTTTTCCTTATTTTAGTCTCCTACCTGATACTCTTCAATGGATTCCAATTGACCTTGGGATAAAATCCCTAAAACTCTTTCATGATACAGTTGGTGACTCTGTCTCCAACTTCATGACTTGATCTTCTCTGATTCTTTATGATCTTTACATAATGAACTTGAAGGGGTCAGTTTTTTTCCTCTAGACCTTTGATGAAATATTGCCATGGATGAATTGCCCTTATTACCTGCATTTGATTAAACCCTTCTCCTTATTTGAATTTCAGTTTAAGTGCTTTACAGTGGGTTTTTCCTAACCACCAAACACACAGTCTGTCATATGGTGAGTGCTGTTAATATTTGTTGCACTGAATTTGTGTTTTCACCACACTCTACGTTGTAGACTGATTTTTAAGGATGTTTATCAAAAGAATAGTTACAGATCCAAAAAGAAAAATAAGATAATGAGTGACTTATACTATTTATAACTGGATCCTTTAATTATAATTTGCAATTTAAAAATAACATGACTCAGGTTGTTTAATATAAATTTTACAGATGGAGAAAATCATCATTCAAGTTCTTTGGCAATAAAATGATCATTATGTTGTTTTATGAAGGTTTTGTGTGGAAGGAAATCTACTTCTTGTGTAATAAATCACCTAAGAACATTCCATCAATGCAGCCTAGATATAGTTCTAATAGTTTAAATGTCACAACAATTGTTGGAATGCAATTGCACCAGCCATTGCTTGAGAAAGCAATATTCACTACATGGTTAGGGTGGAGAGTAAGGGGAGATGATTGAGATTTTAATATTAATCAAAAAGGATGTAAAGTAAAAAGAATTGAAAAATCCGTCCAAGCCTGTAATGAGGTATTTTTAAAATTTGCATACAGATATTGCTGAGTCTTATACATATGTGTGATATATACTGAAGGGGGAGTAGATACTGAGGAATCCTGCTTTGAGTTCTCAGCCTTCTTGCAGTATCCATATTCATGTGATAGTGCTCCTGTCAATTGAATGTGAATAGAATAAATGAGAACAATTTCTCCTATCCCTTCCATCCACTCTGCTTTATTGTAGATCATGTGGACAAGGACAGTACCTTAGTGATGGCAAAAAAAAATAAGGAAAGAAACCTGGGTCCTGATACTTTTGCAGAGAACAGCAACTTTGTTAAGTCAGACTTTTTATGTATGAGATAAACAAATTACGTTGTTGAAGACACCCTAATTTAGAGTCTCTCAATTCCATCAACAGAACTGAATACTAATTAAACAAGTGGTCATCAAAAATTGCAATGCATCTTAAATGGATGTGGATGTTACAGATCCAAAAAGAAAAATAAGATAATGAGTGACTTATACTATACTCATTACTATACTGGGAAGGAAGTAGCAGAAGATGCTGACAGCTGAAGTGAATTGGAATCAGGTTCTTGAGCAGGGAACACCTGTACCAGGTTTCCAGTCTCACAAACCAGTAAAAAAATGTAAATCTGTTTCTTAGTTTCTCTGTGGCATTTTTTTTT
>NW_012111808.1:0-489 GCF_000951035.1 Colobus angolensis palliatus | reverse complement strand
TCCTAGATCTAAGTCAATGTCTTAGGAGGCTTTGTCCTTTTCATTCCACCTATTATTTTTTATACTTACCTCTGATTGTGTGTTGAGTGGTTGAGAAAAGGTGTTCTTTTAGCTCATAAAGCATCAAGTTATACCCTGAAAGATATCAATAGTAGTAAGATGCCATTATTCTGAAGAATCTGTAAGCAGGACTATAAGGAGTAAAAATTGCCCTCTCAGATGTAGCCAAGAATAAAGGTGTTCTGAATGCTGGAACGCTACCCAGAAGTGTTGCAGGGCAATCTGATAGAAAAAATAAAGAACTAGGCTGCATTATCCGCTGGGTTTGAGTGGGATTCTTATCCACTACTAACAGGACTTGTTTTTTTGATAATGGATTCTGACTCAATTGTCCTTTATCCACCCACTTTTTTGAATAAATTTGTCTACACTTATTCTATAGCTATCTTTTTTTCTGATTCTATTGTGAAAAATTTCCCATGTTGGTAA
>NW_012111807.1:0-1491 GCF_000951035.1 Colobus angolensis palliatus | reverse complement strand
AGGATGGTCTCGATCTCCTGACCTTGTGATCCGCCCGTCTCGGCCTCCCAAAGTGCTGGGATTACAGGCTTGAGCCACCGCGCCCGGCCCTGTTGATCATTTTTAATGTGATCTTTCGGAAGGAGGGGTGGTTTAGGATGGCCTTTGTACCTTCCCAGATCTCTGCTGTTTTCACGTAGTATACTGCAAAAACATGTGGCTTGCTTTCTGAGCTTTCCCCTGCTCGGTTTTTGAGCTCCATTGTCCCTATCATGCTCAATTTTGATTGTGTGGAGCAGTTTCTCCTCACTGTAGGGCAGAAAGGGAGTTCTGCTCTCAGGGGCCAGACTGCTGCAGACTCGTGACCTTCTACAGGCCCATTTCACTCACCATTAGGCAGGGCACGACTGCTCCAAGTTTCAGCCACTCCTCACATTGGCTTTCTGTGCTCTCTAGGGAATCCTGGTTGTGTGTTTTGGGGTTCTGCTATTCTCAAGCCCATCAGTTCCCTGTTGCTTCTCCTTGCTTTCTCCTTCACAGACACTGATAATGTGAGGCATTGGTTGCAGTGAGCCAAGATCGTGCCACTGTATTCCAGCCTGGGCGACAAGAGCAAGATTCCATCTAAAAAAAAAACAAAGGGGGCCAGTCGCTGTCGCTTATGCCTGTAATCCCAACATTTTGGGAGGCCTGAGGCAGGCGGATCACCTGAGGTCGGGAGTTACAGACCAGCCCGACCATGGAGAAAGCTTGTCTCTACTAAAAATACAAAATTAGCCGGGCATGGTGGTGCATGCCTGTAATCCCAGCTACTCGGGAGGCTGAGGCAGGAGAATCGCTTGAAGCCAGTAGGAGGTGGCAACTCCATCTCAAAAAAAAAAAAAAAAAAAAGCATGCCCACCCAATTCTTTATTATTTTGTAAGATGTTCACATAAGGGAATGCTGTGTGAAGGACACCAGATACAAATTGGCAGCTGTGCAGACACTCCTAGATCAGACAAGAATTCTCTCTATTATTTTTTCAACTCCTATATATCAGAAATTCAAAATTAGAGAAAAAGATACCATTAACAGAGTAGAAATAAAGCTTCAGAGTGGGAGAAGATAATTGAAATACATCTAACAGACAGAAGACTCATACCCAAAATATACACAAAAAGACAACTTATTAAGAAAAAGATAACATAATAGAAAAATGCACAGAAGAATTGATGCTGTACCTCCAAAAGAAGAATATATAGCGGGGTGTGGTGGCTCAAGCCTGTAATCCCACCACTCCGGGAGGCCGAGGCGGGTGAATCACAAGGTCAGGAGTTCAAGATCAACCCGGCCAAAATACAAAAAAAATTAGCCGGGCATAGTGGCAGGCACCTGTAATCCCAGCTACTTGGGAGGCTAAGGCAGAGAATTGCTTGAACCCGGGTGGCCAATGTTGCAGTGAGCCGAGATTGCGCCACTGCACCCCAGCCTGGGTGACAGTGAGACTCCGTCTCAAAAAAAAAAAAAAAAAA
>NW_012111806.1:0-1971 GCF_000951035.1 Colobus angolensis palliatus | reverse complement strand
TCAAGTGATCCTCCCGCCTCGCCCTCCCAGAGTGCTGGGATTACAGGTGCGAGCTATCATGCCCAGCCCACAAGTGGATTTTAAGCTGAGGGGTGGTGATATAGTTTGCCTTAAGCTTTTTAAGTTACATTTTTAAGGGGCCAGTTAAGACCACACATCAGGGTCCAGAGCCACACGTGACCTCTGTCCTTGTGTCCCCAGCCATGCTGCGGATGGTCTCAGCAGTTCTGCAGTTCGGCAACATCGCCTTGAAGAGAGAACGGAACACGGATCAAGCCACCATGCCTGACAACACAGGTACTGCCCCCGGCCTGCCTGCTCCAGACCCCCAGCCCCCGCCCAGGCGGTGCCCAGCCCTCTTGCGCCCCTGTCTCACATAGAAAGCATCCCCCTTCCAGCCACACCTGTCTCCATCCCAGGAGCCCTCTGATTTCCTTCTTCTTTTTTTTTTTTGAGATGGAGTCTCGCTGTGTCGCCCAGGCTGGAGTGCAGTGGCGCTATCTTGGCTCACTGCAAACTCCGCCTCCCGGGTTCACGCCATTCTCCTGCCTCAGCCTCCCGAGTAGCTGGGACTAAAGGCACCTGCCACCACGCCCGGCTAATTTTTTGTATTTTTAGTAGAGACGGGGTTTCACCATGTTAGCCAGGATGGTCTCGGTCTCCTGACCTCGTGATCTGCCCCCCTCGGCCTCCCAAAGTGCTGGGATTACAGGCGTGAGCCACCGCGCCTGGCCCACATCTCTTTACTCTCCTTCAGTCTGGAACTCTTCCTGAGTCTGTCTTTATCATTCATGGTTTTGACACTTTGGAAGATTACAGACTGGTTGTTTCATCTCTATTTGGGTTTGTTTCCCTGCGATTACATTCTAGTTACACGTTTTTGGCAGGAATATTCCAGAAGAAATGCCGACCTCCCACCCCCACTCATACACACCTTTTTCTAAGCCACCTTTGTGTTGAAGTACAGTATATACACCAATAAAATGAGCACAAGCCCTTGGCATCCAGCTTGGGGGAGTTTTGGGAGGGAACGCTCTGTATATCCAGCACCGGGGAGCCCCCCCCATGTCCCTTCCCACCACCAGTACCCCCTCAAGGTAACCATTATTCTGACTACTTCTTTTTTTTTTTTTTTTCTCTTTTGAGACAGAGTCTCGCTCTGTTGCCCAGACTGGAGTGCAGTGGCGCGATGTCGGCTCACTGCAAGCTCTGCCTCCTGGGTTCATGCCATTCTCCTGCCTTAGCCTCCCGAGTAGCTGGGACTACAGGTGCCCGCCACCATGCCTGGCTAATTTTTTTTTTTTTTTTTTTTTTTTTTTGTATTTTTAGTAGAGACAGGGTTTCACCATGTTAGCCAGGGTGGTCTCGATCTCCTGACCTCTGATTGTCCACCTCGGTATCCCAAAGTGCTGGGATTACAGACATGAGCCACCACGCCCAGCCCATTATTCCAACTTCTGAGTATGGAGTTGTGTTGCCTCTTCGTGGGTTTGTTACGAATAGAATCACATGGTGTGCACTTTCTCACTTGGCTTCTTTCACTCGACCGTGTGTTTGTGACATTCTTCCATGTCCAGTGAGGGAAGGGGGCTTTGGCGAGGCCAGTTCCACAGACACATTGGTTTTGTAAATGTTCCTGGAGCTGGACATCTATAATATGTGTCCTTTTCTGTATGTGTGCTGTGCATACGTATTTACATTCATAAACCTATGCTAACCTAACCAGTGCAAGTCACAAGAATCGACTATACTTTATACTTCCCCCCTTTTGCACATAGATAGCAGTAAGCCGCACACAGCATTCTTCACCTCCTATTTTTCACTCATTGTGGTAGAAGTCTTTCCATATCACTGTAGACCTTTGTTCATTTCCCTAAGTCCTTTTAAATTCTATTTGCATTGTTTCACAAAATACACAACGTAAGCAGACACTGGTTAAGTATCATAGCGATAGGGCAAACCTCAGATATA
>NW_012111805.1:0-1348 GCF_000951035.1 Colobus angolensis palliatus | reverse complement strand
CGGATCACGAGGTCAGGAGATCGAGACCATCCTGGCTAACACGGTGAAACCCCGTCTCTACTAAAAATACAAAAATTAGCCGGGCGTGGTGGCGGCGCCTGTAGTCCCAGCTACTCGGGAGGCTAAGGCAGGAGAATCACTTGAACCCGGGAGGCAGAGGTTGCAGTGAGCCGAGATTGCACCACTGCACTCCAGCCTGGGCAACAGAGTAAGAATCCGTCTCAAAAAAAAAAAGAGGGGAAATAAGCAATCTGAAGTTCAAATTCCACAGATCTTTTGGCATGCCTATAGTATATACACAGCACTGAGCTAGAAGGTCTGGGGGATTCTGAGATAGGAAAGGCAGTCGCTGCCCACAAACAGCTTCTACTCAATCAGAAATGAACCAAACGTTTCCATAGGCTTCACCTGGCGACAGTGAGCGTCATGTTGTCTGTGCAGCCTTTGATTCTGTTCTGAGCTTCCAAGTGCGTCATATTGCTAGTATTTTCCCCATCAATGGCTGTGATTACATCTCCGATACATAAATTAGCTAGAGCCGCCTTGCTTCCAGGAGTGACCTAGAAAAAAGGGGAGAGCAGGCTAGTTACTATTTGTCTCCAAACCACTAAGTTATCACCAAGTTAAGTATTCACTGATATGGAGCAAAGCCCTGAAAAACAAAAGAGGGCTGAAATCATAAGCTTAAATAATTACAATCATTTATGTTATCATTGACAAAGAGTGCTTTTTTAATATGATCTCATTGTATCCTTATAGCAACCTCGTGAGAAAGGAGGACAAATAGCAGTCCCCATTTCCAAGACAAGGAACTGAGGCTTAGAAAGACCTATGGCTTACCCAGGACCACCCAACTAGTATATTATTATATTACTAGTCCTCCAATTAGTGTATTACTGAGCCAGGACACAAACCCTGAACAGATCTGATGTCCTTCCCACTGAACTATGTTTGCTTCCTTAAAATTAGTTAACAATTACATTAAAAAAAAAACACATTTAGAGAACATTATATACTATAACACCGTTTCTTTAAAAATCTTAATAATGTTATATATACAAAAGAAAGTAGAAACACTGCACACTAAATTGTTCAGAGTTATACAGTTTTGCAATTTTTTTTACAATAATATTGAATTACTTTTTAATTTTAAAAAGTATTGGCCAGGCATGGTGGCTCACGCCTGTAATCCCCAGCACTTTGGGAGGCCAAGGCAGGCGGATCACCTGAGGTCAGGAGCTCAAGACCAGCCTGGCCAATATGGTGAAACCCTGTCTCTACCAAAAATACAAAAAAATTAGCCAGGTGTGATCTCAGCTACTCAGGAGGCTGAGGCAGGAGAATTGAA
>NW_012111804.1:0-1378 GCF_000951035.1 Colobus angolensis palliatus | reverse complement strand
TTGAAGAGGTCCTTCACATCCCTTGTAAGCTGGATTCCTAGGTATTTTATTCTCTTTGAAGCAATTGTGAATGGGAGTTCACTCATGATTTGGCTCTCTGTTTGTCTGTTATTGGTGTATAAGAATGCTTGTGATTTTTGTACATTGATATTGTATCCTGAGACTTTACTGAAGTTGCTTATCAGCTTAAGGAGATTTTGGGCTGAGATGATGGGGTTTTCTAAATATATAATCATGTCGCCTGCAAACAGGGACAATTTGACTTCATCTTTTCCTAACCGAATACCCTTTATTTCTTTCTCCAGCCTGATTGCGCTGGCCAGAACTTCCAACACTATGTTGAATAGGAGTGGTGAGAGAGGGCATCCCATCTTGTACCTATTTTCAAAGGGAATTCTTCCAGTTTTTGCCCATTCAATGTGATATTGGCTGTGGGTTTGTCATAAATAACTCTTATTGTTTTGAGATACATTCCGTCAATACTGAATTTATTGAGAGTTTTTAGCATGAAAGGCTGTTGAATTTTGTTGAAGGCCTTTTCTGCATCTATTGAGATAATCATGTAGTTTTTGTCTTTGGTTCTGTTTATATACTGGATTATTTTTATCAATTTGTGTATGTTGAACCAACCTTGCATCCCAGAGAGGAAGCCCACTTGATCATGGTGGATAAGCTTTTTGATGTACTGCTGCATTTGGTTTGCCAGTATTTTGTTGAGGATTTTTGCATCGATGTTCATCAGGGATAGTGGTCTAAAATTCTCTTTTTTTGCTGTATCTCTGCCAGGCTTTGATACCAGGCTGATGCTGCCCTCATAAAATGAGTTAGGGAGGATTCCCTCTTTTTCTATTGATTGGAATAGTTTCAGGAGGAATGGGAACAGCTCCTCCCTGTACCTCTGATAGAATTCGGCTGTGAATCTGTCTGGTCCTGGACTTACTTCGTTTGGTAGGCTATTAATTATTGCCTCAATTTCAGAGCCTGTTATTGGTCTATTCAGCTTCTTCCTGGTTTAGTCTTGGTAGAGTGTATGTGTCCAGGAATTTATCCATTTCTTCTAGGTTTTCTAGTTTATTTGTGTAGAGGTGTTTATAGTATTCTGTGATAGTAGTTTGTATTTCTGTGGGATCTGTGGTGATATCCCCTTTATCATTTTTTATTGTGTCTATTTGTTTCTTCTCTCTTTTCTTCTTTATTAGTCTTGCTAGCAGTCTATCAATTTTGTTGATCTTTTCAAAAAACCTGCCCCTGGCTTCATTGATTTTTTGAAGAGTTTTTTGTGTCTCTATCTCCTTCAGTTCTGCTCTGATCTTAGTTATTTCTTGCCCTAGCTTTTGAATGTGTTTGCTCTTGCTTTTAATTGTAGTTCTTTTAATTG
>NW_012111803.1:0-1551 GCF_000951035.1 Colobus angolensis palliatus | reverse complement strand
GCATAGTATTCCACGGTGTATATGTGCCACATTTTCTTAATCCAGTCTATCATTGATGGACATTTGGGTTGGTTCCAAGTCTTTGCTATTGTGAAGAGTGCCACAGTAAACATACATGTGCATGTGTCTTTATAGTAGCATGATTTATAATCCTTTAGGTATATGCCCAGTAATGGGAGGGCTGGGTCAAATGGTATTTCTAGTTCTAGATCCTTGAGGAATCACCACACTGTCTTCCGCAATGGTTGAACTGGTTTACAGCCCCACCAACAGTGTAAAAGTGTTCCTATTTCTCCACATCCTCTCCAGCACCTATTGTTTCCTGACTTTTTAATGATCACCATTCTAACTGGTGTGAGATGGTATCTCATTGTGGTTTTGATTTGCATTTCTCTGATGGCTAGTGATGATGAGCATTTTTTCATGTGTCTGTTGGCTGCATAAATGTCTTCTTTTGAGACTTCTCAAAAGAAGTCTATTCATATCCTTTGCCCACTTTTTGATGGGGTTGTTATTTTCTTGTAAATTTGTTTGAGTTCTTTATAGTTTCTGGATATCAGCCATTTGTTAGATGAGTAGATTTCAAAAATTTCCTCCCATTCTGTAGGTTGCCTGTTCACTCTGATGATAGTTTCTTTTGCTGTGCAGAAGCTCTTTAGTTTAATTAGATCCCATTTGCCTATTTTGGCTTTTGTTGCCATTGCTTTTGGTGTTTTAGTCATGAAGTCCTTGCCCATGCCTATATCCTGAATGGTATTGCCTAGGTTTTCTTCTAGGGTTTTTATGGTTTTAGGTCTACATGTAAGTCTTTAACCCATCTTGAATTAATTTTTGTATAAGGTGTAAGGAAGGGATCCAGTTTTGGTTTTCTACGTATGGCTAGGCAGTTTTTCCAACACCGTTTATTAAATAGGGAATCCTTTCCCCATTTCTTGTTTTTGTGAGATTTGTCAAAGACCAGATGGTTGTAGATGTGTGGTATTATTTCTGAGGACTCTGTACTGTTCCATTGGTCTATATCTCTGTTTTGGTACCAGTACTGTGCTCTCTTGGTTACTGTAGCCATGTAGTATAGTCTGAAGTCTGGTAGCGTGATGCCTCAAGCTTTGTTCTTTTGGCTTAGGATTGTCTCAGCAATGAGGGCTCTTTTTTGGTTCCATGTGAACTTTTAAGCAGTTTTTTCCAATTCTGTGAAGAAAGTCATTGGTAGCTTGATGGGGATGGCATTGAATCTATAAATTACCTTGGGCAGTGTGGCCATTTTCATGATATTGATTCTTCCCATGTTCTTCCATTTGTTTGTATCCTCGTTGATTTCATTGAGCAATGGTTTGTAGTTCTCCTTGAAGAGGTCTTTCGCATTCCTTGTAAATTGGATTCCTAGGTATTTTATTCTCTTTATTCTCTTTGAAGCAATTGTGAACGGGAGTTCACTCATGATTTGGCTCTCTGTCTGTTATTGGTGTATAGGAATGCTTGTGATTTTTGCACATTGATTTTGTATCCTGAGACTTTGCTGAAGTTGCTTATCAGCTTAAGGAGATTTTGGGC
>NW_012111802.1:0-1201 GCF_000951035.1 Colobus angolensis palliatus | reverse complement strand
CCCGCCTCGGCCTCCCAAAGTGCTGGGATTACAGGCTTGAGCCACCGCGCCCGGCCGAAAAGATTTCTTAAAAATCAAATTAAAAGCAATGCTCTAAACCAAAAGCATGACGTAAATCAACTGTTGTGAGGAATTCATGGAAGGTAGAAAGCAGAAAAGGTCAGATTGATCAGAGCAGAAGAAGCTACAACTTAAAGTATGTGTAAGAGAAGATGCCTAGGAAAATGAAAGTAGCTCCAGAGAAAATGGACTGAAAGAATATATACAAGAAGCAGGAAAGAGTCATAGGCCATCTTCAAGGGGTAAATTAATTTAATTCTACCTTTGAAACAGTAGGGGCAGCCTCCTCCTTACAGTGCACAAAAGGCAGCGGGTGCATTTGATTCTAAGCTAAAATCAGCTAATTTTCTGGAGAAAGTAAACTGCCTACTTGAGGAAAGCTCTTGCTGTGGGTATAGGGGCCTGAGAGAGAAACAGAGAGGAACCTGAGTTAACTGCAATATTCTACCACAGATACAAAGAAAAGGAAACAGGAGAAGTAGCTCTGCAGTGAAGGAAAATACATTAAAGTTTTCCATCCCAAGAGTAAATCTGTCATACTTTTGATACCTGGGAGGAGGGGAATCTCTACTTTTCCATGCCTACATACCCTAAAGTAACACTTGCCAATAACCATCTCTCCATAACTCACGAACAGATCGTATCAGACCTCTATTCAGAGGAGGACAGTAGAAAAACAGTTTCAGAAAAACTAATGTTAATTACACTAATCTATCGTTCACTTATAAATATGAATGAATAGCCAACGATCTCCAGACATTTGAGAGAAACACAACATTAAAGAGAGGGACCAAGATAAGGAAAGAAAATTAACCCCAGAGGAAATAGATAATTCAGGAAATAACTTTTTAAAAAATCTAATATTTTCAGAGAGGATCTATAGTTGTTGCATCTACAGAAACACCCTGCTATTAGAGCAACCAGAGGAGGAAAGAGTGTTCTTAGTATTAAAAACATAAGAAATAAATTTATTTCTGGGCACGGTGGCTCACACCTGTAATCCCAGCACTTTGGGAGGCCGAGGCAGGTGGATCACCTGAGGTTGGGAGTTCGAGACCAGCCTGGTCAGCATGGTGAAACCCCATCTCTACTAAAAATATAAAAATTAGCTAGGTGTGGTGGTACATGCCTGTAATCCCAG
>NW_012111801.1:0-2190 GCF_000951035.1 Colobus angolensis palliatus | reverse complement strand
CATGTTAATTATTACCCTTCTTGCATATGGTGTTGGAAATAAGTACAGCTAATTGGTTTAGATACATTCATTTCATGGAAATACCTTCAAAGAACAAGAATGGAAAGGCTGCATTTGTCTCATGAAAGGTGGATCATTATGAAAGCATTTTCTGCTGGCTTCATCTGATCCATTCTTAGATCCTAAGATTTCCCATGATGATTTTAGAGTTAATGGTAGCAGTTCTTGCCTTTGTTATCCTCTTCTAGTTTGGATCTGTCTGTATGTGTTATGATTTGTGGTAAAGCTCTTTGCCTTCTTCCCCCTTTCTAGCCTTTAACTTCCTTTAGGCAAAGGAAAGGTGGCTCAACTTCCAGTTCCCCTTCCAGACGCCGAGGGAGTCGATCAAGGTCACGCTCCAGATCCCCTGGTCGACCACCTAAAAGTGCCCGCCGATCTGCTTCTGCTTCCCACCAGGCCAACATTAAGGAAGCAAGGAGGGAAGTGGAAGTTAAATTGACTCCGCTGGTTCTGGTACTTGTGTTTATCCTTATACAGCCTTTTGTCTTCCCCTTTATGTATGTATTTACTCGAATTACTTGCAGTTAATAATATTAAAATGTCAGTGAAGTATTTCAGAGACTGGGGAATTCTAGTCAGTTTTATTCCTCTTCATTTTTAACAAAATGAGGGTTAAATTCTTCAGAATTAAGGCTGTGAAAAATCTGTTTTATTGCTTGATTTCAAAATAGTAAGTTTTTACCATCATGTTTCTTTTTAATAAGTTACAGTTCTTTTGATTAAATATTTATATTCTTCAATTTAGAAGCCATTTGGAAATAGTATCAGCAGATATAATGGGGAGCCTGAGCACACTGAAAGAAATGACATACCTCATAAAAATACACAGGTGGGAAAGTGTTCACTTTCATCTTGGTTGATTTTTTTTTTTTTGGGGTTAAAAGTGACTCTCCCTCGAGAAGCACATTGAAAATTGTAATATTTTATAACCTGTTCTAAAATTCTGTCCTTAAATTAAGACAATATAATTTCACAAATTTATTCTAATTAGTATACAGCTGTACTGAGATGCTGAAATAGTTAATGCAGTAGCATTAGTGGTAATTGTTCACTATGGATATTTAATTTTCAAATTTTTCATTTAGGAAAAATTCAATTTGTCACAAGAAAGCAGTTACATATCTACACAGTATAGCCTTCGTCCAAGAAGAGAAGAAGTCAAATTAAAAGAAATAGATTCTAAGGAAGAAAAATTCATTGCAAAAGAACTGGCAGTGAGAACCTTTGAAGTGACCCCCATCCGGGCAAAGGACTTGGAGTTTGGAGGAGTACCTGGTAGGCCTCAGAGCTGGGCCCAGAGAGGGCAGGTGGGGTGGGCTAGGGGTGGTTGCCACAAGGTGGATTGGAAAGGCCTCTCTGAAGACATCTGAGGCAGGCAAGGTGGGAATCTGTGGAAGAGCCTTCCAGAGAAGGAGCAGTGGGTGCAAAGGCCTGAGGTGGGGGTATTTTGGGGGATTATGGAGTAGAAAGGATGCCATTGTAGCTGTGTTTAAAAGTTTTAGCAGTCTGTTCAGAGGTTTTGAGCACAGAAGTACAAAGAAGTGATAAAGGAAGGTTGATCTGGGAGTTTGTATAGCATAGATGGTTACCTGTCAGGAACAGAGAGTTCTGCTAATAATCAGACCTGAGGCGGCAGGGCCTAGCAGCCTGGGAGTCAGCTGCCTGCATAAAATGGGATCCCAAGGCTGCCCTACCTGCTAGGCAGGTTGATTGTGAGGGTCAAAGATCTGAAGTGTGCCAAGTTTTGGAGTTATTAAGTGGGTGGAACTGATGAAATTTTATGTAAAAGAAAAGACTTCTTGTCTGAATGGCTCAAAATCCTGCATGACTTAATTGCTTTGTATTTTGTTATAACCTTTGGCTAGCTGGTCTATTACAGATGCTGTCCAGCATCACTTAAAATCTGCACACATTACATGAATGTGACACTATTTTAATTGTTAGAAACTTAGGAATATAAAGCTTTTTGTTAAGATTAGGCTGATAAGGGCCGGGCGCGGTGGCTCAAACCTGTAATCCCAGCACTTTGGGAGGCCGAGGCGGGCGGATCACGAGATCAGGAGATCGAGACGATCCTGGCTAACACGGTGAAACCCCGTCTCTACTAAAAAAAAATACAAAAAACTAGCT
>NW_012111800.1:0-2334 GCF_000951035.1 Colobus angolensis palliatus | reverse complement strand
CAGGTGCCCACCACCACAGCTGGCTAATTTTTGTATTTTTAGTAGAGACAGGGTTTCTCCATGTTGGCTAGGCTGGTCTCAAACTCCTGACTTCAAGTGATCCACCCACCTCGGCCTCCCAAAGTGCTGGGATTACAGACATGAGCCACTGTGCCTGGCCTAAAGAGTGAATTTTATTATGTGAATTATATCTCAGTGTTTTATATCTCAAAAATTATACGTCAGTTTTAAAAATAAAAAAAAATGTAATATATCAAAGTTAAATGTCAAGAGAATGAGAAAAGAAGCCACAGACTGGGAGAAAATATTTACAAAAGACATATGTGATACAGGAATATTCAAAATATATGCTTACAACTGGACAATAAGAAAACAACCAAATTAAACAACGGGCAAATGATCTGAACAGACACCTCACCAAAGAAGATATACAGATGCCAGGCGCAGTGACTCATGCCTGTAATCCCAGCATTTTGGGAGGCCGAGACGGGCGGATCACGAGGTCAGGAGATCGAGACCATCCTGGCTAACAAGAAAACAACCAAATTAAACAACGGGCAAATGATCTGAACAGACACCTCACCAAAGAAGAAAAAAAAATGCCAGGCGCAGTGACTCACGCCTGTAATTCCAGCACTTTGAGAGTCCAAGGCGGGCGGATCACGAGGTCAGGAGATGGAGACCATGCTGGCTAACACGGTGAAACCCCGTCTCTATTTAAAAATACAAAAAATTAGCCGGGCGTGGTGGTGGGCCCCTGTAGTCCCAGCTACTCGGGAGGCTGAGGCGTGAGAATGACTTGAACCCGGGAAGCGGAGCTTGCAGTGAGCCGAGATGGTGCCATTGAACTTCAGCCTCGGCGACAGAGCAAGACTCCCGTCTCGAAGAAAAAAAAGAAAAAACCCAGAGTACTGGAGCAAGAAGATCTCATGCTGTGACACTCTAAATGGCAGCACTGTCTGTGTTCTAAGAAAAGATCGTGCAGCCCTTTAGAGTGTTACTGTTTGAGAAAAGCAACGGTGAAGATGCTGCTGACCTTGGTGGTACATTTGCAGAGTGTGTTTATCATCAGACTTGCATGATCCTGGGGTTCTGTTTGTTTGTTTTTTTCCAAGACAGGCTTTCTGTTGCCCAGGCGGGAGTGGGTGGCACCTCCAACCGAGATCTCTTGGGCTCAAGTGGTGCTCTTTTTATTTTTTGACTTTTTTGAGATGCATTCTCACTCTGTTGTCCAGGCTGGAGTGCAGTAGCAGGATCTCTGTTGGCGGAAACTCCGTCTCCCAGATTCCAGCGATTCTCCAACCTCAGCCTGCTGAATAGTTGGGAACACAGATGCCTGCCATCGTGTCCTACTAGTTACTATTTTTTTTTGTTGTTGTTGAGATGGAGTTTCACTCTTGAGGTCCAGGCTGGAGTGTAGTGGTGCAATCTAGGCTCACTTCAACCTCTGCCTCCTGGGTTCAAGTGATTGTCCTACTGCAGCCTCCCAGGTAGCTGGGATTACAGGTGCCTACCACCCCTCCCAGCTAATTTTTTTTTTGTTTTTAGTGGATACGGGGTTTCACCATGTTGGTCAGGCTGGTCTCAAACTCCTGACCTCAGGTGATCCACCAGCCTTGGCCTCCCAAAGAGCTGGGCGCGAGCCACTGCCACTCATCTCAAGTGGTCCTCTACAGTCAGCCTAGACCTTGGTCTGTCCTGGAAAGTGTTTGCGTGTGTGACAATGTATATTCAACATCAGCCCAATTCTCTTGGTTAAATGTAAGGTATGAGTAGTAGGTATTCCTTTTTCTCTTTGGGGACAAAACTCAGGAGCATTGCCCCTTGATGAACAAGGCTAACCTGCTGAACCTTTGAAGCAAAGAACTGGAGATGATCCTTTTAGGGGTTTATGTTCTGGGTTCCAGAAAATATGCAAGCAGGGCCAATAAATGCATCTTTATTTTGTGTCTGTTTTAACCCGGTCAAGGAAAATTCCAACAAGGAACCCGGAGTGCTGGAGTGAGAAGATCCCACGCTGTGGCCCTCTAGAGGAAGCACTTTCTGTTTGTTGTCTGAGAAAAAACAAAGTGCTTCCCTTTAGAGTGTGACCGTTTGGGAAAAGCAGCGTTCAGGATGGTGCTGATCGTGGTCATGCATTTGCAGAGCGTGCTTGTCATCAGACTTGGAGGATGTTGGGATTCTGTTTTGTTTTTGTTTTCTAAGACAGGGTCTCTGTGGCCCAGGCTGGAGTACAGAGGCACTTCCAACCTAGGTCTCTTGGGCTCAGATGGCCCTCCTTTTTGGGACAGAGTCTTGCTCTGTGACCAAGGCTGGAGTGCAGTGCTGCGATCT
>NW_012111799.1:0-1615 GCF_000951035.1 Colobus angolensis palliatus | reverse complement strand
CAGGTCTGGGCACCAGCTGGGGACTTGTTAGAAATACATATCAACTGAGCCAGAAACCCCACAGTGGGGCCCTGCAGTCTGCTTTGTAACACACTCTCTAGTGGTTCTGGTGCATGCTCAGGTTTGAGGAAGAGAACGTGGTAGGAAGAGCCCTCACCAAGGAAGCCAGAAAAGCTGCCGACTTCGCTGTCAAGACTATTGGAGGGTTTGTGTCTAAACCCAGGCGGATATGTTTTCTCATCTAGAAAACAGGGACACGGATCGCCATGAGGGATGATGGGCAGTAGATTAGACGACTTCTACCATTCATTCAAGCTCTACATTTCTATGACTCTAAGGCCATGAAAACATCATATATGATAAAGTTAAAAGTAATTGTTAAAATTGTGCAAAATTGGTTTATATCAGGGGTAGGAGAGGAAATTGGAAAGAAGTATAAAAAAGAGTGGGTATTGTAGAATTCCATTTGTGATGTTTTGAAGCTAATTTTATAAAGAATACACTTTTAAAAATATTGTCGTTAAACAGCACACTAACCACATTCTGATTTCTTTAGGTCTCTGAATTAAGACAACAGCTTTGCATTCAGGGCCTGCCTGTGTCAGGCACCAAAACGGCCCTCATGGACCGGCTTCGACCCTTCCAGGACTGCTCTGGCAACCCAGGGCCGAACTTTGGGGATATAACGACTGTCACTTTTCCTGTCACACCCAACACTCTGCCCAATTACCAGACTTCTTCCACCAGTGCCCTCTCCAATGGTTTCTACCACTTTGGCAGCACCAGCTCCAGCCCCCCGATCTCCCCAGCCTCCTCTGACCTGTCGGTCGCCGGGTCCCTGCCAGACACCTTCAATGATGCCTCCCCCTCCTTCGGCCTGCACCCATCCCCAGTCCACGTGTGCACGGAGGAAAGTCTCGTGAGCAGCCTGAATGGGGGCTCTGTTCCTTCTGAGCTGGATGGGCTGGACTCCGAGAAGAACAAGATGCTGGTGGAGAAGCAGAAGGTGATCAATGAACTCACCTGGAAACTCTAGCAAGAGCAGAGGCAGGTGGAGGAGCTGAGGATGCAGCTTCAGAAATGGTAAAGGAATAACTGTTCAGAGAGGAAGCCGCTGCCTTTCCTGGCTGCCTCCATCAAGCAGGAAGAGGCTGTCTCCAGCTGCCCTTTTGCATCCCAAGTACCTGTGAAAAGACAAAGCAGCAGCTCAGAGTGTCAACCGCCGGCTTGTGAAGCGGCTCAACTCCAGCCTCTTGGAAATGCTTATTGTGTGGAGTCCTCAGATCGAACCAATGTACTTTCTTCCACATTTCTCAGCCCCCAGTGTTCCCCTCAGCATTCACCACACGGCGTTGTGAAAAGCCCACAGCACACCAGTTTGCCCCCATCACCCAACAACCCTCACTTTCTGCCCTCATCCTCCGGGGCCCAGGGAGAAGGGCACAGGGTCTCCTCACCCATCAGCAGCCAGGTGTGCACTGCACAGGTAAGAGCACCTTGAACATGCCTGGTGCACACTTCTTTCTGGAAGTGGGTTACAAATTTTCAACCGCTAAAGAGCTAATGTCAGAACTTTCAATGTGAAGGGTTTACCAAAAGCATAGCAGCATCTCCC
>NW_012111798.1:0-1153 GCF_000951035.1 Colobus angolensis palliatus | reverse complement strand
GCAACCTCCAATCCCCAGGTTCAGGCAATTCTTGTGTCTCAGCCTCCCGAATAGCTGGGATTACAGGTGCATGCCATCATGCCTGGCTAATTTTTTATATTTTTTAGTGGAGACGGGGTTTTGCTATGTTGGCCAGGCTGGTCTCTAACTCCTGACCTCAGGTCATCCACCCACCTCAGCCTCCCAAAGTGCTGGGATTACAGGCATGAGCCACCGCGCCCGGCCAACTCTGCATTTTTAGTCTTTAGCTAGAATATTTAGAATGTACAAGGCCTGGTGGCTATTTGCATTTTATTGTAACCTAGTATGAGTCTGAATTGTTTTGAATTAAAATCAACCCTTGGGCTAAGAAAGGCTGATATAATTTATTTCAGGCTTTCAGTGACATACAAGATGTGACAGCCCCTTGGTTTTGCCTTTACCTTTGAGAGATTGGACTCTAAGTGTTTTACAATCTACTCCCAAAGGATTTTTACTTCATCTTTAAAATCTTGGTCTCTTTATCTTGGTCTCCCAAGATTATAGACAAGAGTGAAAGCCAGGAATAAATGTCACTGCACAACTTGTTCGTGACTCAGGAACAAATGCTGGGCCAGTTCAAAATATGCACCTACAGATACACTTGTGCTGGTAAGCTCGAGTGCGTCATTGCAGAGCTCGCTGCTGTTGTCACGATTGCTTAGTCAGTTATTACTCAGACGTTTTACGCATCCAATTTAGCAGGGAGTAACTTTTATTTGAAGTCGAAAGCAAAGGCAAACAGAATAATCTGATAGGATGTGTGCTGAATTTGAAAATCTGGGAATTTTATTTAAAAATCAATTTGAGACAAACAGCATACAAAATGTCCTGATGCAAGTTGATATTATTATTAAGTACCTAGTGGACTGTAGTTAGAATATACAACCTTAACTAAAAATAGTAATAATTTGGCCGGGCGTGGTGGCTCACACCTGTAATCCCAGCACTTTGGGAGGCCAAGGAGGGTGGATCACGAGATCAGGAGATTGAGACCATCCTCGCTAACACGGTGAGACACGGTCTCTATTAAAAATACAAAAAAAATTAGCCAGACGTGGTGGCGGGCGCCCGTAGTCCCAGCTACTCGGGAGGCTGAGGTAGGAGAATGGCGTGAATCCGGGAGGCAGAGCTT
>NW_012111797.1:23216-23555 GCF_000951035.1 Colobus angolensis palliatus | reverse complement strand
CACCATCAAATGTGGAGGTTGACTCAGTTTCCCCGTTCTCACCCACCATCAAATGTGGACGAGGACCGAGTGTCCCTATTCTTGCCCACCATCCGATGTGGACGTGGACTCAGTTTCCCCCTTCTGACTCACCATCAAATGTGGACGTGGACTCAGTTTCCCCCTGTTCTCGCCCGCCATCGAATGTGGATGTGGACTCAGTTTCCCCAATCTCACGCACCATCAAATGTGGACGTGGACTCAGTTTCCCCCTTTTCTCCCAGCATCATATGTGAACCTGGACTCAGTTTCCCCGTTCTCCCTCACCATCCAATATGGACATGGACTCAGTTTCCCCTT
>NW_012111797.1:17180-18841 GCF_000951035.1 Colobus angolensis palliatus | reverse complement strand
TTTCCCTCTGTGCTCACCCACCATCAATTGTGGACGTGGACTCAGTTTCCTCCTGTACTCACCGACCATCAAATGTGGAGGTGGACTCAGTTTACCCTGTTCTCACTCATTATCAAATGTGGACGTGGGCTCTGTTTCCCTGTTCTCACTCACCATCAAATGTGGACGTGGAGTCAGTTTCCCATTCTTACCCACCATCAAATGTGGACGGGGACCCAGTTTCCCCTTCTTGCCAATCATCAAATGTGGACGTGGACTCAGTTTCCCACTGTTCTTGCCCACCATCAAATATGGATGTGGACTCAGTTTCCCCGTTCTCTCCCACCATCAAATGTAGACGTGGATTCAGTTTCCCCTTTCTCAGCCACCATTGAAAGTGGACGTGGACCCAGTTACCCCGTTCTTGCCCACAATCAAATGCGTACGTGGACTCAAATACGCCCTCTTCTCCCCCACTATCAAATGTGGATGTGAACTCAGTTTCCCTCTCTTCTCACGGACCATCAAATGTGGACATGTACTCTGTTTCCTCCTCTTCTCACCCAACATTAAATGTGGATGTGGACGCAGCTTCCCCGTTATGACCCACCATCAAATGTGGACGTGGACTCCGTTTCCCCGTTCTCACCGAACATCAAATGTGGACGTGGACTCAGTTTCCCCTGTTCTCACCCACCTTCAAATGTGGACGTGGACTCACTGTCCCCGTTGTAACTCACCATCATATGTGGACGTCGACTCAGTTTCCTCGTTCTCACCCACCATCAAATGTGGACGTGGACCCAGTTTCCACATTCTTGCCCACTGTGAAATGAGGACATGGGCTCAGATTCCCCCTATCCTTGTCCACCATCAAATGCAGACTTGGACTCAGTTTCCCCGTTCTCACCCACAATCACATGAGGACGTGGACTCAGTTTCATCTTTTTCCTACCCACCATTAAATGTCGACGTCGACTCAGGTTTCCGTTCTCATCCACCATGTAATGTGGACGTGGACTAGTTTCCTCTGTTCTCACCCAACATCAAATGTGGACGTGGACTCCGTTTCCCCTGTTCTCAAACACCATCAAATGTGGACGTGGACTCTGTTTCCCCGTTCTCACCCACCATCAAATGTGGACGTGGACTCTGTTTCCCCGTTCTCACCCACCATCAAATGTGGACGTGGACTCAGTTTCCCACTGTTCTCGCTGACCATCAATTGTGAATATAGACTCAGTTTCGCCATTATCACCCAACATCAAATGTGGACGTGCACTCAGTTTCCTTCTGTTGTCGCCCACCATCATATGCGGATGTGGACTCAGATTACCTCTGTTCTCAGCCACCATCAATCGTGGACTTGGACTCACTTTCCTCCTGTTCTCATCCACCATCAAATTGGATGTGGACCCAGTATCCCCGTTCACACCCACCATCAAATTTGGACATGGACTCTGTTTCCCCTGTTCTCATCCACCATCAAATGTGGACGTGGACTCCGTTTCCAATTTCTCACCCACCATCAAATGTCGACGTGGATTTTTTCCCCGTTCTCAACCACTATCTAATGTAGACGTGGACCCAATTTCTCCGTTCTTGCCCACCTTGAAATGTGGACGTGGAGTCAGTTTCCCCGTTATCACCCACCATCCAATGTGGACGTGGACTGAGTGTCC
>NW_012111797.1:16764-17130 GCF_000951035.1 Colobus angolensis palliatus | reverse complement strand
CTGTTCTCACCCACCCTCATTTGTGGATGTGGACTCAGTTTACCTCTGTTCTCACCCACCGTCAAATGTGGACGTGGACTCAATTTCCTCCTGTTCCTACCCAGCATGAAATGTGGACATGGACTCAGTTTCCCCATCCTCACCCAACATCAAATGTGGACGTGGACTCTGTTTCCCCTGTTCTCACACACCATCAAATATGGAAGTGGACTCAGTTTCCCCTCTCTCTACCACACTAAATTGTGGACCTGAACCCAGTTTCCCGGTTCTTGTCCACCATCAAATGCATACGTGGACTCAGTTTCCCCCTGTTCTCGCTCACGATAAAATGTGGATGTGAACACAGTTTTTCTCTGTTCTCACCCA
>NW_012111797.1:13414-15371 GCF_000951035.1 Colobus angolensis palliatus | reverse complement strand
ATGTGTACGTGGACTCACTTTCCCCCTTCTCACCCACCATCAAATGTAGACGTGGAGCCAGTTTCCTCGTTCTTGCCCACCATCAAATTGGACGTTGACTCAGTTTCCCCTGTTCTCGCCCACCATCAAATGTGTATGTGGACTCAGTTTCCCCGTTCTCACCCGCCATCAAATGTGGACATCGACCCAGTCTCCCCCTTCTCACCGACCATCAAATGTGGATGTGGACTCAGTTTCCCCATTCTCACCCACCATCAAATGTGGTCGCGGACCCAGGTTCCGCGTTCTGGTTACCATCAAATACGGACGTGGACTCAGTTTCCCGCTGCTCTCGCCCACCATCAAATCTGGATGTGGACTCATTTTCCCACTGTTCTCAGGAACCATCAAATGTGGACGTGGACTCATTATCCTCCTGTTCTCACCAGCCACCATATGTGGACGTGGAGTCAGTTTCCCCGTTCTCACCCACCATCAAATATGGACGTCGACCCAGTTTCCCCCTTCTCACCGACCATCAAATGTGGATGTGGACTCAGTTACCCCATTCTCACCCACCATCAAATGTGGTCGGGGACCCAGGTTCCGCGTTCTGGCTACCATGAAATATGGACGTGGACTCAGTTTCCCGCTGCTCTCGCCCACCATCACATCTGGATGTGGACTCATTTTCCCACTGTTCTCAGGAACCATCAAATGTGGACGTGTACTCATTATCCTCCTGTTCTCACCAGCCACCATATGTGGACGTGGAGTCAGTTTCCCCGTTCTCACCCACCATCAAATGTGGACGCGGACTCTGTATCCCCTGTTTTCACACACCATCAAATGTTGACTTGGACTCAGTTCCCCGTTCTCACCAACCATCAAATGTGGATGTGGACTCAGTTTCCTCCTATTCCCACCCACCATCATATGTGGACGTGGGCTCACTTTCCCCTTTCTCACCCACAGTCAAATATGGACGATGACTCAGTTTGCCCGTTCACACCCACCATCAAATGTGGATGTGGACCCAGTTTCCCCGTGGTTGCACACCACCAAATGTGGACGTGGACTCAGTATCCTCCTCTTCTCACCCACCATCATATGTGGTCGGGGACTCAGTTTCCCCGTTCTCACCCACCATCAAATGTGGACGTGGACTCAGTTTCCCCATTCTCACCCACCATCAAATGTGGACGTGTACTCAGTTACCCCGTTCTCAGCCACGAACAAATGTGGACGTGGACTCAGTTTCCCCTGTTCTCAGCCACCGTCAAATGTGGACGTGGTCTGCATTTCCCCGTTCTCACCCAACATCACATGTGGACGTGGACTCAATTTCCCTCTATTCTCGCCCACCATCAAATGTGGATGTGGACTCAGTTTCCGTTTGTTCTCACCCACCATCAAATGTGGACGTGGACTCATTTTCCTCCTGTTCTCACCCACCATCAAATGTGGACATGGACCCAGTTTCCCCATTCTCTTCCACCGTCAAATGTGGACGTGGAATCAGTTTCCCCCTGTTCTCGCCCACCATCAAATGTGGACGTGGATTCAGTTTCCCCGTTGTCACGCACCATCAAATGTGGATGTGGACGCTGTTTCCCATTCTCACACACCATCAAATGTGGACGTGGACTCAGTTTCCCTCTGTTCTCGCCCACCATCAAATGTGGGTGTGGACTCAGTTTCCCTCTGTTCTCACCCAACATCAAATGTGGATGTGGAGGCAGTTTCCCCGTTCTCACCCACCATCATATGTGGATGTGGACTCAGTTTCCCTCTGTTCCCACCCACGATCAAATGGGAATGTGGATTCACTGAGCTCCAGTTCTCACCCACCATCAAATGTGGACGTGGACTCAGTTTCCCCATTCTCACCCACCATCAAATGTGGACGTGGACCCAGTTTACCCTGTTCTCACCCACCATTAAATGTGGACGTGGACTCAGTTTCCCCCTGTTCTAG
>NW_012111797.1:5876-6178 GCF_000951035.1 Colobus angolensis palliatus | reverse complement strand
CACCATCAAATGTGGAAGTGGACTCAGTTTCCCGTTCATACGATCAACTGTGGACGTGGACCCAGTTTTCCCGTTCTTGCCCGCCATCAAATGAGAACGTGGACTCAGTTTCTTCTGTTCTCACTCACCATCCAATGTGGATGTACACTCAGCTTCCCCGTTCTCACCCACAATCACGTGGACGTGGACTCAGTTTCCGCATTCTCAGCCACCATCAAATGTGGACGTGGACTTACTATCCCCGGTTCTCACCCACCATCAAATGTGGACGGGTACTCAGTTTCCCCGTTCTCACCCACCAT
>NW_012111797.1:0-244 GCF_000951035.1 Colobus angolensis palliatus | reverse complement strand
CTTGCCCACCATGAAATGTGGACGTGGACTCAGTCTCCCCTTGTTCTCGTCCACCATCAATTGCGGATGTCGACTCAGGTTCCCGCTGTTCTCACACACCGTCAAATGTGGACGTGGACTCAGTTTCCTCCTGTTTTCACGCACCATCAAATGTGGACGTGGATTCAGTTTCCCCTGTTCTCACCCACCATCAAAACTGGCCGTGGCTCAGTTTCCCTGTTCTCACACACCATCGAATGTGGAC
>NW_012111796.1:0-1532 GCF_000951035.1 Colobus angolensis palliatus | reverse complement strand
GCTAGTTTTTTGTATTTTTTAGTAGAGACGGGGTTTCACCGTGTTCGCCAGGATGGTCTCGATCTCCTGACCTCGTGATCCGCCCGTCTCGGCCTCCCAGAGTGCCGGGATTACAGGCTTGAGCCACCGCGCCCGGCCGACTAATATTTTTTTCTTATCCAAGAATTGCAGAGAGGAGAATATCCAATTTCAAGGGAGTTTAGCATTCTGTAGAGATATTTCTGGATTTATAATTAGTTAGAAGACTGAATTCTAGTTCAGAGTTTGCTTCTTTTTCTGGGACTCTATAAAATGATCAGGTTGGACTAAATCTGTTGGGCTCTTTCTGTGCCTTCTTGTCCTGTTATTGTGCAGGAGCTGAGCTCATTAAAAGTCACACACAAATCTCTAGTATTGATCCCTATAACCATTAGGCAGGGCCTGAGGCTGTCAGAGTCCCTGGCTGGTCACCTCTAGTCGCAAGCAGCTTCATCTGACTCTAGTTTCTCTAGCTGACCCAGTATACTCCCTGGTACAAATACAATATTCTATGAGTACCAACCTGTGAAAGGTTTGAACTACAGATCGATGAGAATGGACTAAGAAACACTTCTGCTCATGGCAGATATGTGTCGTTTAGGTCCTTGTTGGATTGTTGATAATTCTTCATTCTTGGATTTTTTAGCATGGCTTCTCGCTGTTTCTGGGATGCTGACACTGACAACTATACTCATGATGTTTTCATGAATGTAAGTGTATTTGGAAACCTCTTTTCCTTTTCTAAGGACGTGGGCGCTGCAAATCAAACTACTCACTATTGATTAGGATGGAAAGACGCTGCAGTCTTAGTCATTCATCTTTGACTTCTGGATGAAATGATTTTACTGTTAGTTTTTGTGTTAACTAAAGCCGAAACCTAGCGTGCCGCTTATAGGCAAGGAAACTTGCATGTTTACATATGACATAATTTTTCATGGTTTGAATTTGTGAATAGCATATTCTTTAGTTAGCATATTATTTAAAATTATTTTTAGCCACTTCTTCCGTAAATCACTGTGTTCTAAAACTCAATCCTGATAATCCTTATTAAAGGAATAATTTATAACTAAAACTTTAAAATCGCTTATTTGTTCATTCGAACAAATCACGCTTTGCTAAATTGCAAACAAATTTGGATGGCAGGGATTCCATGAGCAAAGGTGATTTTTCTTTTAGTAACAAAATTTATTACTTTATCTTAAAGCCATTTATTAAAATTAAGCAAAAATAAAGAGGAATCTTTAAAAGGAGGTTTCACGCCGGGTGCAGTGGCTCACATCTATAATCTCAGCACTTTGGGAGGCCAAGGAGGGCGGATCACCTGAGGTCAGGAGTTCAAGACCAGCCTGGCCAACATGGTGAAACCCTGTCTCTACTAAAAATACAAAATTAGATGGGTGTGGTAGTGCATGCCTGTAATCCCAGCTACTCAGGAGACTGAGGCAGGAGAATCGCTTGAACCCCGGAGGCGGAGGTTGCAGTGAGCCGAGATTGTGCCACTGTACTCCAGCCTG
>NW_012111795.1:0-1460 GCF_000951035.1 Colobus angolensis palliatus | reverse complement strand
GTTTCATGTTAGACCTATGAATTTTTTTATTTTAACAAACATTTAAAGAAATATCAGTTTTCGGCTGGGCGCGGTGGCTTATGCCTGTAATCCTACCACTTTGGGAGGCCGAGGTGGGCAGATCATGAGGTCAGGAGTTCGAGGCCAGCCTGACCAACATGGTGAAACCCCGTCTCTACTAAAAATACAAAAAGTAGCCGGGTGTGGTGGCACGTGCCTGTAATCCCAGCTACTTAGGAGGCTGAGGCAGGAAAATCACTTGAACCTAGGAGGCGGAAGTTGCAGTGAGCTGAGATTGTACATCTATGACATGGATAATATTCAGTGATAAAAGGAAATGAACTACTAAGCCACAAAAAGACATGGAGGAACCTAAAGTACATACTGCTAAGTGAAAGAAGGCAGTCTGAAAAGTCTATATATTGTATCATTACAACTATATGACTTTCTGGAAAAGAAAAACTATAAGCATATAAAATATCCTTGTATAGTCATCAATCTGTAAATTATTTAGTTTTGTGTGTGTGTGTATGTATTGAAAATAGTTTATTTTTTAGGTTTAGCAAATTCTAAAAATGAGTTAGTTTATTTTTTTTTTTTTTTGAGATGGAGTCTCTCTCTCTTGCCCAGGCTGGAGTACAATGGCATGATCTTGGCTCACTGCAACCTCTGCCTCCCAGGTTCAAGTGATTCTCCTGCCGCAGCCTCCTGAGTAGCTGGGATTACAGGCATGCGTCACCATTCCCAGCTAATTTTTGTATTTTTAGTAGAGATGTGGTTTCACCATGTTGGTCAGGCGGTCTCAAACCCCTGACCTCGTGATCAGTCTGCCTCAGCCTCCCAGTGTGCTGGGATTGTCAATAGTGATGCTGTGAACATGCATGTAGAAGTTTGTGTTTGAACACTTGTTTTTGGTTCTTTTTGATACATGCCTAGGAGTGGAATTGCTGGGTCTTATGGTGATTCCATGTTTAACTTTTTGAGGAACTTGCAAACTGTTTTCTACTGTATATTTACCATTTTATATCCCACCAGCAATGTACAAGAGTTCTGATTTATCCACATCCTTGCTAGCACTTTTTCTTTTCTTTTTTTCTTTAATTGTAGCCATGCTAATGTATGTGAAATAGTATCTCACTGTGGTAAAATAAGTTTTATATGTAGCTTTTTGCCTGTAAGTTACTCTGTATGTTAAAAGGAGGCACAAT
The DNA here is from genome assembly GCF_000951035.1 of Colobus angolensis palliatus. Taxonomy (NCBI): domain Eukaryota; kingdom Metazoa; phylum Chordata; class Mammalia; order Primates; family Cercopithecidae; genus Colobus; species Colobus angolensis. Next base: position 252 of record NW_012111795.1, on the reverse strand, counting down.
GATCAATATGTTAAAATCTATTAATATCTAATAAATGGGCTGGGCACAGTGACTCATACCTGTAATCCCAGCACTTTGGGTCACCAAAGTGGGCACATCAACTTGAGACCAGGAGTTCAAGACCAGTCTGGTTAACATGGTGAAACCCCATCTCTAGTAAAAATACAAAAAATTATCCAGGTGTGGTGCTACACATCTATAATCCCAGTGACTCAGGAGGCTGAGGCACAAGAATTGCTTGAGTCTGAGAGG
>NW_012111794.1:0-1758 GCF_000951035.1 Colobus angolensis palliatus | reverse complement strand
AAAGAGGTAGCCATCACTTTCACCTGTATGTTTTCTCCTTGTAAAATATTAAAATATTGCATATGTCCCCTTGGACAATTGCCTCATCTTACTCCCTCTTCCCTCTTTCCCTGAGGTGATCACAGCGGGCTTCGTAACCTACTTTACAAGTCTTTTCTGTACATCTATGCACGTATTTATGTAGCCACAGAAAATGAGAGTATTAGATATGCTGTAATAATATGAAAGAATATATGGCAATGAGAAAAGCTTAAAATCAGGGTTATTGTTACCTAGAGGTAGGGCAGAGATGGGGATCAGGGTGAGCATGTGAGACAGTGGAAGGAACAAGGAGTACATTTTAAAACTCTTCCCTTTTAACTTTGGAAAGATTTTTAAAATATTATATTACTCCTGTTAAGTGTTTGGTTGAATGATCACAAGACATTGTAGGCAGAAATGTAAATTGGCAGAGTTTAGTCTAGGCAGCTCCAAATCTTTTGGTGGTGTTTTATTTCCTATCCTAGGTGTCAGGAAACAGGTATGCATCATATTGTTTTGCAAATTTTTTAAGAAAACAGAAGTCAAAATGAACATATCATCAGCAACTTGATTTTTTTACTCTACAATGTGAGATCTATTTCTGAACTGAATCGTGTCCACCCAAAAATTCATTTGTTGAAGCCCTAGCCCTCAATATGATAATATTTGGAGATGGGGCCTTTGGGAGATCATCGGAGTTGGATAAAGTCATGAGGGTAGGGCCCTCGTGATGCTATTAGTGTCTTTATAAGAAGGAAAGTTTTCTCTCTCTCAACAACCCCTTCCCTACACCACTATCTCTAGTGTAAGGACACAGTGAGAAAGCAAGATAGAAAAGGAACGCTTACCAGAAACCAAACAGGCTGGAACCTAGTTCTTGGACTTCTTAACTTCCAGAAATGTGAGAAATACATTTCTACTGTTTAAGCCACTGAATCTAAGGTATTTTGTTAAAGCAGCCCAAGTAAATTAATTCTAACAGTAAGCCATGTTACTATACGTAAATGTTTCTCTCCTTTTTTCTAATGCCACAGGATATCTAATAATATAACTAGAAAACAGTTTATTTAGCCATTGATGGATATTTCGGGAGCTTACATTTTTATATTCTACAAACAACAATGCTATAGTTTTCTTGTGCTGTATGAGCCTTCTTGTGAAGGCATTTTGTCTCAGGATAGAAATGATGGGCATACAACGTGCATTTTTAATTTGTACTTAATAAATAATATCAAATTGTCTCTCAACCAGCTGTTTATGTTCCTATCAACAGCAAAAGAACCGATTTTTCTATGCCCTGAATAATTCTGCATATTGTTGGTCTTTGTTAATTTTGCTACTTGAAAAAGGTGAAAATATCATATTTTTTATTACTAACAATTCCTTGATTAATATTATTGGGCACCTTTTCATATGTTTATATCCCATTAATATTTTCTTTCCCATAAATTGCCTATTTGTATCCTTTACCGATTTTTAAAATGTGAGCTGTCTTTTTCTTATTGATATTTTTTAGTTCATAAACACTCTGGATAATCTTTTGTTTGCTACATATCCTGCAAATAATTTTTCTCAGTTCCAAAGGACATACTGTCTTTTAATTCTGATCATAGTATCTTCAGTTGTATAATCGGTATACATCTTCACCTGTCATATGTTTCAATACTCAGCTTTATTTTTTATCTTAATAAATTTTTTGCTGCCTCATAGTCATAAGAATACTCTCCCATATTTTTT
>NW_012111793.1:0-1422 GCF_000951035.1 Colobus angolensis palliatus | reverse complement strand
GAGAGAGAGAGAGAAAAGGAATATGAATGTGAGGTTGATGGCAGGCTTTCCTACTGATGTAGCAGGGACATGGAAAGTACAAGGTTTCAGCCTCAAGGAGGAATATCCTATAAACATGCCTCAAGACAGTGACCATCCCTGCCAGCATCAGGAGTCCATTCTTTCCAAACATACAGAGTCCAGCGAGGACAAGCCAGGCCACAGGAGCTGAGACTGCCAAAATCACTTCTGTGCCTTGTGAGTTAAATTAACATCATGTTGATGCACAGTGGCTCACACCTGCAACGCCAGCCCTCTGGGAGGTGAAGGCAGGAGGATCTCTTGAGCCCAGGAGTTCAAGACCAGCCTGGGCAATATAGTGAGACCCCCAATTTCTACAAAAATAAAAATATTAGCCAGGTCTTGTGGCACACATTTAGTAATGCCAGTTACCTCAGAGACTGAGGCAAGTGGATCATATGAGCCCAGGAGGTCAAGGCTGTGGTGAGCTATGATCACGCCACTGCACTCCAACCTGGGCGACAGAGCAAGACCCAGTCTCCAAAAAAAAAAATAAATAAACATCATGGCTTGGTGCAGTGACTCACGCCTGTCTGTAATCCCAGCACTTTGAGAGGCCAAGGTGGGTGGATCAGCTGAACTCAGGAGTTCAGGACCAGCCTGGCCAACATGACAACATGGCAAGACCCCCATCTTTACTAAAAAAATACAAAAATTAGCCAGGCGTGGTGGCGTGTGCCTGTAATTCCAGGTATTTGGGAGGCTGAGGCAGGAGAATCACTTGAACCCGGGAGATGGAGGTTGCAGTGAGCGAAGATCGTGCCACTGCACTCTAGCCTAGGCAACACAGCGTTTCTACAGAGAAACTTTTTTTTTTTTTTTAAATAAATGCTACTCACAGCAGCAAAAGCTAAACACTGGAAACAACTCACCATCTATCAGCCATGGTCTGGTAAATAATCTATAAACTATGGAGCACCACACCCCAGAATACCACGGAGAGGTTTAGCAAAGAAGGCAAGGCTCTCCATTGGATGGAGAGTGACCTTCTGGCCATACTGCTAAGAAAAAAGGCCCAGCATGGCTGGGCGTGGTGGCTCACACCTATAATCCCAGCACTTTGGGAGGCCTGAGGTCAGGAGTTCGAGGCCAACCTGACCAATATGGAGAAACCCCATCTCTACTAAAAATACAAAATTAACCGGATGTGGTGGCACACTCCTGTAATCCGAGTTACTTGGGAGGTTGAGGCAGGAGAATCGCTTGAACCTGGGAGGCGGAGGTTGCAATTAGCCGAGATTGCGCCATTGCACTCCAGCCTGGGCAACAAGAGCGAAAATCCTGTCTCAAAAAAAAAAAGGCCCGGCACAGAGCAGCTTGTGGTGGCGTGCCACTGTGCCTGTGATAGAAAGAAGCAAGCAG
>NW_012111792.1:0-1414 GCF_000951035.1 Colobus angolensis palliatus | reverse complement strand
GCCTCTAATGTTCAATTGTATTTGAACAAAAGGAATAAGCCATTCTCCTGAATAACTATAACTACAAATTAGAAAATACCAGGTTTTCAATGAGAATGTTATCATTGTATTAGGTTGGTGCAAAAGTAATTGTAATTTTTTTGTTTGTTTGTTTTGTTTTTTTTGTTTTTTGTTTTTTTTTTTTGAGATGGTGTTCTATTCTAAGAGGAAAAGTTTTGTTTCTTCAGTACTTTAAATGTGTCATGTCACTCTCTCCTGGCCTATAAGGTTTTCATTGAGAAGTCTACTGCCAGACATGTTTGGCCTCCATTGTATTTTTTTTGTTTGTTTTTTCTTGTTTCAGGATCCTTTATTCATCCTTGATTTTTTGGGGGAAATTTAATTATTAAACACCCCAAGGTAGTCTTTTGTTTGGTATTCTATAACCTTGTATGTGGATACTGATATCTTTATGTTTGGTAAATTCTCTGTTACTGCCCCCTTTGAATAAACTTTATACCCCAATCTCTTTACCTGTCTTTTAACATTTAGATTTGTCCTTTTGAGGCTATTTTCTATATGTTATAGGCATAGTTTATTGTTTTTTATTCTTTCGTCTTTTGTCTCATCTTATTGTATATTTTCAAATATCCTGTCTTCAAGTTCACTAATTCTTTCTTCTGCTATTAAGAGACTCTGTTGCATTCTTCAACATGTCAACTGAATTTTATAGCTCCAGAATTTCTACTTGCTTGTTTTCAATTATTTCAATATCTTTGTTAAATTAATCTGATATAATTCTGAATTTCTTCTATGTTATCTTGAATTTCTTTTAGTTTCCTTAACACAGGTTTTGAATTCTCTGTCTGAAAGGTCACATATCTCTCTTCCTCCAGGATCAGTCCACAGTTCATTATTTAGTTCATTTACTAAGGTCATGTTTTCTGTGATGGTGTAGAAGCTAGTAGATGTTCTTTGGTGTCTGGGTCCTTAAGAATTAGGTAGGTATTTATGTAGCCTGCATAGTCTCAGATTATTTGTACCCATTCTTCTAGGGAAGGTTTGAAGATACTTGAAGGGACTTGGGTATTGTGTTCTAAATTGTATCTGCTTTGACATGTCCGTCAAGCCTAATAATGCTGTTGTTCTTGCGGACTCATAGAGGTAACGCCTTAATGATCTTAGACAAGATCTGGGGGAATTATCTGGATTACCAGGCGGAGATTCTTGCTCTCTTCCTTTACTTTCTCCTAAGCAAACAAATTCTCTCTCTCTCTGTTCTAAGACATATGGAACTGGGGGTGGAGTGACATAAGCACTCCTTTGGCCACCACTAACATGACTGCACTGAATCAGAGCTGAAGCTAGCACAGCTCCGAGTCTCATCCAAGGCCTGCTGTAGGCACTTGTGGCTATTGCCTATGTTTTCTCAAGG
>NW_012111791.1:0-1068 GCF_000951035.1 Colobus angolensis palliatus | reverse complement strand
GCCTGTCTGTGTCTTATTAAATCAACAAAAGAGCTCTGTTTTCCCTGTTGCTAGTACTTAACATCAGCGTTCTTAGAAAAGTAAGTAGAATTGAATGAAAAGACAATTTTTAAACAGTAGCCATTACAATTGAGGGAGTCCTAGAGGAACTCTATATACATTCCCATTTTGTCAAATTTTATTTGATTTATTTTCTCACTTGTATTCCTTACTAATAAGTTATTGACTGATGGACTCATTTATTCCACAAACATTATGAGTATTTTCCCATTACAAGGTGGTCAACTTGGGTGCTGGAATTAAGTGTAACAACACAGACTTTGTCCTTGGCTTGAAGAAGTTAGGAATCTCGTAAGAGAGGCATATTTTTAAAAATGTATGCAAACAATTCATGTTAAAATACATGTCATTAGATTTTATATATAACGAGGTGACCTACACTAGTGGTGGAGTTTAAGAATGACTTCTTGTGAAGGGATTTTTAAAGAGTAAAGGTAAAGAAAAATTAGTCCATGGAGAGAAGTGAAAAAGCATGCCTGGCAGAGGAGGATTTGAAGTTCTGGAAATACGAAGCCTGTATATGTTAGGAAATGAAAGAATTTTAAAACAGAATGAAGTGGGTTTGAAGATAAAATTTGTAACCATTTAATACAAGGTTTTGTAATGAAAAGAGGATGCCTTTGTAAAGTTTACAGCAAGACCATACTCTTACCTAAATCATAGTTGTAAAGATTGTTCTGATATTCAGTGATGAATCAAATGAAAAATCACAAGAAAGGACACGGCAGATAAGTTTACAGCATATTACAGTGGTTTAAGTGAGAGGATAGTGGCTCAAACTAGCACTCTACATGAAAAACAGACAAATTTGAAAAATAATTCATGGATGGAATAAAGGAATAAAAGGTGATCGTGTGGAAAAAAAGAGATAGCAGTCACTCCCAAATATTTGTTATGAGTTTCTGACATCTGACAGAAGGCTACTCTTTGTTGAGATTTCTTTTTTTTTTTGAGATGAAGTCTCACTCTGTCGCCCAGGCTGGAGTGCAGTGGCGGGGATCTCAGCTC
>NW_012111790.1:0-1046 GCF_000951035.1 Colobus angolensis palliatus | reverse complement strand
TCTTTTTGAGACAGAGTCTCACTCTGTCACCCAGGCTGGAGTGCAGTGGCGTGATCTCAGCTCACTGCAACCTCCACCTCCCAAAGTGATTCTCGTGCCTTAGCCTCTTGAGTAGCTGGGATTACAGATGCACGCCATCATGCCCGGTTAATTTTTGTATTTTTGGTAGAGATGGGAATTCACCATTGTTAGCTTGGCTGATCTCCAACTCCTGACAAGTGGATCCGCCTGCCTTGGCCTCCCAAAGTGCTGGGATTACAGGCGTGAGCCACCACGCCCAGCCAGGAGGTAGGGTCTATTGATGTTGGTGATTGAGGACAGCAAAAGAGGCATGCAGGATGACACCAGGATCCTGGTTTAGCTAGGTGAATGATAGCTGAGATGGGAACGCACAGGAAGACCAGCAATAAGGGGGAAATAAGATGAGTTTGTTTCGGGCTGTGCTGAATGTGGGCCGAGGGGACATTTCCAGGAAGCTGTTGGATATCCATGTGTGGGACTTGAGGGGGAGTTTGGACTGCAGCTGTAGATTGCCTTGGGAGTGGTAGTATAATCCAGAGTGAGTGTAGGGAGACGAGAAGGTCTAAGCCTGAGACCTGGGAAACCCCAACAGTTAAGAGACACCAACAAAGGATGTGAAGGATGCACCTAGGATGCTAGGAGCTGCTGAGAGTAAAGTTGAAGAGACTCTGCATGGGCTTGTGTTAGTTATCTATTGCTGCATAAAAAATTATCCTGGGATGGCCAGGCACGGTGGCTCACACCTGTAATCCCAGCACTTTGGGAGGCTGAGGTGGGCGGATCACCTGAGGTCAGGAGTTAGAGACCAGCCTGGCCAACATGGAGAAACCCTGTCTCTGCTAAAACTACAAAATTAGCCAGGCATGGTGGCGCATGCCTGTAATCCCAGCACTTTGGCAGGCCGAGGAGGGCGGATCACTTGAGGTCAGAAGTTTGAAACCAGTCTGACCAAAATGGAGAAACCCCGTCTCTACTAAAAACACAAAATTAGCCAGGTGTGGTGGCACATGACTGTAATACCAGCT
>NW_012111789.1:0-1136 GCF_000951035.1 Colobus angolensis palliatus | reverse complement strand
AAAAAAAAAAAAAAAAAAAGAAAGAAAGAAAAAATGATGGGCTGATAAAACAAAAATCTGGTCAAAATGGAGATGTTTCCTCTTTTATTATTTCATGTTTGGTCATCTCAACTGTGTCTCAATACTGCCTAGGAATTTCATTTTTCTTATAGTTACTGGTATTTATACTTTTTTCTTTGACAATAGATGGATAATTCACAGGATAATAAATGTCTAGAGCTTTAAGATAATGTTTCTTGGGTAATAAATCATCTTAGAAAATTGTGAATAAGACCTACTAATTTTTTCATTAATATTAACTTGGCCATCAGAGGGAAGTAGCAAGTTTAAAAATGTCACTAAAATTGTTCCCAAGACCAGCCTTAATGAACTTTTATCTGAGTTCCTGGGGTTTGGGACTCCAGAAAATAAAAGACCAACAATTGAAAAAATTGTTTAGAAAATTTAAGATTGAATGGTAGGATTGTTTTGAAAATAAAGTCAAAGAGAAATACAGTTAAAGGAGAGTGGGATTATTTCTTATTAAGCACAAGACACAGAATAGTCTCTGCACACTGCAATTCCAAGAAACTGAGTCCAGTTGGTAAACATATGCTAGGTTTCATCAGTATTAAGAACACTTCAAGCTGGGGCTAATGTTTTACACCAAAAATCCAAGTACTCTGGGAGGCTGAGGTGGGAATATCGCTTGAGGTCAGGAGTTAAAGACAAGCCTAGGCAACATGTCAAGACCTTATCTCTATAAAAAGTATAAATATAAAATATAACATAAAAAACACAGCTGGTCATAGTGTAACATGCCCATGGTCCCAGCTACACAGCAGGCTGAGGCAGGAGGATTGCTTGAGCTCAGGAGATCAAGGTTACAAAGATTTATGATCTTGCCATTGCTCCAGTCTGGGTGACAGGGCGACAGAGCCAGACCCTGTCTCAAAAAACAAAAACAGAAAAACAAAACTCCAGGCCCAGGCCTGTCATAGCTATATACCTAGAGCTAGTGCTTGTAAAAGCTATGACAGTGGTCAGCTACAACTCCAAGAACATCACTTAATGGCACAGGTTTCAGTAGCATGATGAAGCAACATTGGCTATATCAAACTCAAAGGACAATAATTTTGAGAGCAGAAGGTATGAGC
>NW_012111788.1:0-1353 GCF_000951035.1 Colobus angolensis palliatus | reverse complement strand
GGGTTGGGTTTAGGAATTGGAGAGGAGACCGCATAATTGGCAACTGAAGACAGCTGGGCCTTGCTGGAGGTGCCGTAAGCTCTGTCACGTTTACTGAGGACACAGATCACCTGCCTGCTGGGCCGGACTCCCATCGTAGCAACGAATTGTCAGCCCCTTGGGGATATTGATCCTAATATTTGCGGAAGAATCATATGATAGGACTCCCAATATCACAGGGAGGGTACAGATTCTCTGTGATATTGTTCTCAGTATCTGCGGGGGAGAGCATGATATGATATGCCCCTTGCGATACTGAGAGTAATACCGTCCACTCGCATCCTGGATAGAAGGAAGAAGATGATGGAAGTCATATGCACACACTGCGGTAGTTTCAATAATGTTGTCTTCTAACCCTGGCTATTAGGAATAACATCACAGAGGAGTATATGCTTTCTGCAACATTGGGAGTCATATCATCTCCATGCCGGATATCAGGAACAAGTATATTAATCATTAATATTAAGAAATATATTAAAAATTCAAATTAATCACGATACTAAAATGAAAATCTAGATACTAAATATACACACTGCTTAAAAATGATAACGATTAGTATTAATAATTAATAATATTGACACTATTAATAATAAAATAATGATATCAACAATTAATGTTACTTAAATCAATACTGAGTTATGCTGGCAGTAAAATAATAATTCATATTAAAAGTTAATAATATTGATAAATGATATTAATATTAAAAATTAATTTTTTGCATCCCTTATCATCTATATAAAATATTTATTACAAATCAATGGTAAAATATTAATTGAGAGCATTAGTGATAAATATTAAAATCGATAATTGATGTTGAATCATTAATTATACCAATGTACCCTGAGCTATACACTGAAGGTAAACATGCCTCTGTGACAGAGATAAATATTTCCTGGTGGTGCGATGATAGTACCCACAATATCCTAAAGAGGCAGTGACTCCCTCCATGACTCCCAGGTGAGGGCACCAACCTGCCAGGTAGCTCCCAATAGCCAAGGGGGGGAGAGGTGGCGGCTATTGGTCCCCACCTCGCGGGGGTTGAGGGTATCCCCCTTCCCGGTGGCTCCCCATAGCCGAGGGCGGGAGAGGGGGCGGCTATTGGTCCCCACCTCACAGGGGGTGAGGGCACCCCCCTGCCAGGTGGCTCCCAATAGCCGAGGGAGGGAGAGGGGCGGCACACTTTCTGCCATATTGGGAGTGACATCATTCTCTCTGCCTTGGAATATGAAGAACAATATCACGTGCAGAGCGTGTCCAATGTTTGCAATATTGGGAATGAAATTATCCTCCCTCCCCCTGCAAATTAGGAAAGAG
>NW_012111787.1:0-1794 GCF_000951035.1 Colobus angolensis palliatus | reverse complement strand
GCTGGGCACGGTACCTAAAATGAGTGATTTTATGGTATGTAAATTATGCCTCAATAAAATTGCTAACAGTCAGCCTTTTTTTTTTTTTTTTTTTTGAGACAGAGTTTTGCTCTTGTTGCCCAGGCTAGAGTGCAATGGCATGATCTCGGCTCACCACAATCCCCACCTTCTGGGTTCAAGTGATTCTCCTGCCTCAGCCTCCGGAGTAGCTGGGATTACAGGGATGTGCCACCACGCCTGGCTAATTTTTGTGTGTGTTTTTAGTAGAGACGGGGTTTCTCCGTGTTGGTCAGACTGGTCTTGAACTCCTGACCTCAGGTGATCCGCCCACCTCAACCTCCCAAAGTGCTTGGATTACAGGCGTGAGCCACCATGCCTGGCCCAACATTCAGCATTTTAAAGGTCATAGAAAAAGCACAAAACGTAGTGTCTGCCTTCACAATGCTTACTGGCCAGTTTCATAGACAAGACACATATATAAAATCATTCAACAAGTACATATGAACCAAGGCTAGGTGCAGTGGCTCATGCCTGTAATCCCAGCACTTTGGGAGGCCAAGGCAGGCAGATCATCTGAGGTCAGGAGTTTGAGACCAGCCTGGTCAGCATGGTGAAACCCCATCTGTACTAAAAATACAAAAATTAGCCAGGCATGGTGGTGCACACCTGTAATCCCAGCTACTTGGGAGGCTGAGGCAGGAGAATGGCGTAAACCGGGAGGCGGAGCTTGCAGTGAGCCGAGATCGCGCCACTGCACTCCAGTCTGGGCCACAGAGCGAGACTCCGCCTCACAAAAAAAAAAAAAAAAAAACAGAAGAACAACAATTACATACAAATTTGTGGGAGTAACATATCCATAGTATAGGACTAAGGAGGGTCAGAGAAGGGGACAGGCTGGAATAACTAGGGAGATTTTGTGAAGCAAGAAGTAGGATTTTAATTGAGTCTTGAAGGATAAGTAGGATTTAAATAGGCAGAGGGAAGAGAATGAGGACTTTCCAAATAGTGGGAGCAGAATGAACAAAGGTGGAAGAGGCCATGGATTGGGCAGAGGACTATAAAAGATGACTCTGGCCGAGGTGGGCGGATTATCTGAGCTCAGGAGTTTGAGACCAGCCTGGGCAACAGGGTGAAACCCCGTTTCTACTAAAAAATACGAAAACTTAGCCGGGCATGACAGCATGTGCCTGTAGTCCCAGCTATTTGGGAGGCTGAGGTAGAAGAATGGGTTGAATCCAGGAGGTCGAAGTTGCAGTGAACCAAGATGGCGCTATTGCACTCCAGGTTTTTTTGAGACTCTGTCTCAAAAAAAAAAAAAAAGATGGCCCTGAGTGGAGCAGGAGGTTTGTGATTGGTCCAGAGAAGAATGAAGCTGTAGCCATGTTACCATTTTCACAGTATGCCTTCCTTTCCCCTAATCCCTTCACTATAGTCCTTCCTCCTGTTTCTGTAGGTGAAGGATGATTCCAGGGCCCTGACTTTAGGAGCATTGACACTGCCTCTGGCCCGCCTGCTGACTGCCCCAGAACTCATCCTGGACCAGTGGTTCCAGCTTAGCAGCTCTGGCCCAAACTCCAGACTCTACATTAAACTAGTCATGAGGGTATGGAAACGGAAGAGGTACTGAGGTGTGGGGGAAAGGCCTGTTGATTCTTTGGTATTAAGAGTAAGCAAAGGGAGCCTTCTAAGATTAAATGAGCTGGGCCAGGCGCGGTGGCTCAAGCCTGTAATCCCAGCACTTTGGGAGGCCGAGACGGGCGGATCACGAGGTCAGGAGATCGAGAAGATCGGAAG
>NW_012111786.1:36095-36343 GCF_000951035.1 Colobus angolensis palliatus | reverse complement strand
CTGGCTAACACGGTGAAACCCCATCTCTACTAAAAATCCAAAAAAATTAGCTGGGCGTGGTGGTGGGTACCTGTAGTCCCGGCTACTCGGGATACTGAGGCAGGAGAACGGCGTGAACCTGTGAGGCAGAGCTTGCTGTGAGCCGAGATGAAGCCACTTAGTTACTTACTTATTTAGAAACAGAGTCTCACTGTGTCACCCAGGCCAAAATGTAGTGGTATGATCACAGCTCACTGCAGTCTCAACCT
>NW_012111786.1:28509-29605 GCF_000951035.1 Colobus angolensis palliatus | reverse complement strand
CATTCACCTCTTCACTCATCCTTTACTCACACACTCATTCATTTATTGACTCACTCACACATTTGTTCATTCACTCACTCCTCTCATTCATTCACTTGTTCTGCTGACTCATTCACTCTTTCCCTCACCCATTCACCCACTCATTTGTTCACTCACTCATTAAGTCATTCATTCACTCATTCATCACTCATTTATTCCCTCGGTCACTCACTCATTCACTCACTCACTCATGTTCACTCATTCACTCATTTACCTATTCACTCACTCATTTACTCCTTCCCTCATCCACTCACTCACTCATTCACTGACTCACCCATTCACCCATTTACTCATTTACTCCTTCACTCACTCACTCACTCACTCCATTCATTCATTCATTCATTCATTCACTAGCACCCATGATAGGTTCACTCTGTCCTGGGCTCTGCTGCTGCCCTGGGCCTGCAGCAGGGAATAGTCAAAGATCTCTGAATCCATGGCATGCAGAGATCAGCAGGGGGACCTCTGGAGAAGCCCAGCAGATAGGTGAAATGCCCCATGTGTGACACGGATGAAGATGTTTGAAGAGAAGCAGGGAGGGAACAGGAGTGTGAATGGAGCCCAAAATTTCTAAGAGGGTGATCTGCGGACGCCTCACCATGCAGGAGACGTTGCAGGACAGACCTGAGGAAGGTGGACAGAGTGGGTAGGGAGAGAGGGTCTGGGCTGAGGAAACAGCAGGCTGGGTCTGAGGTTGTCGGGTGCCTGCATGGGCCTCTGGGCAGCACCAGGATCTGAAGGGACCAGAGGACAGGCCAGTGTGCCATGTGTGGGGCCTGTGACTCCGAGTCAGCAGAGAAGATGCCTGAATTACATCCTGATAGGTGCGCCCTGACTTTGAAGTTGAGGACACCCCAGGCATGGAGGTGGGGGCAGAGCAGGGGATGTGGAGGGAGCCTGTTCCGGTCCAGGTCAGAGGTGGTGGCTTGGCCCCAGTGGCTCCAGATGCAACGAAGAGTCAAGAGGGACTTTCCTGAGGGACTTAGATGCCGGGGTGGAGGAGAATTGCAAGGCTTCAGCCTGAGCCCCTGGGAAGATGGAGTCACCAGGAGCTGAG
>NW_012111786.1:22263-23647 GCF_000951035.1 Colobus angolensis palliatus | reverse complement strand
GGAGAGAAAAATGGCATTACCTATACTAAACAAAAGAAAGGAAATAAAATGCTCACAAACATTTACACATGTATGCAGACTCATACACACACACACTCGCACGCACTCACGCACAGGCTCGCACTGTGTCTAGGCCTGCTTTTTCACTTATTTGCATGTCCTGAACGTATTTCCATGTCAGTAGACACTTATCTTCGCAGCGGTAACAGCACTGAATATTATTGTAGTGTCTATTTTTACTATCATTTATTTAACTCATCATGTTTGAACTGTTAGGTTGTGTCTATCGTTTTCTGTATTATAGACAATCTGATGACAAATGACCAATCCCCTAATGTTCAATATAAAAATATCAATTGTATGAGGGGATAAGGGGTATTTGGTTGAAATAAATCTAAGTGTGCCCCACCTTCTCCACATGTAATATGCTCTAAAAAGGCATGAATAATTAAATTAGCCCTTCTATTCTCCAGCACAGATCCTGAGCCCAGCGGTGGGTGCAGGTGCTCAGAGCCTCGGTCTGCTCTTCTGCCCACCAGAAGGCAAGGGCCACTCAACTGCCACCTTAAGACACCCAGGATTCTCCTTTCCTTTTTTATTAATAGAATAATGCTCAGGCTCATTGCATGAGCGCAGCGCTCTCTGACTTTGCACTCATCAGAGTAAACTAGGTGGTTTGTTTAAAAATACACATTCTCTGTCTACGCTCCTAGAAACTGGACTTCAGTGGTTTAGTGGAAGTGTGTATAGGACAGGTGATTCTGAGGACCACGAGGGGTTAGGAATAGCCCCGTTAATTCTGGCCATGGGGAAGAGCAGACATCCAGCACTGTCCGCAGCATATTTTTTTTTCCCTCTTTAGCAATGAATATTTGATGCTCAGCGGGATGAGCCCCAGGATGAGGCACACATCCAAGAAAAATCCATGCCTCTCCATCTTTTCCCCAGGATTGCCCTTTGGCGAGACTCTCCTCTGCGATTGCTTCACTTTCAATGGTTCATAGAACAAACCTCTTCTTAGTCTCTTTTGTTGTCTCTTATCTGTTCAACAAACACCCACTGCGCAGGACCATCTTCCAGTAAGCCCTGGAGTGGGGCCGTTTGGCAGCCCTACTTCGTGGGGTGAGCACTGAAGGAACCAGGGCCCCATAAGCCCGTGCTTTTGTGGGGGCTGATCCCTCTCCCTTTGCAGGGTAACTGGCACCAGGCTGTTAAGCTGTGGATGGACAACCGCACAGCGCATTGCATGTGCATATTTCAGCATGTGGAGTTGGCCAGTGAAGTCAGCCGAGGTCGGCACAGTGTACAGCAGTGCGCGTGTCCGTGGGGAGGAAGGGTCGTCCCGCCTCCCGGCCAGGCCAGTCCTGTTGCGCCTCCTCCTGCC
>NW_012111786.1:20765-21059 GCF_000951035.1 Colobus angolensis palliatus | reverse complement strand
CTGTCTGAGCTCAGGCTCCCCGCCTATGGGGCCCAGGTTCACAGAGGTGTGAAAGAGACAAGCACAGCGCAGGGGCCTCCGAGCCCAGCCAGCCTGGCTTCCATGCTGGGAGGCTGACGTCTTCCATTTTGTCTTCTGCCCAGGATAGCTGCGGGGCGTCCAGCGGCTGTGCTACTTCTACAGCGTCGTCATGCCCAGCGAGGCCCAGTGTGTCATGTACCATGAGTCCCAGCTCTCCTTGGCCCGCAAGGTGACCAACAAGGTGCTGGAGGGGGCAGCTCCCGGAGACCATCA
>NW_012111786.1:13373-18683 GCF_000951035.1 Colobus angolensis palliatus | reverse complement strand
CATTTTCCTTTAATTTTATTTATGTTACAAGGATTTTTGTTCATATGTCTTACTGCTGACCTCCCTACAATGACCCTGTTATCCTGCCACTTCCCTTTTTTCTTTGATGGTAAAGATAATGATCAATAAATACTAAGGGAATTCAGAGGCCGGTGCCGGCGTGGGTCCTCTGTAAGCTAAGCGCTGGTCCCCTGGGTCCCGCTTTTCTTTCTCTATACTTTGTCTCTGTGTATTATTTCCTTTTCTCAAGTCTCTCGTTCCACCTAACGAGAAGCACCCACAAGTGTGGAGGGGCAGGCCACCCCTTCATTCATCCTTCTATCCATCCATCATCCATCCATCCATCCGTCATTCATTCATCTGGTCACCTCTTCATCCATCCATCCATCTTTCCATTATCCTTCCATTCAGCTGTTCATCCTTCTATCCATCCATCTTCCATCGATCCATGATCCATCCATTCACCTGTCCATCCATCCATCCATTCATCATCCATCCTTTCACCCGTCCATCCATCCATTCACTTGTTCATCCATCCTTTCATCGTCCATCCATTCTCCTGTTCATTCTTCCATGCATCCATCATCCATTCATCCATCATCCATCCATCCTTCCATCATTCATCCACTCGCCTCATCCTTCCATCCATCCATCATCCATCCACCTATTCATCCTTCCATTCATCCATCCATCGTTCATCCATTTTTTTTATCATCCATCCATTCAGCCACCATCCATCCACCTGTTCGTCCGTCCATCCATCCATTCATCCATCCTTCCATCATCCATCCCACCTGTTCATCCTTCCATCCATCCTTCATTCATCCATCCATCCATTCATCCATATACCCATCCATCTATCATCCATCCATCCTCCCATCATCCATCCACTCATCCATCACTCATCTATCCATCCATCCTTCCATCACCCATCCTTTTATCGTCCATCCATTCACCTGTCTATCCATCCATTTGCCTGTTCATCCATCCATCTTTCCACCAACCATCCATTCACCTGTTCATCCTTCTATCCATCCATCACCCATCTATCATCCATCCATTCACCTATTCATCCTTCCATCCATCCATTTATCCATTCATCCATATATCCATTCATCCATCATCCATCCATCCTTCCATCATCCATCCACTCATCTCCTATTCATCCTTCCATCCATCCATTTATCCATTCATCCATATATCCATTCATCCATCATCCATCCATCCTTCCATCATCCATCCACTCATCTCCTATTCATCCTTCCATCCATCCATTTATCCATTCATCCATATATCCATTCATCCATCATCCATCCATCCTTCCATCATCCATCCACTCATCTCCTATTCATCCTTCCATCCATCCATTTATCCATTCATCCATATATCCATTCATCCATCATCCATCCATCCTTCCATCATCCATCCACTCATCTCCTATTCATCCTTCCATCCATCCATTTATCCATTCATCCATATATCCATTCATCCATCATCCATCCATCCTTCCATCATCCATCCACTCATCTCCTATTCATCCTTCCATCCATCCATTTATCCATTCATCCATATATCCATTCATCCATCATCCATCCATCCTTCCATCATCCATCCACTCATCTCCTATTCATCCTTCCATCCATCCATTTATCCATTCATCCATATATCCATTCATCCATCATCCATCCATCCTTCCATCATCCATCCACTCATCTCCTATTCATCCTTCCATCCATCCATTTATCCATTCATCCATATATCCATTCATCCATCATCCATCCATCCTTCCATCATCCATCCACTCATCTCCTATTCATCCTTCCATCCATCCATTTATCCATTCATCCATATATCCATTCATCCATCATCCATCCATCCTTCCATCATCCATCCACTCATCTCCTATTCATCCTTCCATCCATCCATTTATCCATTCATCCATATATCCATTCATCCATCATCCATCCATCCTTCCATCATCCATCCACTCATCTCCTATTCATCCTTCCATCCATCCATTTATCCATTCATCCATATATCCATTCATCCATCATCCATCCATCCTTCCATCATCCATCCACTCATCTCCTATTCATCCTTCCATCCATCCATTTATCCATTCATCCATATATCCATTCATCCATCATCCATCCATCCTTCCATCATCCATCCACTCATCTCCTATTCATCCTTCCATCCATCCATTTATCCATTCATCCATATATCCATTCATCCATCATCCATCCATCCTTCCATCATCCATCCACTCATCTCCTATTCATCCTTCCATCCATCCATTTATCCATTCATCCATATATCCATTCATCCATCATCCATCCATCCTTCCATCATCCATCCACTCATCTCCTATTCATCCTTCCATCCATCCATTTATCCATTCATCCATATATCCATTCATCCATCATCCATCCATCCTTCCATCATCCATCCACTCATCTCCTATTCATCCTTCCATCCATCCATTTATCCATTCATCCATATATCCATTCATCCATCATCCATCCATCCTTCCATCATCCATCCACTCATCTCCTATTCATCCTTCCATCCATCCATTTATCCATTCATCCATATATCCATTCATCCATCATCCATCCATCCTTCCATCATCCATCCACTCATCTCCTATTCATCCTTCCATCCATCCATTTATCCATTCATCCATATATCCATTCATCCATCATCCATCCATCCTTCCATCATCCATCCACTCATCTCCTATTCATCCTTCCATCCATCCATTTATCCATTCATCCATATATCCATTCATCCATCATCCATCCATCCTTCCATCATCCATCCACTCATCTCCTATTCATCCTTCCATCCATCCATTTATCCATTCATCCATATATCCATTCATCCATCATCCATCCATCCTTCCATCATCCATCCACTCATCTCCTATTCATCCTTCCATCCATCCATTTATCCATTCATCCATATATCCATTCATCCATCATCCATCCATCCTTCCATCATCCATCCACTCATCTCCTATTCATCCTTCCATCCATCCATTTATCCATTCATCCATATATCCATTCATCCATCATCCATCCATCCTTCCATCATCCATCCACTCATCTCCTATTCATCCTTCCATCCATCCATTTATCCATTCATCCATATATCCATTCATCCATCATCCATCCATCCTTCCATCATCCATCCACTCATCTCCTATTCATCCTTCCATCCATCCATTTATCCATTCATCCATATATCCATTCATCCATCATCCATCCATCCTTCCATCATCCATCCACTCATCTCCTATTCATCCTTCCATCCATCCATTTATCCATTCATCCATATATCCATTCATCCATCATCCATCCATCCTTCCATCATCCATCCACTCATCTCCTATTCATCCTTCCATCCATCCATTTATCCATTCATCCATATATCCATTCATCCATCATCCATCCATCCTTCCATCATCCATCCACTCATCTCCTATTCATCCTTCCATCCATCCATTTATCCATTCATCCATATATCCATTCATCCATCATCCATCCATCCTTCCATCATCCATCCACTCATCTCCTATTCATCCTTCCATCCATCCATTTATCCATTCATCCATCCTTCCATCCATCTGTCCGTCTATCCATCCACCCACTTATCCATCCATCCATCTGTCCATTCATCCATCCATCATTCATACATCCTTTTATCATCCATCCATTCACCCGTCTATCCATCCATTCACCTGCTCTTCCATCCATCAGTCCATTCATCCTTTCATCATCCATCCATTCACCTGTTCATCTGTCCATCCATCCATTCATCTATCCATCCATCCTCTGTCTATCCATCCATCTATCCATCCATCATCCATCCATTCACCTGTTCCTCCTTCCATCCTTCCATCCATCATTCATCCATCCATCCATTTATCCATTCACCCATATATCCATCCATCTTTCCATTATCCATCCACTCACCTCCTGTTCATCCTTCCATCCGTCCATCATCCACCCACCCATCCATTCATCCAACATCCATCCTTTCACCCATCTATCCACTCGCCTATTCGTCCATCCATCATTCATCCATCCACCCACCAATCTACCTATTAATCCATCCCTCCATTCATCTATCTGTCCATTTGTTTATCCATACATTGGTCTATCCACCATCTATCCATCCATATGTACATACATTATCTACCCACCCATATATACAGACATACACACATCATTCCAACCACCCACCCATCCATCCATTCAAGCATTCAGCTATCCACACACCCGTCCGTCCCTCCATGTGTCTACATATCTGCTCATCCATTCATCCATCCATCCACTCATTCCTAAGCCACTGCTGAGCACCTGTTGTATGCCTTTTCCCTCCCTCCAACTGGTTCCCTCACAACCTCCCCCAGTGGCCAGCATCTTCTCCCTGAGGGCAGAGGCGTGGCCCCTCAGAGTGCCTAGCACTTGCTGGTATACAGCTCATGCTCAAAGAATGTGACCACTCAGTGAACACACAGAAGAACGTGCTCCAAGCGACATGTGGCACATCTCCTTACAAAATGAATCTATCATAGCAGCTGTTTTCAGAGGCTTTCCCAAACACAGTGTGATCTGGAACAAATTGTGACGCTTTCATTATTGAGCACCTGCTGTATGCCTCCTTGAGCTGAGTAGAAGGATCAAGAGCTCATGGCCAAGAGGGGACCAGGCCCACCCACAAACACTGTTGATGTGTGGCCCTGAGCTGCGGTAGGGATGTGGAAACGCAGAAAGGAACCAGATGATGGGCTCCCAGCAATCTGGAGGCCACGGAGACTGTTTGAGTGTGGGAGGGTGGGCTCGGGCTATCCCTGGTGATAGGATTCACAGGAGTCGGGCTCCTGGGCTGCAGCTGCTCAGTCACCTCCTGGCACTCAAGTGTATCAGTTCATTGTCCTCATGCCAGTGGTGGGGCAGCCCTAATGCACAGGTCTGAAAAATGCTCAGGTGTACCTGCAGTGTGTGAGAGGAAGGAGGCTGGTGAAGGTGGGTGTGGTCACCTCGCCAGGTGTGGGTCTTGAGGGAACTTCTGCTCCTTTCAGGTGGCACAGAATGTGGTCCTGTACACAGGCAACTCCAACCTGGGGCTGGAGCAGTTTGAGGCAGCTGGAGACATCATCTTCAACGAAGTCTGGGAGTGGGAGAAAGCCGTGTCCTTCTACCGGGTGAGCTGGCCTGTGGGAGCGGGAGAAAGCCATGTCCTTCTACCGGGTGACCTGGCCTGTGGACTGATGTGTGTGGGCCTCAGGGAGTCACCTGGAGG
>NW_012111786.1:6384-6748 GCF_000951035.1 Colobus angolensis palliatus | reverse complement strand
CAGCTGTGTGGGAATGCATTGAATGCAGGCTCCACAGCACTCGCCCTGAAAAAGGGAGGACATCAAGACAGCCTAGGTGGGTTTGTGCATCTGAGCGGGGACCTGGAGCTCAGGCATGCGGTGACTCCCCAAGGTAAGCGGCTCTGATCGGGACACACCCAGGAGGAGTCGGATGTCAGGTCTGTGGGCTGCACGGAGCCGGGGTTCCCGGGAGCACCTGGACTGCATGGGTTTTGGGCTCCCCTGGTTAAAACCAGTGAACAAAGGCCGGTGGCTATGTGTAGGCAGAGCTGGGCCATCCAAGTCCGACTTTGCCAAAGCCTCACAGTAGACAGGGACAAGCCTTATTAGTTCTGCTTTGCAG
>NW_012111786.1:6058-6334 GCF_000951035.1 Colobus angolensis palliatus | reverse complement strand
AAGGTGGAGGTCTGGGAGACAGCATCCCAATCCAGGGATGGTGAGTTTGAGCCAAAGATGCATTGAAAATGGGAGTGGATGTCTGGGGAATCACACTCTGTCAATATTTCAGGGAACATTGCCAGGGAGGATGCCTGTGAGATGGTTTTGTACCTGGCCTGGCCAGTGGAGGGCCTGGAACTGGTCAGCATGGACAGGGGCCAGAGGGGAGCCTGGGTCACTCAACACTGTGCCCCTGCTGTGGCTTGGAGCCACGGGTCCTGCATGGAACTCTCA
>NW_012111786.1:0-1309 GCF_000951035.1 Colobus angolensis palliatus | reverse complement strand
CATCCTCTCCCCCTGAATATAAGAAACATTATCACAGGAGGATGTACTCCCCCTGTGATACTGGGAGTCATACCATGTTATTCGGAACAATAGCACAGTGGGTGTATAAAACCCCTGCCATATTACCACCAGTATCGTCGTCTCCCTCCCAGGATATAAGGAACAATATCACAAGGGGGTTTACACCCCTGCGATATTGGGGGTAATATCTTCCTCTCCCCGGCTGGCTATTAGTAATATCTTTCTCTCCCTGGCTGGATGTCAGGGAAAATATCACAGTGGAGGTCCACGCCCCTTGTGATACTGAGAGTAATATCATCCTCTCGCACCCTGGATAGAAGGGACAAGACGATCGAAGGGATGTACACACACTGCACTAGTTTCAATAATGTCATCCTCTAACCCTGGCTATTAGGAATAACATCACAGAGGAGTGTACACTTTCCGCGATATTGGGAGTAATATCATCTCCCCGCCGGATATCAGGAACAAGTATATTAATTATGAATATTAATAAATATAATAAAAATTAATAGTAATCACCGATATTAACAATGACAATCAAGATACTAAATATACACACTGGTTAAAAATGATAACGATTAGTATTAATAATTAATAATATTAACACTATTAACAATAAAATAATGATATCAACAATTAATGTTACTAAGATCAATACTGAGGGACCCTGGCAATAAAATAAGAATTAATAATATTGATAAATGACATTAATATTAAAAATTAATTTTTGGCATCCATCATTATATATATAATTATTCATTATTAATGGTAAAATATAAATTGATATTATTGATAATTATTAAAATCGATTCTTGATGTTTAATAATTAACTATATCATTATTCCCTGAGCAATACACTGAAGGTGTACACCCCTCTGTGAAAGAGGTGATTATTTCCAGAGGGTGAGATGATGATACCCACAATATCCTAAACAGGCTGTGAGTCCACCATGACTCCCAATAGCCAAGGGTGGGAGAGGGGTTAGCTATTGGTCCCCACCTCGCGGGGGGTGCCTCACCACGGAAATCAGACTGGAGAACAGAGATGTTTTGCCCACATTTAAAAATCCAAGTGCGGGACTCATAGAAATAAAACACATTATGGGTTCACTTAACTTTTCCAAATTTTTACTTCGAGAAACCTATAAAGTTCTTGTCAGTTACATCCTTAAGTTTTTCAATCATTTTTAAATGCAAAGGTCGAGCAAGACCCGTAAAGAGGTACACACATACGTCCCGGCGCGGTGGCTCACGCCTATAATCCCAGTACTTTGGGAGGCCGAGG
>NW_012111785.1:0-1458 GCF_000951035.1 Colobus angolensis palliatus | reverse complement strand
TGATCCGCCTGCCTCAGCCTCCCAAAGTGCTGCGATTACAGGCCCGAGCCACTGCGCCCAGCCAAAATTTTGTATGTTGAATCTGGATTGTATTGTAATATGGAAATGGCCCACTGCTTTGTCTTTGAATTATATATAAAATAGTATAGTGATTCTATCATTTATATACATATGATGACATAAGTGAATATTAAATGCTTTCTTTAGAAAGCTCCTATTGAAGTTTCAGAAGCTGTGGAAATGGAATTTCCCCCTCACTTTCCCCCAGTGACAGTGCTTGATATGGCTGGGATCTGTGTCCCCACCGAAATCCATATTGACATGTAATCCCCAGTGTCGGAGGCGGAACTTGGAGGGAGATGATTGGATCATGGGGCGGATTTCTCATGCCTGGTTTAGTACCATCCCCTTGGTGCTGTCCTCGTGGCAGTGAATGGTTCTCATGAGATCTGGTCATTTAAAAGTGTGTGGCATCTCCCCTCTGGCTCTCTCTCGCTCCTACTCTGGCCATATCACCTTTCACCATGATTGTGAGCTTCCTGAGGCCTCCCCAGAAGCCCAGCAGAAGCCATGCTTCCTGTACAGCCTGCGGAACCTTGAGCCAATTAAACCTCTTTTCTTTATAAATTACCCAGTCTCAGGTGTTTCTCTAGAGCAATGTGAGAATGGACTAATACAGTGCTGAATGGTAACTAATGCTTGCGTTTATATAGGAACTTTCTCCTACAGATTCCAAGTAATTTCCAGTGTCTTTTCTAATTGTCTCTAAGAGCTGACATTATTTCACTATACATTCATAGTACCTAACGCTATGCCTTGGGAAGAAAGATCGCTGCATTCTTTGGAGAAAAGACCTTTTGAGAGGCTTCAGATGGCTTGTCACTTTGTAACCAACCAGATACTTGATGAGATAAAATTTGGACCCGTCTTTGAGTCATTCACAGAAAAAAGAGCTAAGGAGAGGTATTGAGCCTGAGCAGGCACAGCAAATAAATGCCCAGCCCTTCCCCAGATAAAGCACAAATCTCTTCTTTGCAGCTTTAAAGGTGATGGTGATGATAACGATGGTGGTGATATTGATGGTGATAATGGAGGTGATGGTGATGGTGATGATGGTGGTGTGGAGATGGTGATATGATGGTGATGATGGTGATGGTGAAGATAATGATGACAATGGTGATGGTAATGGTGGTGGTGATGATGGTGATGGTGGTGGTGATGATGGTGATGGAGATGGAGATGGTGATGATAATGAAGGTGATGATGAGGGTGAAGATGATGGTGATGATGTTGATGATGGTAATGAGGGTTACGGTGATGATGGTGGTGACGATGAGGGTGATGATGGTGGTGGTGGTGATGGTGATGATGGTGATGGTGGTGATGGTGGTGATGATGGTGATGGTGGTGATGGTGGTGATGGTGATGATGGTGGTGATGATGGTGATGGTGATGGTG
>NW_012111784.1:0-1326 GCF_000951035.1 Colobus angolensis palliatus | reverse complement strand
GACAGGGCGAGACTCTGTCTCAAAAAAAAAAAAAAAAAAAAGGCTAAAAAGAGCTACTTGTGCCTTTTTTGGGTAATTTTTTGGTTTACCTCAGAGACATGAGAATTACTAGTGTTATCATGGCTCACTGCAGCCTCAACCTCCTGGGTTAAGTGATCCTCCCTCCTCAGCCTCCGTAGTAGCTGGGACTACAGGTGCATGCCACTATGCACAGCTAATTTTTTGTAGAGATGGGGTCTCACTGTGTTGCCCAGGCTGGTTTCAAACTCCTTGGCTCAAGCGATCCTCCTGCCTCGGCCTTTCAAAGTGCTGGGATTAAAGATGTTAGCCACGGCACCTAGGGAGAATTGTTTTACTGTCTCTTAGGAGCATTTGGAAATGTGTGTTTAATTTAGAAATTCTGTGATTTTTATCTTCCGATGAGGAAATGTTTTTGTATGTTAGAAATTGGTTTCACCATTTTGTTTGGGGAAATAAGAGATATAAATAGTAGATTTACGGCTGGACACGGTGGCTGATAGCTATAATTCCTGCAATTTGGGAAGCCAAGGTGAAAGGATTGCTTGAGCCCAGGAATTTGAGACCAGCCTGGGCAACATAGTGAGATCCCCATCTCTACAAGAAATGTTTAAAAAATTAGCCAGGCATAGTAATGTGTGCCTGCAGTCCTAGTTACTCAAGAGGCTAAACCTGTGGAAGGATTGCTTAATCCGAGGAATTTGAGGTTGCAGTGAGTTATGATGGCACTGCACTCCAGCCTGGGGGACAGACTTGAGACTCTGTCTCCAAAAAAAAAATTAGGTTTACAAAATGTAGAAATGACAGATGCTTTTATTTAGCTATAAATATCAGCATATCTTATAATCAAGAATATAAACATTAATTGTGTTTCTATAAATTATTTTTGCATTTCTTTAGCCTTTATCTCCCTGCTAATGTAGGTGATCATAAATCACTTTCCATTGAACAGTAATTCAGTAAACTTACATACAGGTTCTGGTCATACGTTAATTTTAGCAGCTGTACTGCATTTCACCACTTTAAATTCAACTGAGTTTGACTTGGAATACTTTCATTTTACTAAACTTAGATTTTTTTGGTACATAATTGTCCCTAGGTTCGAGCTACTTTGTCTCATAGTATGTATTCATGCTTCAGAAATTAATATCCTTCTCTTTCTTAGTATTTGAACCCTTCAGATTCTTCCACTATTGTAACCATTTTAAGTTCTTTTTAAAATTGGCCGGGCGCGGTGGCTCACGCCTGTAATCCCAGCACTTTGGGAGGCCGAGACGGGTGGATCACGAGGTCAGGAGATCGAGACCA
>NW_012111783.1:0-1346 GCF_000951035.1 Colobus angolensis palliatus | reverse complement strand
TAGTCCCAGATACTCAGGAGGCTGAGGCAGGAGAATCGCTTGAACCTGGGAGGTGGAGGTTGCAGTGAGCTGAGATCCTGCCACTGCACTCCAGCCTGGCGATGCAGCGAGACTCCAAATCCAACAACAACAACAAAAAGAAATTATTAAATGAGACAATGTGGGTACTTAGTGCACAGGAGGTGAATGACAAATGCTATTATTATTGCTATTCTTTTTTTTTTTTTTTTTTTTCAGACGGAGTCTCGCCTCCCGGATTTACGCCATTCTCCTGCCTCAGCCTCCTGAGTAGCTGGGACTACAGACGCCCGCCACCTCGCCCAGCTAATTTTTTGCATTTTTAGTAGAGATGGGCTTACACTGTGTTAGCCAGGATGGTCTCGATCTCCTGACCTCGTGATCCGCCCGTCTCAGCCTCCCAAAGTGCTGGGATTACAGGCTTGAGCCACCGTGCCCGGCCTAATTTTTATATTTTTAGTAGAGATGGGCTTACACCATGTTGGTCAGACTGGTCTTGAACTCCTGACCTCAAGTGATCTGCCTGCCTTGGCCTCCCGAAGTGCTAGGATTAGAGGCATGCGCCACCATGCCTGGCCAAGTAACAGTTTAAAACCACCAAATGAAACCTGCCAGCACCCCAGTATACGGAGGCAACTTTAGAGAAACCCCATCTCTACTAAAAAAAATTAGCCAGGTGTGGTGGCGCATGTCTGTAATCCCAGCTACTTGGGAGACTGAGAGACAGGAGAATTGCTTGAACCCGCTAAGCGGAGGTTGTGGTGAGCTGATATCGTGCCACTGCACTCTAGCCTGGGCAATAAGAGTGAAACTCCATCTCAAAACAAAACAAAACAAAAAAACAAAAGTAAACAAACTGTATAACCCAGGAATTCTGCTCCTAGGTAAATACCAAGAAGAAACAAAAACTTAAATCCATACAAAACTTATACATCAATGTTCACTGTGGTCCTATCTTAACAGTCAAAAAGTGTAAACAACCTAAATGTCTATCAACTCATCAACAGGTAAAGAAAAATAATGGAATATTATTGGGCCATAAATAGGTATGCAGTACTGATTCATGCTACAACATAACATGGATGAACCTTGAAAATATTATGCTAAGGAACGTCCTGGCACAACTAATCCCATACTATATGTTTCTTTTTTTTTATTTTTTGTTTTTTCCAGTAATCCTCAAAGGGCTCTCCAATGTCCCTTTGCAGATTCTTTTTTTTTTTTTTTTTTGAGACAGAGTCTTGCTCTGTCCCCCAGGCTGGAGTGCAGTGGCCGGATCTCAGCTCACTGCAAACTCTGCCTCCCGGGTTTACGCCATTCTCCTGCCT
>NW_012111782.1:0-1366 GCF_000951035.1 Colobus angolensis palliatus | reverse complement strand
TGTTCTGGCCTGGCCACGTGACTCCTGCTTAGTATCAGGATGGTCTCGATCTCCTGACCTCATGATCCGCCCGTCTCGGCCTCCCAAAGTGCTGGGATTACAGGCTTGAGCCACCGCGCCCGGCCGGTTAAATATTTTAAAAAGTTAAAATGAGCACTGTCAAAATTAGCAATAGATATTTTTAAAAAGCAGAAAAAGTAGATTATTATAATACCAAGAGTTATTTATTTATTTTTTTTGAGATGGAGTCTCACTCTGTCGCCAGGCTAGAGCGCAGTGGCACGATCTCGGCTCACTGCAACCTCCGCCTCCCGAGCTCAAGTGATTCTCCTGCCTCAGCCTCCCAAGTAGCTGGGACTACAGGTGTCCGCCACCATGCCCAGCTAATTCTTTGTATTTTTAGTAGAGATGGCGTTTCACCATGTTAGCCAGGATGGTCTTGATCTCTTGACCTCGTGATTCACCGCCTCGGCCTCCCAAAGTGCTGGGATTACAAGCGTGAGTCACCGTGCCCGGCCACCAAGAGTTACTTTTAAACGGTGACCCTGAAATCACAAAGTTCTGGGAATAATTTATTCCTTCTGTAAATGTGATATTAAAAATTTACACTATTAATATTATTAAGGAACTTGTTTGACCAGTTTAAAAGCTGTCCATGGCATGTCCATGTCTCTTCAGCATTTACTCTTTTAGGTATGGTGCTAAGGGCACAAATCTCAATACATTTTATAAAACACTACTCAAGAGCATATGGAAATTATCATACCGAAGAGTTGACTGTTAGGCTGGATCTCAAAGGATGAATAAGGGTTTGCATGGGAAAAATTGGTTTGGGATTTAAACCACTTTTTTTTTTTTTGTTTGGTGGTGGGGAAGGACAGAGCACCTCAGAGTGAAGGCCTAAGGAAACAGTTCAGTATGTGGAGCACAGAAACCTAATAGGAAGATGATGGGAATATAGGCTGAGGTCAAGATGGGAAGGGCGTTATATACTCATACACTATGTAATAAGAAGCTACTACATATCTGGTACTGTTCTAGTTATTGCTGACAGAAGGACTAACCAAAGCACACACAATTCTTGCTGTCTTGGAGTTTATATCACAGTCTAGTAAGAGGCATGTTAACTTTTTAAAATGCATATATGAGTAAGCACCTGTAGAACTAAGAACTAAGATAAATGCTATGAAGGAAAGTGTTATCAAGAAAACACTACGGGGCCGGGTGCCAGTGACTCACGCTCGTAATGCCAGCACTTTGGGATGCCGAGGCAGGCAGATCTCCTGAGGTCAGGAGTTTGAGACCAGCCTGGCCAACATGGTGAAACCCCATCTCTACTAAAATTACAAAAATTAGCTGGGTGTGG
>NW_012111781.1:0-1752 GCF_000951035.1 Colobus angolensis palliatus | reverse complement strand
TGTCTCAGGGATGCGCTGGCGATGCAAAAGAAGATGCGGCTGACTCTCGAACACGAGGAGCAGAGAGTTTGTTTCTATTTTTAAGGTGAATTTTAAATTCTATCTGAAATCAGTAAGATACCTTGAGAAAAACTGCAATGAGAGGAGGTAAATATCCTTTTTCAGGAGGAACTGATATCTCTGGCCAAATATTTGTCCTTTTATTATGGTTTCTAAATCGGTTATTTTCTTCAGCTTTAGTTTCATAAAACTAAAAAACTATAAAAAAAAGTTCCTGACCAGGCACGGTGGCTCACACCTGTAATCCCAATGCTTTAGGAGGCTGAGGTGGGCAGATCACGAGGTCAGGAGATTGAGACCATCCTGGCTAACATGGTGAAACCCAGTCTCTACTAAAAATACAAAAAATTAGCCAGGCATGGTGGCACGCTCCTGTAGTCCCAGCTATTTGGGAGGCTGAGGTGGGAGAATCACTGGAACCCAGGGGGCGGAGGTTACAGTGAGCCAAAATCATGCCACTGCACTCCAGCCTGGGCAACAGAGTGAGACTCAGTCTCAAAAAAAAAAAAAAAAAAAAAATCCTGTGATTGTTGGAATAATTAAAAATTCTGGTGCAGTGGTAGTATACCAATCTTTAGAATTCTTAAATATTCTAATGTTTCAAGTTGAGGTCATGCTTGGGAAAATCATGTCATAGCATTTATGTTATTTTCAGATGTCATTTTTTTACCCTGGAAAGAAGTAGTAATGTTCATCATAACCCTAGCAGTCTGGATAGTGAGCTAAACAAACCCTTTGAAGATTAAATTTTAATCAAGTAGAGTAGGAATAGAAAAAACAAGTCCTTCCTCCCGTTCCCCCTACCTTTACAAATCTTACTGGAAGGGTGTTCAGAAATTAAAATTTGTGTTTACTAAGACTTAATTCTGTTGGGGTTTAAAGAAGCAATATTTGTAACATAAAATGTATGTAAACCATTGCAGTTTTTTCGGACATTTTTCCATGCATCAGTAAGTTGTCTGACAGTAGCCAAATGTAACTTGCAGAAAATTATCAAAAGTTATATTCAGAATAATAGCAATCAGGCCTTGGATGTTCTTTATCAAACTCTTTTCAGGCAGTAAATTTAAAAAAAAAAATCTGTCATTTTCTACAATTCTTTTGCTAAAACTGTTGACTATGGAAAACAAACAACAAAAAGGAATATTTTAGTCTGCTGCTGTTATAACATTTATTATCTGTATCTTTTGGCTCAGGAAATGACTTCACCTATTTGTGCCATAAGCAGACCTTTAACAGGGTCACTTAGGTAATTGGGCTGCTTAAACAGATGTGCTGGGAGACAATATTTAGTATTTGTGGCCGGGCGTGGTGGCTCACGCCTGTAATCCCAGCACTTTGGGAGGCCAAGATGGTTGGATCACGAGGTCAAGAGATCGAGACCATCTGGGCTAACACGGTGAAACCCTGTCTCTACTAAAAATACAAAAAATTAGCTGGGCGTGGTGGGGGGCGCCTGTAGTTCCAGCTACTCGGGAGGCTGAGGCAGGAGAATGGCGTGAACCCGGGAGGTGGAGCTTGCAGTGAGCCAAGATTGCGCCACTGCACTGCAGCCTGGGCGACAGAATGAGACTCCATCTCAAAAAAAAAAAAAAAAAAAAAAAAAAAAAAAAAATTAGTGTTTGTGCTAAATATCAAAAGTATTTTGACAAGTTTCTCTTTAAGATACTTTATAAAGCCTTATCCTGGCTA
>NW_012111780.1:0-1263 GCF_000951035.1 Colobus angolensis palliatus | reverse complement strand
ATGGAGTCTCGCTCTGTCTCCAGGCTGGAGTGCAGCAGTGTGATCTCGGCTCACTGTAACCTCCGCCTCCCAGGTTCAAGCAATTCTCTTGCCTCAGCCTCCTGAGTAGCTGGGACTACAGGCACCCGCCACCACGCCCGGCTAATTTTTTTGTATTTTTAGCAGAGATGGGTTTTCACCGTGTTAGCCAGGATGGTCTCAATCTCCTGACCTCGTGATCTGCCCACCTTGGCCTCCCAAAGTGCTGGGATTACAGGTTGAGCCACCGCACCCACCTGATTGGCTGTACTTCTAATGGGCCTGAGATGCTGGTGGCCATGGGGTGAGGCTCTTCTGCCTTTGGCAAGGGGAGGAAGGAGTGGGAAGGATTGTGCCTTGTGGTTTGACTGCCAGCTCAGCTGCAGTATAATAGAACACGAGGTAGACTTCAAAGGTATTTGACTCTAGCTCCTGGCTCCCGGTTGGCACCTCTGTATGCCCCTAGGGCCTGGGATAACTTGCTGTACCGAAGGGAAGGACATAGGCCTGATTAGATTTGTCATCTGCTGATTTTAGAGCACCAGGGTTTTCAGCAACCATAGGCAGTAGTTAGAGCGTCATTAGAGCAGGCTTTGGGCAACACCCTGCTGTGCTGGTTTCAGTCTGACTCAACTCAGTCCGAGGGGTGATGGCCACACTGGTGCTTATGTCACTCTACCCCTTGGTAGAGGTGGTTCAGAGTAAAGAAAGAGATTCTGCTTGTTTAGGAGAAAGTAAAGGAAGAGAACAAACGTTTCTGTCTGGTAATCCAGAAAATTATTTTGGATCTTGTCCAAGACCATCAAAGAAGTACCTCTACAAGTCTACTGGAACCACAGCACTTCTGGATTTGGGTTTCCCCCTAAAGCAGATACAGCTTAGATCACAACAGTCAAGTCCCTTAGAATTTCTGGAAAGTTTTCCCAAGAAGGAGAAGTAAGCCCAGACTGCAAAGACTAAAAGAAATCCCTAATTCTTCAATGCCCAGACACTGAAGAATATCTACTAGCATCAACACCAACCAGGGAAACATAACCACACCAAATGAACTAAATAAAACACCAGGTACCAATCCTGGGGAAACAGAGATATGTTACCTTTCAGACAGATAATTCAAAACAGCTGTGTTGAGGCAACCCAATGAAGTTCAAGATAACATAGAGAAGGAATTCAGAATTCTATCAGATACATTTAACAAAGAGATTGAAATAATTTAAAATACAGGAGAAATTATGGAGTTGAAAA
>NW_012111779.1:0-3577 GCF_000951035.1 Colobus angolensis palliatus | reverse complement strand
ACCAAGTCTCAAAAAAAAAAAAAAAAAAAAAGAAAAAAGAAAAAAGAAAAAAAAAGAAATTAGAAAAATCAGTGAAAACATGCAATGTAAACAAAGCATGCAGAAGAAAGGAAATAAAGATTGAGTAGAAATCCATGCAATAAAAAAGCAATAGTAAGAATCATTGAAACCAAAAATTGGTTATTTGAAAAGAATAACAAAATTGATAAACCTTTTATTAGATTAATCAAGTAAAAGAGAAGATACATTACTAATTCAGGAATAAATGATGGACCATCACTCTTGACCCTAAAGAGTTTAAAAGATTGTAAGGGAAACTAAACATCCTTTTGCCAATATATGACAACTTAGATAAAATGGACAAATTTCTAGAGATACACAAATTACCAGAACCAATTCAGGAAGAAATATTAAAATCTGAATAGACTTATAACAAGTAAAGACTTGAGTTAGTAATTAAAAATCTACCCCAAAGGAAAAGTCCAGACCCAGATGCCTTCATTGAGGAATTCTACCAAATACTTGAAGAAGAAATTATTCCAATTCTTGACATATTCTTTTAGAAATAAGACAATGAATACTTCCCAACTCATTCTGTGAGGCCGCTCACTATTCCCCTGATCTTAAGTCTAGGAAAATAGATGTGACAAGGAAAGAAAATCCCTGATCAATGCACCTCATAAAAGATGGGTGCAAAAATTCTTAACAAAATATTGCAAACCATATTTAGCAATGTGTGAAAAGGATGATACACTATAACCAAGTAGAATTTATTTAGGATTGCAAGGTTTGTTTAATATCCCAAAACAATTGACGTAATACATCATGTTAATAGGATAAAGTACATAGGCCATTTGGCTACCTCAATAAACACAGAAAAGGCAGTTGATAAAATCCACCATCCACTCATGATCAAATTTCTCTGTGTACTAGGAACAGAAGGGAATTTCCTTAACCTAATAAAGAGCACCTGTGAAAAACCCGTACCTAACAAACAGTATACCTAATAATGAAAGACAAAACTTTTCGCCAAGATTAAGAATAAGGGAAAAATATTTGTTTTCATCACTTGTAGTGACTGAACCTATCCAATACAAAGGAAGGGAAGGGGACCGGAGGGGAGAAGGAATGGGGGAGGGGAGAAGGAAGGAAGGAGAGAAGGAGGAAGGAAGGAGGGAAGGAGGGAGGGGACCAAAAGCATGCAAATATACAGATTGGAAGGGATAAAATAAAGAGGGAGGGAGGGAACCGAAAACATGCAGATATACAGATTGGAAAGGATAAAATAAAATTGCCTTTATTAGCAGATAAGATGATTTTTAGGTAGAAAATCCCAAACAAAGTCACAAAAAAAGGAAAACTAATTTAACAAACAAATGAATTTACCAAGGTCACAGATACAAAATCAGTATTAAAAAATTAACTGTATTTCTGTGTTCTAACAGCAATTTCCAAAAGGGCATTAAGAAAGCAATTCCACTGACAAGATCATCAAAAAGAAGAAAATAATTAGAAAAAAATTTAACAAAACAAGTGCAAGCTGTATATGCTAAAAATTGCAGATTGCTGAAATTAAAGATAATATAACTTTAAAAAGAGACATTACATTTTTGGAATTTAAAATATCAATAGCTTCAAGATGGCATTTATCCCCACATTGATCAATAAGCTTAATGTAATCGCTATCAAGATTCCAGCAGGTTTTTCATTTTGTAACTTAAAATTTATATGGAAAAGACCTGCAATAGACACAATATTGTTCAAGGAACAAATTTGGAGAACTACTACTACCTGATTTCAAAACTTACTGTAAAGCCAAAGTAATGAAAACAGTGTGATGTTAAAGAAAGGAGGGGCTTATATATCAATGGAACAGAATTGAGAGTCCAGAAATACATTTTTAATTTATAATCAACTGATTTTTGACAAAGGTGCCTGAGGTAAAAGAAATGGTTCTGGAATAATTGGATATTCATATACAAAAAAAAAAAAAAAATGAACTTAAACTATGACCTCACACCATACACAAAAATTAACTCAAAATGTAAGAGCCAAAACTGTACAAGTTTCTACCCAAGAAAATGAAAATGGCAAAACATCTTTGTGACCTTGGGTGGGGAAAAATGTTTTTAGGTATGACACTAAAATCACAATGAATAAAAGACATTGATAAATTGTGCTTCATCAAAATTTAAAACTTTTGTGTTCTAAAAGACACCATTAGGAAAATGAAAAGTCAAGCCACAAGACTGGGAGAAAAATTTGTCAATCATACATTGTATACAAAATTGTATCCATAATATATAAACAACTCTTACAACTCAATAATAAGACTAAAATCTGAATTAAAAAATAAGATTCAGGCCAGGTGTCACAAATCACACCTGTAATCCCAGCAGTTTGGGAGGCCAGTGTGGGAGGATTGCTTCATGCCACGAGTTCAAGACCAGTATGGTCAATATAGAGGGACCCCATCTCTACAAAAAATTTTTTAAAAATGAGATTTATAAAACTTACCTCAAGGGGATTTAATAAGAATTAAACAATATAATGCACTAAATCTCATATTGGCACAATGTTTGCTACACAGGAAATAATCAATAATAAACAGCCGCAATAGGTATACTCAGAAAGGTATACTCATTATTTTGTAAATAAACAAACTGAGCTGCAAAGAAGGTAAAGAATTATCCAAAGACATACAGCATGTAAGCAGCAGTATGGACCAGCTGTAACTTTCAGTGTCTAAGAAAAAAAATTTCACAGGGGATTTTCACAGTGGATGAGGGAAAGATGTTCCCCTGGGCCAACCCATCCTTCAAGGTAATGAGGGCTGGGACCTCTCCCTGGTCTCTGTCCCATTAGATTTTGCTGGTAGGGAAAGCTGAGGGCAAAGGAAAAGGGAGAAGCAGGCTGCCTTTAAGAGGAAACTCTCGGGATCTCACAGTTGTCCCTCTTTCCCTCATTTGATTTTCAATAACTGTTTAAATATTATTACAGTTCATTGTCATAATTATGTGGAATGGGGAAAAAATGAATCTGCTTTAAATGTCCATCAACAGCCAACTGGCCAAATTAATTAGGATTGATCCATAACAAATTTAATTACGAAAGCAATGCATATTTTTAAAATTTTTAAATAAATATTATATATGCTAACATGGAAAAATATTGATATATTCAAATGAAAATGTAGGTTGTTAAACAGTATGCATATTATAGCCTCATTTGGGTTTATGTGTAATGTAGGTATAGAAAATGTTCTTGAAGCATATATACCAAACTATTATTGTCAGTTACTTTTGGAGAGTAGAATTTTGGTTGGGAAACTAGGAGGAGAATACATTTTTGTATCATTAGAATTTTTTACATATTTATTTTGTAATTAAAAACTAAAAAAAATTTAAAAACATTTATATCTAAAAATGCTTATTTACTTTCTATTAAGAACAGGGGACTTCCAGTTTGAAAATGGTGATGTAGCCGGGCGTGGTGGCTCAAGCCTGTAATCCCAGCACTTTGGGAGGCCGAGATGGGCGGATCACGAGGTCAGGAGATCGAGACCATCCTGGCTAAC
>NW_012111778.1:0-1766 GCF_000951035.1 Colobus angolensis palliatus | reverse complement strand
CCGGTAATCCCAGCTACTTGGAAGGCTGAGTCAGGAGAATCACTTGAACATGGGAGGCAGGGGTTGCAGTGAGCTGAGATCACGCCATAGTGCTTCAGCTTGGGCAACAAGGGTGAAACTCTATCTCCAAAAAACAAAATCCAAAATGATGAAAAACAATCTTTGCCTACCCCAAAGCCATAAAGATATTTTTCTTTTTTTTTTTTTTTTGAGATGGAGTCAGGCTGGAGTTCAGTGGCACCAGGCTAGGGTGCAGTGGTACGATCTCTGCTCACTGCAACCTCCTCCTCCCGGTTTCAAGTGATTCTCCTGCCTCAGCCTCCCGAGTAGCTGGGACTACAGGCACGTGCCACCATGACCAGCTAATTTTTTGTAGTTTTAGTAGAGACAGAGTTTCACCGTGTTAGCTAGGATGGTCTCGATCTCCTGACCTCGTAATCCGCCCACCTAGGCCTCCCGAAGTGTTGGGATTACAGGTGTGAGCCACTGCGCCTGGCCAGATAATTTTCTATGTTGACTTCTACAAGTTTTATTATTCTAATAACATTTAGATCTACAAATCACCTGGAATTTGTGTGTGTAAAGTAGGGATCAAAGTTTTGTCTTTGCTTTAGTTTTTCCCATATGGTCATCTAATTGACCCGGTAACATTTACTGGAAATGCCGTCTTTAGCACACTCTTCTGGAGTTCCAACTTTGTCATAACTGAAGTGGGCCTATATGTGTGGGTTTGTTTCTTGACACTATTCAGTGCTGATCCCACAGTTTTAATGACTGTAACTGTGTAATGAGTCTAATATATGGTTGCATAAATCCTCCCACATTCTTGAAGAAAAATTCTTCAAGATTGAGCTGGCTGTTTTTGGTCCTTTTCATTTCCAGATTCGTTTTAGAATCAGCCATCAATTCCACAAAACAAAACTGCTGGAACTTTGAAAGGGATTACATTTAATATATACATCAATTTGGGGAGAATTCACATCTTCACAACATTGAATCTTCTAATCCTTGAACATAGTATATACTTTGGGGTTTAAAATGTCTTCTTTCATTTCTCTTTCAAAAGATAACTTAGGAGAATATCCTCATAGCCTGGCAGGCAAAATGCCTTAAATATAAAACACCAACTCTCAAAATCATTTAAAACTTTCTATGTAGGTAACTTGTACAACTTTCATTATACTCAATGGAATATATTTGATTTTTTGAAAGACTATTATGAATAGCATTGTTTTAAAATTTTACTTTCTAACTTAGATTGCTGGAATATAGAAATTAAATTGATTGACCTTGTATCTAGTAATACTGGCAAACTTACTTAATTATGATAGATTATTTATAGATTCCTTTGGATTTTCTGGCATACAAAACAATGTCATTTGCAAATAGTACCAGTTTTATTTTTTTCCTTTCCAATACTTACACCTTTTATTTCCCTTTATTATCTTCTTGCACTAGCAAGAATTGTATCTTTAGTACAATATTGACTAGAAGAGGAAATAGTGAGCATCTTAGTCTCTTTACTTGCTCTAGTGGGGAAGCATTCGATATTTTACCTTTAGGTAAAATAGATTTGTAGATATTTTTTCTCAGATTAAGAAAGTGGCCGGGTGTGGTGGCTCACACCTATAATCCCAGGTCTTTGGGAGGTTGAGGCAGGCAGATCACCTGAAGTCAGGAGTTTGAGACCAGCCTTGCCAACATGGTGAAACCCTGTCTCTACTAAAAATACAAAAATTAGCCAGACGTGGTGGTGTGCACCTGTA
>NW_012111777.1:0-1487 GCF_000951035.1 Colobus angolensis palliatus | reverse complement strand
AAGGAAGAAGTTGAATCCCTGAATAAACCAATAACAAGTTCTGAAATTGAGGCAGTAATTAATAGCCTACCAACCAAAAAAGTCAAGGACCAGATGGATTCACAGCCAACTTCTAGCGGAGGTACAAAGAGGAGCTGTTACCATTCCTTCTGAAACCATTCCAAACAACTGAAAAAGAGAGAATCCTCCCTAATTCATTTTATGAGGCCAGCATCATCCTGATACCAAAACCTGGCAGAGACACAACAAAAAAAGAAAATTTCAGGTCAATATCCCTGATGAACATCAATGCGAAAATCCTCAATAAAATGCTGGCAATCCAAATCTAGCAGCATATCAAAATCTTATCCACCACAATCAAGTCAGCTTCATAGCTGGGATGCAAGGCTGGTTTAACATATGCAAATCAATAAACATAATCCATCACATAAACAGAACCAATGACAAAAACTACATGATTATCTCAACAGATGCAAAAAAGGCCTTAGACAAAATTCAACACCCCTTCATGCTAAAAACTCTCAATAAACTAGGTATTGATGGAACGCACCTCAAAATAGTAAGAGCTATTTGTGACAAACCCACAGCCAATATCTTACTGAATGGTCAAAAACTGGAAGCATTCCCTTTGAAAACCGGCACAAGATGAGGATGCCCTCTCTCACCACTCCTATTCAACATAGTATTGGAAGTTCTGGCCAGGGCAATCAGGCAAGAGAAAGAAATAAAGAGTATTCAAATAGGAAAAGTGGAAGTCAAATTTTCTCTGCTTGCAGATGACATGAATGTATATTTACAAAACCCCACCAGCTCAGCCCAAAATCTCCTTAAGCTGATAAGCAATTTCAGCAAAATCTAAGGATACAAAATCAAAGTGCAAATTCACAAGCATTTCTATACACCAGTAACAGACAAAAAGAGAGCCAAATCATGAGTAAACTCCCATTCGCAATCGCTGCTAAGAGAATAAAATATCTAGGAATCCAACCTACAAGGGATGTAAAGGACCTCTTCAAGGAGAACTACAAGCCACTGCTCAAGGAAATAAGAGAGGACAAAAATAAATGAAAAAACATTCCATGCTCATGGATAGGAAGAACAAATGTCATGAAAGTGGCCATACTGCCCAAAGTAAATTATAG
Organism: Colobus angolensis palliatus; assembly: GCF_000951035.1. Taxonomy (NCBI): domain Eukaryota; kingdom Metazoa; phylum Chordata; class Mammalia; order Primates; family Cercopithecidae; genus Colobus; species Colobus angolensis. The sequence continues at coordinate 345 of NW_012111777.1, read as the reverse complement.
AATTAATGCAATCCCCATCAAGCTACCATTGACTTTCTTCGCAGAATTGGAAAAAACTACTTTAAAGTTCATATGGAATCAAAAAAGAGCCTACATAGCCAAGACAATCCTAAGCAAAAAGAACAAAGGTGGAGGCATCATGCTACCTGACTTCAAGCTATACTACAAGGCTACAGTAACCAAAACAGCATGATACTGGTACCAAAACAGATATGTAGACCAGTGGAACAGAACAGGGGCCTCAGAAATAACACTACATGTCTACAACCATCTGATCTTTGACAAACCTGTCAAACACAAGCAATGGGGAAAGGATTCCCTATTTAATAAATGGTGTTGGAAAAT
>NW_012111776.1:0-2671 GCF_000951035.1 Colobus angolensis palliatus | reverse complement strand
CCCGCCACTACACCCAGCTAATTTTTTGTATTTTTAGTAGAGATGGGGTTTCACCATGTTGGCCAGGCTTGTCTCGAACTCCTGACCTTAGGTGATCCACCCACCTCAACCTACCAAAGTGCTGGGATTACAGGCATGAGCTACTGCACCCAGCTCATGAAAACTTTCTGTACAATCTTTGCAAAAAAAAATGCCTATTTTCAGGCCTCATGCTAGTCCTTCAGAATTAGATTATCCTGAGTGGGATGCAGGCACCTACATATCTAATAAGACCCCCAGTTTTGAAACCTAATGTAGGCTTAGCTGGAACTCCTACTACACTTACAAGGCAAGACCCTTGCAGCCACCTGCTCACCTGCCCAAAAGAAAGATTCAGAAGCTTCAACAGAGACAAAGTTCAGGATACTAAAGAGTAGATACTTAGCTTCTAGAACATAGCAGCCAGTTCCTTTGTCTCGTGTATTTTATTGCCATCAAATGCCTCTGAATAGAAATCATCAGTTCAATTTTTGTCCCATAATTGGATTTGAGCCTCTCGCAGTAATGATGCTAATAAAATTACCTCTAATAAAATATCTAAACTGCATTTTTGCACTCTGCCATTAACAAAGTAAAACATTTGATGGTTAATTTGTCCTGCATCTTGGTTCACCACTGTATCTCTCAAAGAGTAACAAAACCAGCCAGGCACAGTGGCTCATGCCTGCAATCCCAGCACTTTGGGAGGCCGAGGTAGGCAGATCACGAGGCCAGGAGATTGAGATCATCCTGGCTAACACGGTGAAACCCCGTCTCTACTAAAAATACAAACAATTAGCCGGGGGTGGTGGAGGGCGCCTGTAGTCCCAGCTACTCGGGAGGCTGAGGCAGGAGAATGGCGCGAACTCGGGAGGCAGAGCTTGCAGTGAGCCGAGATCGCACCACTGCACTCCAGCCTGGGTGGCAGAGTGAGACTCCATATCAAAAAACAAAAAAAAAGAAGAGTAACAAAACCAATATTTATAAAAGTTTTCCATGGTTCCGGAAATTTTTCATCAGGCTTGAAAGAGCTAAGTAACTACTCCTCTGTAACAGATTTCTGACATGAATATAACAAAAATGCCACCATTCCTTACTTGAATTAAGATATATCAGGACCAAATTATATTGCAAAATGTAGCGGTAACATGCAAACAGAACATGATGAAGAGGAAAGACAATTAAACTTGAGATCAGAGTCACAGGTAGTAGACCATCTTGCGGTTACTTACCAGCTTTGTGGCTTCGGAGCAGTGACCTGAACCCGCATTAGCAAAATGATCAGTTTGGAATAGAAGACTTTTAAGATCCATTTGAGCTCTGGAGTTTTCACTACGGAATCTCAAAGCCAGGAGTTGGTCTCGCACCCAGTATCACCGCGTTAAAACTTGTAAACTCAAAATAATTTAGAACATAATTCAGAAACTAATCATAAAAGGTAAATGTAAAACTTGATTAGTCTTAGTCCTTGAGAATGATGTCCCACAACATGAACTCAGCCAGTATCAAAGGCATTCAAAGATGCCTTTCAATCCATTTTGCCTCTATTACGAATGCTGCCATGTGAGACAGAGACCCAAGGATAAAAGCTGACAAGTAGTAGAGAACAGAAAAGCCCCATAAAACAGATGTTTTAAACATGAAGCAGGTGTTGATGTTTATTTATACCTGGCTGCTGCATAGATTGACATTGTTAAAATTTCAAAGTAGAGTTTCTTCCCCACAGACAAGGGACAATGAAAACAAATAGATAAGTCACAAAAGAAATAAAAATGGTAAACAAGCATATGGAATAATGTTCAACCTAACTAAAAAACATGCAAATTAAATCAACAAGGAGGTACCAATTTTTTTCCTTACCAATGTTTTTTACTAGTGTATATTTCAGTGATGACAAAGATATAGTGAAACTATGTTCTCATACATCACTGGTAAGTGATAGCATAAATTTGTACAGGTCTTTTGGAAAATACGTGATGATAAGCATAAAGAATGATTTATATATTCATGACCTTTGATTCTGCAATTTCACCAAGAACAGAGGACAAAGCAATATGCATGAAGATGTTCACTGCAGAGAAAAATTGGGAACAGCCTCTAAAAGTCCAAAAATAGATGAAAGATTGTAAACTTTGTTGCATCTACTCAAATCCTATATAGCTTTGTAAAAATGATGTTCTCAGAGGCTATTTAGTAACATAAAATGTTTATGGCTTGAGAAATGTGGTAAATTATCAGATCATATATATATATATCCTTGGCTTATACAATGTTTTTAAAATTTTAATTTAGTGAATATTTTCATACTGAGAAAATTTACACAAAAATGTGTTTGTTTGACTCTACTAAAAAAATCAGAATAACTGGCAAAACTGAGCCCTTGTACATGACAATTATTTGCAGCTAAGTAATAACTATTCCCTTTAGGACAAAAAAACATATAACCCCCTTCGATCCACAGTCCCAATCCAAGGACTCTTGAAAGCATTGAAGTTGACAATCCCTGACCTAAATTTTAAAATCAGGGTTTAAAATTATACATATAGGCCACACACAGTGGCTCACACCTGTAATCCCAGCACTTTGGAAGGCTGAACTGGACGAATCACCTGAGGTCAGGAGTTCGAGACCAGCCTGGCCAACATGGTGAAAC
>NW_012111775.1:26531-30534 GCF_000951035.1 Colobus angolensis palliatus | reverse complement strand
CAGCCAATTTTTTTGTATTTTTAGTAGAGACAGGGTTTCACCGTGTTGGCCAGGCTGGTCTTGAACTCCTGACCTCAGGTGATCCACCCACCTTGGTCTCCTAAAGTGCTGGGATTACAGGCATGAGCCACCACACCCGGCCCAATAGTATTTTAAATAGCTTTATTTGGAGCTCCTTTTCTCTATGAATTTAGGAAAGACTAAAGTAGGCTGAGTGGGGTGGCTCACACCTGTAATTTCCACACTTTGGGTGAGGGGAGGATTATTGGAGGCCAGATCGAGACTGAGATGCACAAGATGGCAAGACGCTGTCTCTACAAAAAAAATTTTTTTTAAATCAGGCAGGCATAGTGGTGTGTGCCTACTGAGACCGTGGTGGTGGTCTCATTTACTCAGGAGGCTGAGGCAAGAGGATCCCTTGAGCCCAGGAGTTTGAGGCTGCAGTGAGCTGTGATCATGCCACTGCACTCCAGCCTGGACAGAGAAAGACTCTGTCTCCAAAGAAAAAAAAAGGACTAAAGTGTAGCTCAAGCATTTTCTCAAATATTTGCATGTGTAAATACTTACATGTATACTCTGTCTTTCATAGGACGCAGTCCTTTCGTAGAACTGTTTCTGATTACTGAAGCCAGCAATAGTCTTCTTCCTCTGAAAAAGACCTGGAGTTAAAAAAAAAAAAAAAACTTAGGTTTTAGTTATTTAAATAACAGTAAGGTCATTCTCATTATGAATCACACTTTATTGTAACCAATAAAAAGGCTAACACTTTTTTGGGCTTTGCCGGGGAAATGTAGAATATCAAATGAAAGAACATAGTCCTGATCTGTTCTGGATTCATCAGACAACCCGTCTTATTGTCCATTTATTTATTTGCTTATTTACCCTCTGGTTCTATCATTTTCCATGTGAGTATCAGGATACATCAGGGTAGAACTTGCTTCTGTAACCTTACGTGTGTCTTGTTACACACAGAACAGGTGGTTAGGAGCTCAGACTTTGGAGTAAGACTGCGTGGATTCAAATCTTAACACTCACCCTTCATGACTTTCTATTTTGTGACCTTCGACAAGTAACTTAACTTCTTGCAGATTCAGTTTCTTTACTTTTAAAACAGCAATAATAAAGTAGAATGTTATAGGGTTGGTCATGAGGGTTAAATATCTAAGTTATTAAGTTAGAGTCCTGAATTTTTCCCTCAGGTATGTTTTGTGGGGTCTGCAAAACTTGGCCCAGACAGTGTTAAAACAAAATTGTTTTCATGAGTTACCTACATTCAAAGTTTTATTAGTTAGGGCCAGGCATGGCGACTCATGCTTGGAATCCCGGCACTTTGGGAGGCTGAGCCAGGCGGGTCACTTGAGCCCAGGAGTTCAAAACCAGCCTAGACAACATGGCAAAACCCTGTCTCTACAAAAAAGAGAAAAATTAGCTGGGGATGGTGGCACACGTGCCTGTAGTCCCAGCTACTCGGGAAGCTGAAGTGGGGGATTGCCTGAATCTGGGAGGTGGACGTTGCTGTGAGCTGAGATCATGCTACTGCACTCCAGCCTGGGCGACAGAGCGAGACCCTGTCTCAAAAACTTTATTGGTTGCTTATGTTGAAAAAACTAGAAGATTTATACAAAAGTCTAGATTCCTAGCTTTTCTTGAAATGTTAGAAGATCTGGCCACATAGAGAAGCATTACCACATGGCAATAGTTGCTGTAGCTGAGTGGCAGGGTATCAACTACCTCATTAGATAGGGCCAGAGCTCTGTTGTCTTCTGGATGCTGAGGACAGGCTAACAAGTTATATCATTGTGTTTACACTGTTGTTTTTTTTATATGAAAGAGGAAAGTGAAATATTTCTCATAACCACCTCTCTCTCTGAAGTAGGAAAATGAGACTTATGCCAAGAGGGCCGTATATTCAAGTAAAATGGGTAAAAGCTTACTTGTTTGTAGATATGAGGCATATTTCTACAAATTCACTATGTAAGGTATGTCTCTGTTGAATGAAACCATAATGAACCCACCACAGCAAGAATTATGGCAAGTGGCTGGGCATGGTGGCTTATAATCCCAGCACTTTGGGAGGCCAGTGCAGGCAGATCACCTGAGGTCAGGAGGTTAAGACCAGCCAGGCCAACATGGTGAAACCCTGTCTCTACTAAAAATACAAAAAATTAGCCGGGCATGGTGGTGCGCACCTGTTACTGGACTACTCTGGAGGCTGAGGCAGAAGAATCGCTTAAACCCAGGAGGCAGAGGCTGCCGTAGGCCAAGATCGCACCACTGTACTCCAGCTTGGGCGACAGAGTGAGACTCTGTCTCAAAAAGAAAAAAAGAATTATGGCAAGCATATAGATTGTGATGAAAAACTTGGAACTAGAAAAGGAATTCATTTTTCAAGAGTTTGTGTTTATTTTCAAATAAAATAGGCAATGTTGCTATGTGATACTGTCATAGTACTAGAAAAGATTATATGGGAATCAAAATCTTTTACAGCTGGCAACTTTGTGAAATAAGTTCAATTGAAAGTTAAGTATTTGTTTAAACAAATGCTTAAAAACATAAACCTAGCCAGGAATACTATTGCTCAACATGTTAAACTAAGGCTTAGTTAAGGGCATGTTGTGTGAATAAGTTTAATGATTTCTGGCAGTTTCTACTGTAGATGATGAAGCCACAGATAATACATATACAGGTTGAGTATCCCTGGTTTGAAAATCCCAAATCCAGAATGCTCTGAGATCTGAAACTTTGAGTGCTGACTCAACGCTCAAAAGAAATGCTCATTGGAACATTAAGGATTTCAGATTTTTGGAGTAGGGATGTTGAACTGGTTAAGTATAATGCAGATATTTCAGAATGGAATCTGAAACAATTCTGGTCCCAAGCATAAGGGTTACTAAACTTGTACCACACACCTAGGTATATGGCGTCAGGAGAATTTTGAAGAGATTAAAAAGGTTTTAGACTGGGTATTCATGACATGAAATGACTTCTAAGGTATTGACAGATATCTTGGCAAGTTTAAGGTAGATCTGTCAAAACTAGTAATCATAACTATAGACACTGCTGTAGTAGTGGTCAGTGTTAACTTTAGACTTATTAAACATCTAAACAAATGTAGATACATGTTTTTCAAGGGTGCAGAAATTGTTTGTTCATTGTATCATTTGCTAGGAATTGCTCCCTACTAACAAAGTTAAAAATATGCATGTTTTCTTTCCACAAGATGATCAATACAAGTAAAGCACTGAATTTTATGTAGATTTGTCAAAATTAGTAATTATAACTATAGACTTGACCTTTTAAACTGACATTATGACTGATGTGTACATAAATGTATGAGTCTCTTTGTTTTTTCCTTGTGAAATTATGTCTTTGGAAAGCCCATTTGGCAAAAATAATTTAGTCTACTTTCCTGTATTGAGGTCATTTTTCAAAAATGAAAGTGATGTCTTAACCCACATTTTTAGATGTGAAGGTTCAATTAAAAACAAAACAGACCAGGTGGTGTAGCTCCTGCTTGTAATCTGTGCACTTTGGGAGGCCGAGGCGGGCAGATTACTTGAGCCCAGGAGTTCGAGACCAACCTGGGCAACACAGTGAACCCTGTTTCTATTTAAAAAAAAATTAAAGTTAAAATTAAAACTCTTGAACAAAGATTCTATTCACTATTGAAAGTGCCTACCTTTATAAACAGCTACGTAAAAAAAATCCACTAAAATTAAATATTGCTCCCAATTAAAAGCAGATTGCAATGCCAAATGAAAGACCTCACACTGACCTTTGGGTTAAAGAAAAGTGTCAGATTTTTGGCCTTCTATGAAAGGTATGTTATAAAATGAAAATTCATAATGAAATATTTCTATTTTGGCCAGGCGTGGTGGCTCACGCCTATAATCCCAGCACTTTGGGAGGCTGAGGCAGGTGGATCGTGAGGTTGGGAGATCAAGACCATCCTGGCTAACACAGTGAAACCCCATCTCTACTAAAAATACAAAAACTTAGCTGG
>NW_012111775.1:24482-25686 GCF_000951035.1 Colobus angolensis palliatus | reverse complement strand
AAAAAAAAAAAAAAAAAGTGGAGCAATTTAGAAAGCTGTTTAATTTGACTTGTATTTTCTTTTGCTTTCAGATCTAAAGCGTGTATTCCTTATTTGAAAAAGAGTAAAGTTGCTCATATCCTCAATATCAGTCCACCACTAAACCTAAATCCAGTTTGGTTCAAAGAGCACTGTGGTAGGTGGTAGGGTGAGGGGATGGTTTGTGCTTAATTTGTTTTGAATTAAATCTGTGTACGTCTGATGTAATAACAATCTGCACATAACAATCAGCATTGAATTTTCTATGCCAAATCATTAAGTGGCATTTAGAAAGCAGATTCTTAATCTTTTATCTGTAATTTAAAAAGCTGAGGCATAATTTACATTCAATAAAATGCCCAGCTCTTAATGGTTCAGTTTGATGAATTTTGAGAAATGTATATAACCAACATCCAAATCAAGATACAGATTTTTACCATTTCAGAAAGCTCTTTCATTTCCCAATGAGTGTGTTTTACTGTGTGTAATTTATTCATCTATAAAGTTGGTTAAAAACTATCTATGGGATACTTTATTTTTCTTAGCCAGGTATGCACCTGTAGTCCTAGCTACTTGGGAGGCTGAGGTGGGAGGATCGCTTGAGCCCAGGAGTTTGAGGCTGCAGTGAGCTATGATCATGGTAGGCACTCCCGCCTGGGTGACAGAGAGAGACCCTGACTCTAAAAAAAAAACACAAAAAAACATGACAAAAAAAAACCTATTACCTTTCATAGCATATCAATGGTTAAAGGTAAATATGCTAAGCAATAAGATTTACGTATAGGTGCCTCCTTTAAAATAGTTGTATCAAACACTTAGTTTTTATTTCAGCACAATTCACTAACATTTGGAAAGGCACTTGGAATGGGAACCCACAGAGCAAAACTGAAAGAAGTTCCACTTTAATTGACTAGGTTAAATACATTTGCAGCCTTTTGTAATGATTGTTTTACTAGCAGCAGTTTCCCTTTAAATAAACACTTTCATACTTTAAAAAAAAAAAAAAAGAGTCCAGACATGGTGGTTCAGATCTGTAATCCCAGCACTTTGGGAAGCCGAGGCAGGCAGATCACTTGAGGCCAGGAGTTTGAGACCAGCCTGGCCAACATAGTGAAACTCCATCTCTACTAAAAATACAAAAATTAGCTGGGCATGGTGGCACACACCTGTAATCCCAGCTACTCAG
>NW_012111775.1:22157-22754 GCF_000951035.1 Colobus angolensis palliatus | reverse complement strand
GGCAAATTTCTTTTTCACTGAATTTGCCGGCAGAGGGGGTTTCTAGGAAGATGACTACTGGAAGTCATGTCCCTGCCATCCCTCCCGTTCCCCTGATTGGAGCAGCTGCTAGGGTGGTGGGCAGGTAGGACTAGGAGGGAAGGAGTAGGACTTGATTCTGTAAGAGAAGGAACTTGAGAAGCTTGTGAAAGACTGTTCTGAGCTAGAGGACAGAATGGAGCCAGGGGAGAGAACTTGAGACAAGAACAGATACTCAGAGGTTCCTGGAGAGGGCTTTGACCATGGAGATCTGAGGACTCAACGGGGTGGCTCAACAGGCAAGGTAAGTATTTCCTATCCTTGAGGTGTGCAAGTGAGGAGACCTCAGAGACTTCATCAAGTCCCAGAATAGATTCAGTGACTGGTATATCTGATATGATAACTTACTACTGCTGGCAAGGCTGGCATCATTTAAACTATCCTGGTGACAGAGCGAGACTGTTAAAAAAAAAAAAAAAAGCTACATAAGGGTGAACAGTGCTATGAGGAAACAAAGAAAAATTGTAGTACAGCTAAGAGGACCCAATATCCAGACACAGAAAAAATAAACAGAATACC
>NW_012111775.1:15531-16627 GCF_000951035.1 Colobus angolensis palliatus | reverse complement strand
TCTTATTATTACTAAAAAGTTTTCTGCAGATTCTCCTAGTTTTTTTAGGTTTAAAGTCTTATCACAAAAAGTGACAATTGTGTTTCTGCCTTTTCCTTATATGTTAAATTATTTTTCCATTTCTTATTAGATTAGCTAATCCTTTTAGAACAATGTTGAATAGTAACAATGATGGGACATATATTTGTTGTGTTCTTGTCAATAATGGGAAGGCTTTTCTTTTCATCATTATATATACGCAGTTTCTTCCCTTTTTTTAACTTCAGTTCTTGCATCCTTTCTACTACTTAATGCTGTGTTAGTATTAAATGTGATAGTTAAGGCATCAAGGTCTTACTTGATTTGCTGGAAATTTTTGTGTAATTTTCCTATCTACTAAGTGGACTTGGTAAGTTGGTAACTTACACTGAACTACCATAAAATCTCCATGTAAGTTTTTAAATGCTTAATAAAATTGAAATATTACTTTTTAGTCATATCTCAAACTTGGAAGTATTGGAGAATTAAGCTGTAACATATTGTTTCTGCCCTTAGTGGTTTACAAATTTTGTTAGGGCAAATAAATCATATAAATATAATGCAACCAGAGAGGTAATCTACCTAGATACTGTTCAGATGTTTGAACTCTTGATTGTAAAGTTGCAAATAGGCTTCCATAATCTATTAATTATGGAAATTAGTTCCATCTGTATCTTCTCTTCTGTGAGAGCCTTTGAGCTTTCGTATTCTCGGTGTCACATTTTGTTAATTTTCTTTTTAGCACACTTATTCTGTATTCCAGATTCTCAATTAACCATATAATATAGTTCAGGTAAAGAAATGATAGAACTGATTTTTATTTATTTATTTTGAGATAAGATCTTGCCCTGTTACCCAGGCTGGAGTGCAATGGCATGATCACAGCTCACTGCAGCCTTGACCTCCTGGGCTCCAGCCATCTTCCTGCCTCAACCTCCTAAATAGCTGGGACTACAGGCATGTGCCACCACACCCGGCTAATATTTTGTATTTTTAGTAGAGATAGGGTTTCACCATGTTGGCCGGGCTGGTCTTGAACTCCTGACCTCAGATGATCCTCCTGCCTTGGCCTCCCAAA
>NW_012111775.1:13624-14763 GCF_000951035.1 Colobus angolensis palliatus | reverse complement strand
TGTGGAGATGGGGTCTTGCCATGTTATCCAGGTTGGTCTCGAACTCCTGGGCTCAGGAAATCCTTGCACTTCAGCCCCCTAAATTGTTGGGATTACAGGCGTGAGCTACTGTGCCCTGCCAGAACTAATTTTGATGAAATATCCAAACGTCACATTAGTATTTAAAATTACTCAGTTTCTCTTTGCTTCTTTGGGTTTGCGACACCCTGGCCACCCCCGTCTGGTTGTGATAGCCTCTATAGTCCATGGGCTGGCACTTTGCTCATCTTTTAAAGTTTCTTTCCCTACCCAATCCCCACTTTCTGGTAAGGCTTTTTTTTTTTTTGAGACGGAGTCTTGCTCTGTCACCTGGGCTGGAGTGCAGTGGCATGATCTCAGCTCACTGCAACCTCTGTCTCCCGGGTTCAAGCAATTCTCATGCCTCAGCCTCCCAAGTAGCTGGGACTTTAGGGGCCTTTTACCATGCCTGGCTAATTTTTGTATTTTTAGTAGAGATGGGGTTGCGCCATTTTGACCAGGCTAGTCTTGAACTCCTGACCTCAGGTGATCCACCCGCCTTGGTCTCCCAAAGTGCTGGGATTATAGGCATGAGCCACCACTGTCTGCCCTGGTAAGGTTTCTGTGAGGTCTGTTAGGTGTACATCCTGCAGCTTATTGGTTTAAAATGTACTAGCCTTTGGTGTAGTCTCTTTGGGGCTGATTGGGAGAAAGAAAAATCAATAGTGCAACTGTTTTGATACGGAATATTGACAAGTGTCTTTATGAAACAAAGAACCAGTCCCTCGAAAAAATAAAAATAAAATAATTCAGTTTCTGTATTGCACATAGTCTTCTTAGCTGTGTGAGCTGCAGTAGCTGTCTGTACCTAGTTTCCCCTTATATAAAATTCGGTATTATAAATAACCTCTAAAGCCCTTTGTTGCATATTTTTCAAACTTTTACTTATAAAAAAAGTCAAACATATGTACAAACATGTATACAAGTAGGGAGACTAGTACATCATGTACAATTCTGCTTCAGCGATTTCACCACATGGCCAATCTAGTTTTACCAGCCCTCACACCTCCATCTCCCTTTAAACTCACTTCTAACCTCACCAGATTATTATTATATTATTAATTAATTAATTATTTTTCGAG
>NW_012111775.1:7234-7999 GCF_000951035.1 Colobus angolensis palliatus | reverse complement strand
CACCTGAACCTTAGGAGTTCAAGGCTGCAGTGAACCATGATCGTACCACTGCACTCCAGCCTGGGCAACAGAGTGAAACCCTATCTCAAAGAAAAAGAAAGAAAAGAGATGTTTGGTCTTTCTGAGAGTGCCTAGTCCTAACTATCAGGCCACCAGGGAAGGTAGGTTTGGCCTTTCTGAGAAGGTGACATTTGAGCATAGACTTTGACATTTGAGCATATGGTTAGTCTTAGGGGAAATATGGTTAGCCAAAGGTTATCTGAGGGAAAACATGCAAGGCAGAGGAAGCATCAGTGGATAGGTCCTGTGGACTAGTATGGCTGGCATGATGCAAGAGCAGGGAGAAGACCAGTGTCGCCAGAGTGAGGGGAGAGGAGTAGAAAATGAGATGATGTCCATAAGGAAATGGGGGTCAGATGTTATAGGCCCTTGCCAAGACTTGGTCTTAGATTACTCTGGGTGAAATGAGGAGTTGTTTCAGGATTTCAAGCAGAGAAGGGACCCACCTGATCAAACGTAAATGTTTAAAAAACCTCTCTGGCTGTTCTGATGAGCCTTGATTCTTTTTTTTTTTTTTTTTTTGAGATGGAGTCTCACTCAGTCACCCAGGCTGGAGTACAGTGGCACGATCTCGGCTCACTGCAAGCTCTGTCTACCGGGTTCACACCATTCTCCTGCCTCAGCCTCCTGAGTAGCTGGGACTACAGGAGCCGGCCACCTCGCCCAGCTAATTTTTTGTATTTTTAGTAGAGATGGGGTTTCACC
>NW_012111775.1:2016-2324 GCF_000951035.1 Colobus angolensis palliatus | reverse complement strand
TAGAAGGTTTACTAGACATCTTGGAGCCAGTGATGTTACTTGGTCCTAGACTTGCTGACACACTAAATCCAATTTACAGTCATGTTCCTTGTGGTGCATGGTATGATGAATTATGTACTGGGTATTGTTTTTTATCTTATTTTATTTTATTTTTGAGACAGAATCTTGCTCTGTCACCCAGGCTGGAATGCAGTGGCGCCATCTTGGTTCACTGAAACCTCTGACTCCTGAGTTCAAGTGATTCTCCTGCCTCAGCCTCCCGAGTAGGTGGGACTACAGGCAGGCGCCACCATGCCCAGCTAAGTTTT
>NW_012111775.1:0-1966 GCF_000951035.1 Colobus angolensis palliatus | reverse complement strand
GATATAAATGATGAATTGATGGGTGCTGACGAGTTCATGGGTGCAGCACACCAACATGGCACAAGTATACATATGTAACAAACCTGCATGTTATGTACATGTACCCTAGAACTTTAATTAAAAAAAAAAAAATTATTCCTAGTAAATGATTTTTAGTTAGGAAGTAGAAACGTGTCTTCTAACTCAATGCTTTCAAGAAATTCCCTAAATTAATTGAACCTTAAAAAAATAGGGAGTAAGTTCCATGAAGGTAGATGCCTTATGTCTGTTTTGTCAACATCTGTGTCCTTAATATCTAGAATAGCGCCTGACTTATATATAGTAAATGCTTAATAACTATTTGTTGAGTGAATGCAAAAGGGTCAATGGCCCTTAAAAGCTACAGACATTTCATCTTATAGACCAGAATATGTAAGTTATTCTAGCATATAATAATTTAAAATTGTATTTTAACAATGTATGGAAATAAGTTTTATCTAAAGTACTAGAACTCAAAACCTAAGTACATTTAAATAAACTGACTTTCTGTGAACCTATGAATTATGTTAGAAAATAAATAAATAAATAGACTTTTCTTGTTTGATGTAAACTAGGACATATGTAAGCAAATTGAGATGTTACTGTTGACAATGTGTAATTAATAACATACTATTAATTGTAGAGTTTCAAGTTACTTCATATAAGAGACATAATTTTAAAAGTACACCTAACATAGTAAAAATTATATGCAAATATTAACAGCCCAGTTATCTCTGGATAGGGAAATTATAATTAATTAAGCAATTTTTCCTTTTACTTCTATTTCCATTTTTTTTTTTTTCTTTTTCCCTGAGACGGAGTCTCACTCTGTCACCCAGGCTGGAGTACACTGGAGTAATCTCAGCCCATTACAACATTTGGCTCCCAGATTCAAGTGATCCTCCTATCTCTGCCTCCCAAGTAGCTGGGACTACAGGCACTCGCCACCATGCCTGGTTAATTTTTGTATTTTTAGTAGAGATGGGGTTTCACCATGTTGACCAGGCTTGTCCCAAACTCCTGACCTCAAGTGATCCACCCACCTTGGCCTCCCACAGTGCTGGGATTACAGGCTTGAGCCACCACGCCCGGCCCATTTCTTATTCTATAGACACTCACACACACACAGCATGTATATACTTACATATGACATATTTTTATTAGACTTCTAATTTAGAGTTTTTAAGGATTCTTGTACAATTGATGTCGTTTACATGGAGACTAGGAGTGTGCATGTATGCATATAGTTTCAAAATAGATTATACTCAATTATGTACAGGAAAGTTCTGCAGTTTTCGAGAGTAAGATGATAACTGAACTCCAAGAACTTTGATTAACAAGGTATGACCCATTTAGTTGCATCATGGATGAAAGCCTGGCTCTGAAGTCAGGCTGCTGGGTGTTTGAATTTTAGTTTCTGTGACCTTGGGCAAGTTACTTAACTTCTCTGTGCTTGAGTGCTCCTATCTATAAAATGGGAATAACAACAGGACCTACCTCAGGGTTCTAAGAATTAAGTAAGACAATGTATGTAAAATAGGTAATAGCATGCCTGGCACAGGGTATACTTAATGAATGGTAGGTGCTATTTTTTATTTTATTTTATTCATTTTTAATTTTTGTGTTTTTTTGACAAGCAGATGGGGTCTCACTCTGTCACCCAGGCTGGAATGCAGTGGCACAGTCATAGCTCACTGCAGCCTCAAACTCCTAGGCTCAAGTGATCTTCCTGCCTCAGCCTCCAGAATATCTGGGATTACAGGCTCTAGCCACCACATCCAGCTGCTATTTTTTTTTTTTTAATCAATAAAGGATCAGTTCAAGAGTGAGACCTCCCCTCTTGATCTGTTGGTTAAGGAAAAAAATTATTTCTAGGGCTGGACATGGTGGCTCACACCTGTAATCCCAGCACTTTGGGAGGCCGAGGCAGGAGGATGGCTTGAGCCCA
>NW_012111774.1:0-6116 GCF_000951035.1 Colobus angolensis palliatus | reverse complement strand
CCTATTGTCATGTTTTTACTTCTGCACTCGGACTCCAGTCTCTGGCAGTAAAAATATCTTTCTGTTTATAATGTTCTACTGTAGCAGCTGCAACAGAGAACCAGCAATGCAACTTGAAATTTTGCTCTCGCTGGCCCAAGATCTGTTTCTGTGTGCAGCTGCACAGTCTGTGTTGATGGCTAGAGATTTGCTTCTGTCAGGCCTCAGTTGCTTTGAATATTACATGTTCCTTTGGGGGCCTATTATGTTTTGAATGTTTTTGTCCCTTCCAAAATTCATATTGAAACTTAATTCCCAATACAATAGTATTGGGAGATGTGGCTTTGGGGAGGTGATTGAGTCCTGAGGGCTCTATCCTCATGAATGGGATTAGACGTCCTAATCAAGGGGCTTGAGGGAGTTCATCCCTTTTTCTCTTTTGCTTTATGTCATCAGACAGAAGCATTCTGTCATTCACACAGCATTCCAACGGGTGCCATCTTGGAAGCAGGGACTGACCTAATCAGACAGTGAACCTACCAGCACCTTCATCTAGAACTTTCCAGCCTCCAAAACTGTGAAAAATACATTTCTGTTCTTTGTAAACTTCCCAGTCTAAGACATTTGTTATAGCAGCACAAATGGACTAACACAGAGACTCATAATTGTGGTTTGGGAACCTTAATTTTGGAAAAATATTCCAGGTCTTGGTAACAATAGGTAATAGCTGACTCTGAGCTTCGCACATTTTCGTAAAGGGTCACTGAGTGTATTTATTATCAGTGTGTGGAACGTATTTGCCCTACATCATAACTTTCCGTGAGCTTTTCTTTCTGCCCGCAATGCTATTCCCCGAGATAGCGGCATGGCTTGTTTCCTTACTGTTAATACGTGCAGGCTTCTTCTCAAGTGTAATCATTTTAGTAATCCTCGCTGACTACCCTGTCAATCAGCCCACTTTACTTATTCTTTATCCCTTTATCCTGATTTATTTTTTAGCACTTAACATCTGACATATTAAACATTTATTTGTTCACTTTTTAACTGTCTCTCTGCTCTATTAGAACGTAAATTCTATCAAAGTGGGACACTGTCGATTTTGTAAATTGTTTCATCCCGGCCTCTAGAAAAGTACCGGATACTTTGTAGGCACCAGCAAAAATTTCTTGACTAAAACGAGAAATGGAGAAATGTCTCTGCTGCTCAGCACTTTCTTAATGCTCCTTCTGCATATAGGGGAACTTCTTGCCTTGTGAAACTGATTTCTCCAAGAAGGCAAGTCATATACTTGATTTCCAATCCACCCTGAGAGCCTGGACACTGATCAGATGAACCCACACAATACTCTGATTCAGAAGCTGCAACCTCTAAAAGCATGGGCCAGGAGGAATCCGTGTGTGTGTGTGTGTGTGTGAAGGTAATAGTGGTAGATGTTCCAGTAGCCACTGCCCAGTGTCAGTGGTGTGAACTGCAGTGTCTGTGTCTGGTGGTATAAGTAGTGGATTTTCTATGGCATCATTCTACATGGCGTTGAGAGTTGTGCTTAGCTGTATAGCCTCCAGATTTTACTCTCTCCCCTTCTCAGAGACTTTATGAGCTATGTAAGTCATTTAAAAAAATTAATTCTGGCCGAGGATGGTGGCTCATGCCTGTAATCCTGGCACTTTGAGAGACCAAGATTGGAGGATTGCTTGAGGTTGGGGATTTGAGACCAGTCTGGGCAACAAAGCAAGACCTCCACCTCTACCAATAAATAAATAAATAAATAAACATTAGCTGGATGTGGTAGCGTGTCTCTGTAGTTCCAGGAGGCAGAGAAGGGAGACGTCTTGAGCTCAGGAGGTTGAGGCTGCAGGGAGCTATGATTGCAACACTGCACTCCAGCCTAGGTGACAGAATGGGACTCTATCTCTAAAATATAAAAATAAAAATGAATGAAAATAAACTCCTTTCCTACTTAAACTAGCTTCAATGAGTTTTGCTGTCAGCAACTGAGAATCTTACTGACTCATAGTTGGTTTGAATCTGGACAGCATATCCAGAAGTCTATACTTTTACAAATCAACTTAGTTTATAAGCTAGAACATTGTTTTGGGGGATCTTAGTGTTCATCTAGTCAAGTAACTTTCTATCATTATTTTTACTTTAGTTATTTCTTCCAATAACATTTGACAAGAAAGAGGGCACCCAATATTTAAAATTGAAGTTGCTCTGATTGAAGGGTGGTAGGTGTCAGAATCCTCAAACTCTCTTCCCTCACAGTACCTCAGGCCCCTCACTGGAGTCCTTAAGGAATACAGAACATGGGAATCCACTGACAATTTAACCACCTCACTTTCCAGCAGAGAAAATGGGTACATAGAAAAGTACAAAGGCACACGATTAGTGAGAGATCAGTAACTAGAATGCAGCAGTCCGGAGTTTTTGCAGTATACTTCACTGCAGCCTCAAAATAAAAAAAAGAAGAAATAATCTTGTAAAGTTTTCTTCTGAGCATAGTTTGAGTAGCAAAAGCAAGAGTCTATTCAAATTTAGGCTCTAAACGTTTTAAAAATTCAAATAGAAATGTATTTCTCTAGTGTACTTGAGAGTACTTAAAAATAAACTTTATGTGACTTTTAATTTAAAGACATAATCCAAGAAACATTTTTCTTGGGATAAAATCTTATTTAAATATTTCTCACCAGCACATGCTAATCTAAGTGCTATAAACTATACTTTTAAAATTCAAATGCATTTAAAAAACAAATCAAATTTACTTACGAGATAACAATACGCACGTATTGGAATGGCTAAAATCCAGATCACTGGCAACACCAAGTGCTTACGAAGATGTCAGTCAACAGGAACTCTCATTCACGGCTGGGGGGAGTGCAAAATGGGACAGCCTCTTTGGAAAACACGTTGGCAGTTTCTTACAAAACTAAACATACTTACCAAACTAAGAATCATTAATGTGCTTGTTGCTGTATACCCAGATTAATTAAAAATGTATGTCCACACAGAAACCTGTACATGGATGTGTGTAGTAGCTTTATTTATAATTACTCAAACTTAGAAGCAACCAAGATGCCTTCAGTAGGTGCATGGTGAGGGATGTTGCTAATAGGGAACTCTGTGCATGTGTTGGGTTAGGGTGTATATGGGAAATCTCTGTACTTTCCTCTCAGTTTTGCTCTGAATCAAAAACTACTTTTAAAAAAAGTCTTAAAACTAATGATTTTGAAAAACACCAAAACTCTGCCAAAATAATATTAACCTTATGTGAAGTTCATGTGCTATATTTATCCTTTTGAAAGTCTCATCAAATCAAATCAATGAAACAGACATTTTCTATGGCAATGAGGACATAATAAAATAATCTATTCAATTAGTGAAACAAGTCCCTTCATTTATAAGGCAAATTCAATTACATAATAAGTAGAGGATCCATTTGAGTTTGACCTAAATTTTCTAAACGTAAAAGAACAAACTATGGCATGGGAAATACAATTAACTTCCAAGTTTTCTCAGTCATAATTTGAGACAATTTTTAATTTTTGCTGCTGTGATTGATGAACCATCTCAGGGCGAACTATTGAGAAACCAAGAGTCACCAAGAGGCAGCATCTTTGATTCTCTCTTTTATTTCTCTTTTGCAAATGATGATAATTTGTTCCTGGTGATTTGGAAACCTCTTTTTTAATGCCTCAGCGCCCAAAAAGCTGTAATTTCCTATTACATTGCTGTCTAGGCTAGTATCACAAAGCAACTCCTTTCTAATATTTTTTTTCTTATGATTCTTCTCATAAGCATTTAATTATTTTTAAGCCATGCCTTATTTGAGATTCCTTGTTTTAACTTTTATTTTAAGTTCAGGCATACATGTGCAGGTTTGTTACATAGGTAAACTCGTGTCGTGGGGGTTTGTTGTACAGATTATTTCATTGCCTAGATTACTTGAGATTCTTTAAACTATTTCTTTTGTTATTGCTAAGTGAGTAGAAGAATTTACCTTCAAATGAATTTATATTTTTATATTTTTCTTAGTTCCAAAATGAAGTGAGGAATTCCTCAGCGATATAGGACAATTTTATAACTGATGCATCATCGACTTTCTTGTTAGTGATAAGAGAGTCATGTGAGTGAAAAAGTAGTCTCAGTGCATGTCATTCAAACTGTGCCTTCTGCTCATGGTTCAATGCACCTCCCATGACACCTCTACTGTCTGCACTGCTCTCTCCATAGGCACTAGCGCTGCTACCACTGGCACCACTGCAGCAGTGGGCACTGGATACATAGAATCCTGAATGCATCAAAGCTTGGATATGATCCACAGCTTCAAGCTGTATTCAAGATTCTCCTTCTTCTCTGAAGACCAGGGTTTTTTATTAGACCTGAAAGGGAATTATTGACAGAAAGAAATCATTCCTGGAGGTTTTTAAATTCCCCATGTAAAAAGACTAATAATTCTTGAATTAATAATTTTGACATCTAAGACCAAATGACCAAGGACCATGTAAACCAGAAAGTGTCTTAGGCAGATCTCAATCGATTTAGAGGTTTATTTTGCCAAGGTTGAGGGCACGCCCAGGAAAAAGAAACACAAGTTAAAGTAGGATTTTTCCTAACAGTGCCTTAGGCAGATCTCAGAAAGTGTCTTAGGCAAATCTCAATCGATTTAGAGGTTTATTTTGCCAAGGTTGAGGGCAAGCCCAGGAAAAAGAAACACAAGTTAAAGTAGGATCTTTCCCAACAGTGCTTAATGTCTGTGTTTTGGATTTTCCTCATTGCTATGAACTGAATTATGTCCCTCCAAATTCGGTTGAACCCCTGATCCTCAAGTGACTGTATTTGGAGATAGGAACAAAAAGAAAGCAATTAAGGTTAAATGAGGTCATTACATGTTATTAGTCTCTTTTCACAGGGCTATAAATAATAATACCTGAGACTGGCTAATTTATAAAAGAAAGAGGTTTATTTAACTCAGTTCTGCATTGCTGGAGAGGCCTCAGGAAAGCTAAAATCATGGCAGAAGGTGAAGGAGAAGCAAGTACCTACTTCACAAGGCAACAGAGAGAGCACGAAGGGGACAGAACCCCTTATAAAGCCATCAGATTTCGTGAGAACTCACTCACTGTCATGAGAACAGTGTGAAGGTAACCAACCCCATTAGCCAGTCACCTCCCACCAGATCCCTCCCTCAACACCTGGGGATTACAATTTGAGATGAGATTTGGGTGGGGACACGAAGACAAACCATATCATAAGGATGGGACCCTGATCCAACAGGAATTGTGGTTCTATAGAAAGAGACACCAGAACACGCTCTCTCTTGCCCCTCTCTCTCACCCTCTTTCTCTGCACACTCAGAGTAAAGGCCACATGAGAAGATGGCAGTCTGCAGTGTAGAAGAGAACCCTCACCAGAAACCAAACCCTCAAAGACCTTGACTTCAGGCTTCCAGCCTCCAGAACTGTGAGAAATAGATTTTTGTTGCTTAAGCCATCCAGTTGTGATATTTTGTTACGGCAGCCTAAGCAGATTAATACATTTGTGTTCCAATTCTTGGACCTGGAGGCAGTCATAAATTAGTGAGGTATGACCAAGAGTTGTACACAATGTCTGAATAGCATTTTGCAACGTTACATTATTCATATTACTTTAAAACTTATATATATGTATGTCTAGATGAAACATGTGAAACATGACATTGATTCTTTATATTGGCAGCTAGATGGAAATGTAACATTTGATTGTGAATGGTTTTACTTTTATAAAAATATTTCATATGATGTAATTATATTTTCAAACAAAATTAAACTATATATTTGGATTTAAATTTTGATATTGATTCTAATTTTTGTTTTGTCTTTTAACTTTAATATGTATTTTTGAATATTTTAGAGGAAAAATAAGAAATGAAAAATATTTTCAGATTGGTTATGGTTAGAATTTTTTTACACTTGGCAAACAATTTTTTTTAATGTATCACGTCAGAGATCAGCAAACTGCTGCCTGTGGGTCAAATCAGGCCTATTGTTCATTTTTATAAAGTTTTATCAGAATGCCTCCAGCCCCAAATTTTATATGTTGTCTATGGCTATTTTTCATTCCACAACATCAGAGTTGAGTAATTGCTGTCAACACTATATGAC
>NW_012111773.1:0-1264 GCF_000951035.1 Colobus angolensis palliatus | reverse complement strand
GGTGAAACCCCGTCTCTACTAAAAATACAAAAAATTAGCCAGGCATGGTGGCACCTGCCTGTAGACCTGGCTACTTGGGAGGCTGAGGCAGGAAAATCCCTTGAACCCAGGAAGCAGAGGTTGCAGTGAGCTGAGATCGCACCACTGCATTCCAGCCTTGGCGACAGAGCGAGACTCAGAAAACAAAACTAAACAAAACCTATTTAGAATGTGGTTTATTATCTTAAGACATATTTGAATTTACCAAGGAGAGGGAAAAGACCCAGGTTCTGGTCCTGCTCCTGTCTATGTTTAGATTTGGGATACCAGGCCAATTATTTGACCACAAGTAAGTTTTGTCTCCTCTTTTGGAAAGTGGGGATAAATTTGCCCACCTACTTTATAAGGCTGTCTTGAAAATTTAAAAAGAGAATGCATGTGAAAAGTCTTTGGAAAATGTAGAATGCTATAAAGACTCCTGCCCTTGAAAAATATACAATGCTCTCAAAATTCCTTAAAGGGAACAAAATTGAGATTTACTTAGGAGCAAATAATGCTGATAAAATAGCCTTCCTTCTAAAAACTTAGGTGTTTTTCTGCTGAGTTGTGGTCTGCCCATATTCTCTGCTTGATCACAATCGCTGGTGATCTCAGAGGTAATTAGAATTGTCAGTTTTGTCTGTAGCAGGAACTACAGTGAATGGACCTCAGTTGTTCGGCCAAGAGATAGTTTGTGGTCAGGCTGTTTGGGGCTTGCCAATCTAACGCTGTATATGAATGATAATAAATATCACACGGCTAAGTACAGATTTTACATTTAGATTAGAAGTGCTTCTTTTAGGTCAGAAATTCTTGTATCTTGAAAATGTTCACTTAATAAATAATTTAGGTTTTTTTTTTTTTTTTAAGCTGCTATACTTTCTATCTTTTTGGATGTCTTAACTAATGTATCAAATACCTG
Source organism: Colobus angolensis palliatus (assembly GCF_000951035.1). Classification (NCBI taxonomy): domain Eukaryota; kingdom Metazoa; phylum Chordata; class Mammalia; order Primates; family Cercopithecidae; genus Colobus; species Colobus angolensis. The sequence goes on along the minus strand of NW_012111773.1, from coordinate 324 downwards.
GATATTTATTACTTAGGTTAAAAACATTAAATATTAACCAATATAGTTCATGCCTGTCTAATCCCTTTTTGTTTACATCCCTCTATTTCCCATCAGAAATAAACCACTGTGCCTGCGCGTGGTGGCTCATGCCTGTAATCCCAGCAATTTGGGAGGGTGAGGCAGGAGGGTCAGGAGTTTGAGACCAGTCTAGCCAACATGGTGAAACCCTGTGTCTGCTTAAAAATACAAAAATTAGCTGAGCATGGTGGCGCATGCCTGTAATCCCAGCTATTTGGGAGGCTGGCAGGAGAATTGCTTGAACCCAGGAGGTAGAGGTTGCAG
>NW_012111772.1:0-1518 GCF_000951035.1 Colobus angolensis palliatus | reverse complement strand
AGTTCAAGTGATTCTCCTGCCTCAGCCTCCTGAGTAGCTGGGATTACAGGTGCACCCCACCAAGCGTGGCTAATTTTTTTGTATCTTTAGTAGAGACAGGGTTTCACCACATTGGCCTGGCTGGGTTGGCCAGGCTGGTCTCGAACTCCTGACCTCGTGATCCACCTGCCTCAGCCTCCCAAAGTGCTGGGATTACAGGCATGAGCCTCCGCGCCCGGCTTGAATTCTCTCATTTTTTGTATGTCTTTAAATGTCCTTATTTCAGTCACATTCTTGAAAGAGTTTTCATTTTGTCATAGAATTCTAGGAAAACTTTTATTTTTTTCAGTACTTTAGGATGTTGCCACTTTGTTTTTGTAAAACTGGCATAAAGTGGGCTTCCTGTACTTGTTATATAATTTTTGGAGTGTGTACTTAAATTAAAAACATTAAAATGGGCTGGACGAGGTGGTGCATGCCTGTAGTCCCAGCACTTGGGGAGGCTTTGGAAGTCCCAGCACTTTTGGGAGAGGGAGACAGGAGGATCGCTTTAGGCCCAGAGTTGGAGACTAGTGTGGGCAAGGTAGCAAGACCCTATCTCTCTGTCATTATGTATATGTGTGTGTATATATATATACACACACACACACACACACATACATCGTGAATGTCCTAGATTCATCTTAAGTTCCACCAACAGTGCATTTAAAGTAAAATGTGCCCAACCTGAGGGTAAAACCTATCTGCTGACATGTAATTTGTGTTTGTGAGACATTCTCAACAGCATTTGCTTTCCCTAGCATCCCTAGCATAGTGGTTCTCGTGTTTTCCTCACACCTGAATGTCTTAAGTGCAAAACCTGTCAGAATTCACTTCCTTTGCCAAAAGATTCTATAATACTTTTTTTTTTCCGAGATCATTCGAGATCAGTTCACTGCAACTTCCACTTCCCATGTTCACAGGATTCTCCTGCCTCAGCCTCGCAATTAGCTCAGACTACAAGCCTGCGCCAACACACCCGGCTGATTTTTGTACTTTTGGTAGAGACGAGTTTCACCATGTTGGCCAGGCTGGTCTCAAACTCCTGACCTTAAGTAATCTGCCCACCTCGGCCTCCCAAAGTGTTGGGATTACAGGCGTGAGCCACTGCGCTGGGCCTAAAATACTCTTACTTCAAGTAAAAGTGCATTAAAAACAAACTTCTCAGTTGCATCCCTGGAATCCATAGAAAGCCCGGGAGAGACAATCAAGTGCTACAGGATCAAGCGCTAAACAGGGGAGGACAAAGCGTGGCTTCCTCACTAGGAGTCAGGGCAAAGTTATCTGCTTTGGTCTCCAATGGAGACCGGAACTCGGTTCACCTGCGAAGGGAGGATGCGGCCCAGAGGAGGCAAACTTTCTCTTCATGGTGCCTTCAGATGGGAAATCTCCTAGGATTTCTTTCTTTCCCTTTGATCTACTCCCAACGCTCCCTTTGTTTCTTCAAGACCTTTTTTGGATCCCTAATGTGCAGGACCTAAGGGACTGGTGCCCTTCCCT
>NW_012111771.1:0-3409 GCF_000951035.1 Colobus angolensis palliatus | reverse complement strand
TCACGCCTATAATCCCAGCACTTTGGGAGGCTGAGGCGGGTGGATCACCTGAGGTTAGGAGTTCGAGGCCAGCCTGGCCAACATGGTGAAATCCCGTCTCTACTAAAAATACACAATTAGCCAGGCGTGGTGGCAGGTGCCTGTAATCCTAGCTACTTGGGAGGCTGAGGCAGGAGAATCTCTTGAACCTGGGAGGCAGAGGTTGCAGGGAGCCAAAATCAGTGCCACTGTACTCCAGCCTGGGTGACAGAGCAAAACTCCATCTCAAAAAAAAAAAAAAAGAAAGAAAAAGAAAATACATATCTACATATAAAAAATAAGCTATCTTATAATAATGAAAATAAAATTTTCTATTCACTTTTTTTTTTGTCATGTAAAGATACTTAGGACAGTAATTTATAAAGTAAGCAAGCAAAACAGCTAATTGTAATTGCTCAATCTTTTAAAAACTTTGACTCAACACACAGAATAGCACCCTGATCTAAAAATAAGAAGACCATATAAACAAAATGTGTTTCTTACAGAGAGAGCTGCATCTGAGGGAAGTCAGTCGAAGCGTTTTTATGCATGAAATCTCCTGCCCATTTACAAAACGAAGGAAGATAGTCCTCTACTTCTTGTTTTATTTCATCTTGACTTAGATTTAAGCGGTACCTGCCAAAAATATGATAGTAAATATGAAAGTATAAATATTAGAAAAGTAAATGAGGACAAAAACATACAAATAAGCAACCCAACTGTTCGTCAGCCAATAAATGGATAAACAAAATGTGGCATATTCCATACAATGCAGTATTATTCAGCTATAAAAAGGAAGGAAATTCTGACATATGCTACAACATTGAAGAACCTTCAGGACATTATGCTAAGTGAAATAGGCCAGTCACAAAAGGACTAATATTCATATGAGGCACCTACAGCAGTGAAAATCACAGAGACAGAAAGTAGAATGGGGGTTGCCAGAGGCTGGGAGGAGGAAAGAAGGGGGAGTTATTGTTTCAAGGGCACAGAGCTTCAGTTTGGGAAGATGCAGAGTTCTGGAGATAGATAGGTGATGGTTGCACAACAAGGTGAATGTACTTTGCCTCTGAACCATACCCTTAAAAATGCTTAACACAGGCAGAGCGCAGTGGCTCACATCTGTAATTCCAGCACTTTGGGAGGCCGAGGTCAGCAGTTGGAGACTAGCCTGGCCAACACGGTGAAACCCTGTCTCTACTAAAAATACAAAAATTAGCCAGGCGTGGTGGTGCATGCCTGTAATCCCAGCTACTCGGGAGGCTGAGGCAGGAGAATCACTTGAACCTGGGAGGCAGAGGTTGTAATGAGCCGATATTGCGGTGCTGTACTCCAGCCTGGGCGACAGAGCGAGATTCAAAAAGAAAAAAAAATCATTAAGGTATAAAGACCATGATGACAACAACAAATACAGTGCTAACTATAGGAGAGCACTATTCCGGGCATGGTGACAGGCGCCTGTAGTCCCAGCTACTCAGGAGGCTGAGGCAGGAGAATGGTGTGAACCCGGAAGGCGGAGCTTGCCGTGAGCCTAGTGAGCCACTGCACTCCAGCCTGGGCAACACAGCGAGACTCTGTCTCAAAAAAAAAAAAAAAGATATAACTTATAATTTTTCTCACTTGCTTAAGGGAGCAGTATAATAACACATTCATCAGACATTGAGACTTTAGGACACTACACATTTACCATATAACTGTGCAATATTTCTAATACCAAATTTAATGAGCTGTTACTTTGCTAGGTTTCTGCCACCTCCAGCTTACCAAGACTGACAGAGCAGCCCTCTGAGACAGCCAGTCCAATAGAGAAGACAAAATTAGCAATGCTAGCTCAGCCAAAATTGTCTTAAGCAAAATAGCAACCACAGGTTGAAAGAGAAGCTGAAATTCCTCAAGCCAGGAAGCAACTGTTAATACCAAAGCATCCAAAAAGATCTAGAGAAACACAGTTAGACTACTGAAAGTGAAGGTTATCCTTGCAAAAGGCTGTTTGAAATCAGGCAGTTTCCAGTTGATCAAAAATGATGTAGATGACCATATGGTCTCACAAAGTCTCATATATTGCCAGTAGAAATATAAACTGGACAATGTCTATAGAGAGCAATTTGGTAATATGTATCAAAATTTTAGGCCAGGCATGGTGGCTCCTGCCTGTAATCCCAGCACTTTGGGACACGAGGTGGGTAGATCACTTGAGGTCATGAGTTCAAGACCAGCCTGGCCAACATGGCGGAACCCCGTCTTCACTAAAAATACAAAAAAATTAGCCGGGTGTGGTGGCTTATGCCTGTAATCCCAGCTACTCGGGAGGTTGAGGCAGGAGAATCGCTTGAACCCGGGAGGTGGAGGTTGCAGCGAGCCGAGGTCATGCCACTGCAATTCAGCCTGGGCAACAGAGCAAGACTGTCTCAATAACAACAACAAAATAAATGAATATACATGTTAATTTCAAATGAATTAATAAACATCTGTTCTAATTTCTAGTACAGTAATTAATCATAGATATAGCCCACATAAACAGAAGCTCTTTCCAGTCCTCAATAATTTTTTAGTGTAAAGGGGTCCTGAGAGCAAAAGTTTTGAGAACTGCTGTTATAAACTTACCCTCGCAGGATGATTATTCCAGTTCCTTCTTTATATTTAAGCTCCCCAATCTTAATAACTACTCTAGGGTGGTAGGGGCATATCAGTTTGTATATAAAATCACACCTAGGTTTGAATCCCAACTCTGCACTACCAGAGGTATGACTAAGAGCAAGTCACTGTTAATTAAGCCTGTTTCCTCATCTGGAAACAGGAGGAGATAATAACTACCTTACATAGTTAGTCTGAGGATTATAGAACAATGTATGTAAAGCACTTAGCTGATGATAAGAACTCATTAAAGTATAGGCTAGGCGTGGTGGCTCACACCTGTAATCCCAGCACTTTGGGAGACTGAGGAGGGTGGATCACCTGAGGTCAGGAGTTCAAGACCAGCCTGGCCAACATGGTGAAACCCCATCCTACCAAAAAATGCAAAAACAGTCGTCGGGCGTGGTGGCGCATGCCTGTAATCCCAGCTAATCAGGAGAATGAGGCAGGAGAATCACTTGAACCTGGGAGGCAGAGGTTGTAATGAGCCGATATTGCGGTGCTGTACTCCAGCCTGGGCGACAGAGCGAGATTCAAAAAGAAAAAAAAATCATTAAGGTATAAAGACCATGATGACAACAACAAATACAGTGCTAACTATAGGAGAGCACTATTCCGGGCATGGTGACAGGCGCCTGTAGTCCCAGCTACTCAGGAGGCTGAGGCAGGAGAATGGTGTGAACCCGGAAGGCGGAGCTTGCCGTGAGCCTAGTGAGCCACTGCACTCCAGCCTGGGCAACACAGCGAGACTCTGTCT
>NW_012111770.1:0-1279 GCF_000951035.1 Colobus angolensis palliatus | reverse complement strand
CATGCCCAGCTAATTTTTGTATTTTTAGTAGAGACGGGGCTTCACCATGTTGGCCAGGCTGGTCTCGAACTCCTGACCTCGTGATCCCCCTGCCTCAGCCTCCCAAAGTGCTGGGATTACAGGCGTGATCCACTGTGCCCAGCCTAGGTCTTCTTTCTATATAATCCTAACAATTACCACAGGGTCTGACACATAGTAGGCATTCAATGGATCTGAATGACAAACTTAGAATAGAGAAGAGTTATGTAATTCCTGAGCGTTTTTTGAAACTTGAGAAGGCAGCCTTCCAAAACAATGAATCATGGAAAAAGTTAAAATCACTGTGTTACTAAGAAGAATGAGGTCCTCAGATTTCTCCAGTTAGAACCAAACGGAGTAGGTGGGCCCAGCATTGTTTGAAGCTCTTGTTCAATCAGTTCTAGAAAGTTTTGCAGCACAGCCGACAAAATATGACACTGGTGCTTGAAGTAAGAAATGATGATAAAGTAAGAAGATACAAATCTAAGAGTCTCCTTAGGTCCTGCCAAGAAGATTTTCACACTGTGATATTTCCCGACACCATGCCTGCTCTTAAGGATCAAAGAAATGTGAGCAGCCTGTCTAACCCAAAGCCTAAACCCAAGCTCATTAGAGAGAATCTCTGTCCCAACATCCACATTTTAAAAATCAGATAATATTAATGTTGGGTTTTCTAATCTAACCTCTTGTTTTCAAAATTACACAGTCTATTAGATGCTAAAACAGTGAACATCTTCCAAATTATCCCCTAACAGTCACTGTGTAAGTTCTTGGAGAATGGGAGCCAGGTGTCCAGGTGTGTTTTATTCTGTCATATACACATGGTACTGATCACAGTTCTGGACATAGGCATGTAATTTACAAATGAAGAAATGAACGAATATGCTCTACCATATTCTTTGGTGTAGGTGAAAGAGCACACTGCCATTTTTCCAAAGATGAAAACCTTTAGAATTTTGGGGGGGAAAATAATTACTTAAAAATTAAAGTCTAGGCTGGGTGCAGTGGCTCATGCCTGTAATCCCAGCACTCTGGGAGGCTGAGGCAGGTGGATCATTTGAGGCCAGGAGTTCGAGACTAGTTTGGCCAACATAGTGGAACCCCGTCTCTACTAAAACTACGAGGCTGGGCACGGTGGCTCACGCATGTAATCTCAGCACTTTGGGAGGCTGAGGTGGGTGGATCATGAAGTCAAGAGATTGAGACAATCCTGCCTAACACAGTGAAACCCCGTCTCTACTAAAAATACAAAAAATTAGCC
>NW_012111769.1:0-1024 GCF_000951035.1 Colobus angolensis palliatus | reverse complement strand
CCTGCCCTCCCGGCGGCACAGGGCGCGGGCCCCACCGGGTGTGGGGCCTCCCCGAAAGGCTGTGTGCGCTGTGCGGGCCCCGGGGAGCAGGTACTTCCTGGAACTAAACACCCCGCGCAGTGGCCCCGCCTGGAGAGTGGGGCCGAGCGCGCAGAATTCCTAGGAACCATGTGCTCCGGGTGGCACTCTTAGATGTCAGGGAAGCCTGGGAAGGCCCGACGCGGGTTTGCAGGCTTTGAGCTCTAAAATGAGGCGCCAGCCTGCAGCCGCCCCCTTGGTGACCCTCAGGAATGGCTGTGGAAGGGGCTGAGTCCGCAGTTTTTTGCTCATCCCAACCTGTAGTTGCCCGTCGTGGTCAGACTGGAGGATGGCAGAAGAAAGATTGGTGTCAGGATGTGACGAGAGCAGGGAGGTGGCGCAGATTTGGGACGTCTACAGCAGCACTAGTTGATTGATAACTGTTGTGTAGAGATTTCCAGGATGAGAGTTGAGTTGCTGTCTGGAAGAAGTGGCCAGAGCCCTGAGAGTGGGATGGTGGATTCTTGTCTGCCACGTATTCCTGACACTTCTGGGCTTTCTTTTGTCTTGGCAGTTTGGTAACTCTCATTCGACATCCGTCTGAATTAATGAATGTTCCTCTTCATCAACAACAAAACAAATGTACAACATTAGTGAAAAATAAAACTGCTGCTACAACTACTGCTTTGCAGCTTACATACCCACTGTTTACTACAAATGCTTGCTCTACTAGTGGAAATTCTAATCTTTCACAGACACAGGTAGGGAACATGATTTGTGAAGCTTTGCTCTTTTGTATTAAGTGGGTAAATTTTAACTTATTTTGGTTAGGTCCCAATTACTTTTTTTCCCCTTCAGTGAGCTTAATAACCTTTTAAGCCGGGCGCCGAGGCTCACGCCTGTAATCCCAGCACTTTGGGAGGCCGAGGTGAGTGGGTCGTTTGAGGTCAGGAGTTCAAGAGCAGTCTGGCAAGCATGGTGAAACCCCGTACGAAAATTAAATGGG
>NW_012111768.1:0-1482 GCF_000951035.1 Colobus angolensis palliatus | reverse complement strand
ACAGGGTCTTGCTCTGTCACACAGGCCAGAGTGCAGTGGTGCAATCACAGCTCACTGAGGCCTTGACCTCCTGGGCTCAAGCAGTCCTCCCACCTCAGCCTCCCCAGTAGCTGGGACTACAGGCACATGCCATGGCACCTGGCTAATGTTTTTGTATTTTTTTTTTCTTTTTTTGTAGAGAGAGGGTCTTGTTATATTGCCCAGGCTGGTCTTGAACTCCTAGCCTCAAGCCATCCTCCCACCCTGGCCTCCCAAAGTGCTGAGATTACAGGTATGAGCCACTGCGCCCAGCTGCAAGCATATACTTTGTTTGTTTGTTTGTTTTTGAGATGGAGTCTTGCTCTGTCGCCAGGCTGGAGTGTAGTTGTGCTATCTCAGCTCACTGCAGCCTCTGCCTCCTGGGTTCAAGCTATTCTCCTGCCTCAGCCTCCCAAGTAGCTGGGACTGCAGGCACGTGCCACCATGCCCAGCTAATTTTTGTATTTTTAGTAGAGATGGGGTTTCATCATGTTGGCCAGGATGGTCTCGATCTCTTGACCTCGTGATCCACCCCCTCAGCCTCCCAAAGTGCTGGGATTACAGGTATGAGCCACCGTGCCCAGCCAAGAATATTTTTAAGTCCAGAAAATAAGATGGTCATGGTGATCTCCTTGCTTGACACTCTAGGGCTTGCTCCATTGAGGTCGTGAACAGGTTGACGGCTATCTGTGTGCACAGTAACATATTCCTCTCCTCTCCAGGCTGATCTTGCCATTGTCACTGCCGAGTGCTCCATCGACCAGCAGAAGTAATAAACCCTGAGCCCATGTTATTATACAAAGCTTCAAGCGAATCAGCCATCTGTCTGACAGCAGGCTGATCGTCTGGGGTCACCTTCTATCCTGGAGGGGGCAGCAACTGGAGAGGAATTCAATAGAATAGACATTTAATCTGCATTGGAATTTTCTCTTTGCCCACCATGTTTCTATTTGTAACACCATCTGCTAGCAACATCTCCGGGAGGCTCTCCAAGGAAGCTTCTTTGCCCTCAGACCTCCATCTGGGGCATAAGCAGGCACAGGCAGGATTTGGGAGAAGGCAGCAGAAGCAGAGGTCAAGTTACTTATTACCGGTTGAACGATGGCTTTGTCTCTTGCCTGCAGGTCACAGCTCCTGCTGGGCAGCTCTTTCCTGGGGTTAAAGTTATGCTAAGTTCTGGAATCCAGTCTTTCTCTGCTCCCTTTCAGGCTAAGGATGGTAGTCTTGTCACTGCTAACCCCAGGATGCTTTGCGGTCCCTAGTTAGTTTTCTTAACCTTGCTGATGCTTTGTGAATGGACCCTTTACTAAATTCTCTTCAGTAATGTATTTAAATATGTCACTTTTTACAGAAATCTGTACTGAGATGTCACTTTTTTTTTTTTTTTTTTGAGACGGAGTCTCTCTATGTAGCCCAGGCTGGAGTGCAGTGGCGCAATCTCGGCTCACTGCAAGCTCCGCCTCC
>NW_012111767.1:0-1104 GCF_000951035.1 Colobus angolensis palliatus | reverse complement strand
TGTGCCACATTTTCTTAATCCAGTCTGTCACAGATGGACATTTGGGTTGATTCCAAGTCTTTGCTATTGTGACTATTCACAATAGTGCTACACACTTTTAAACAACCAGATCTCCTGAGAATTCACCGTCACAAGAACAGCAAAGGGGAAATCCGCCCCATGATCCAATCACCTCTTACCAGGCCCCCTCCCCCAACACTGGGGATTACAATTCGACATGAGATTTGGGTGGGAACACAGAGTCAAACCATATCATAATATATGCAAAGGACCTGGAACAGTATTTATAGCAATAATAATTTTTAGTGTTTAGGCTAGTATTAGGTCAAAGGTGATAATTTTTCCATAATAATTTGTTTCTTTCAGCTTAAACTGGAGAAACTTAATTTTTGTACCATATTTTGAGGTACACCAATAGACTAGAGAGTGACTGGATAAGCATGAAAAGAGAATCTGGAAACAATATCACATAAGGAATAATTTTCAAGAATTAAGCATTTGACCTGAAGAGAAAAGACTTCATATATTTTAAAGGGAGCCATGTGAGTAAGGTAATAAATTTATTTTGTGTTGCTTCAAGGAGAGCCCTAGAAACTAGAAAAAGCAACAGAATTCAGCTCAGTATACTGAAGACTTTTAAATCTGATTGCTCTGCAATAATTGTCGAGCCTAAATGAAAAAGCAGTGACCTCTCTATCGTTGTAAGTACTTGGGCAGACGCCAGTGATGGGGCAGAAGCCAGATGAGCATCTGTCAGGGTTGACACATGGAATTCAGTGAGTCTTGCAATTCTTACAATTACTGTATATTTGACTTGAGTCCCTTATGCCAATAAGATTCATATTTAATTTCCATCCATGTTTCCTTGAAAGATTTTCTTAACCACAAGGAATATTAACACATCAACGGGGAAACTCTACTGTCTTGTATGTTTTGCAGAATCAAAAATTTCAGAGCTGAAATGCCTTTTAGAAATTAACCACATAGGTCAGGTGTGGTGGCTCATGCCTGTCATCCCAGCACTTTGGGAGGCTGAGGTGGGTGGATCACTTGAGGTCAGGAGTTTGAGACCAGCCTGACCAACATGGAGAAACCCCATCTCTA
>NW_012111766.1:0-1895 GCF_000951035.1 Colobus angolensis palliatus | reverse complement strand
AAGAAATATATTTCTGTTGTTTATAAGCAACCCAGTTTAGGGTATATTGTAATAGAATCCCAAATGGACTAAGTTGTTATCAACTTAGAATAAACCATTAAAAGATGTTTTGTGTAAGCCTCATGGTAATAACAAAGCAAAAACCTGTAGTAGATATACAAAATATATACAGAAAAGAAACAAAGCATATCACTACAAAAAATGATCAAATCACAAAGGAGGGAAGCAAGAGAGGAAAAGAGAAACAGATGAGCTATAAAACAGTCAGAAAACAATCACAAAATGGCAACAGTGAGTCCTTATCAATAATTTCTTTAAATATAAATGGATTAAATTATCCAATCAAAATACATACAGTGACTAAACAGAGTAAAAAAATAAGATCCAACTACATGATATTTACAAAAGACTCACTTTAGATTTAAGGACACACATAGGCTAAATGTGAAGGGATAGAAAAAGATATTCCTTATGAACGGTAACCAACAGAGAGCAGGTGAGGCTATACTTACATCAAACAAAATAGACTATAAGTAAAAAACTGTCGAGATAAAGAAGGTCATCATATTATAATTATAGATATCAATTTATCAAAGATATAAAAACTGTAAATATATATGAACCAACATTAGCACACCTAAATATATGAAACAAGTATTAATAGAACTACAGAAAGAAATAGCAATAAATAATAGTAACGGACTTCAAAAGCTCACTTGTAACATCCAGACAGAAAATCAATCAGGAAACAGTGGACCTGAACAACACTACTCCAAATGGTCCTAACAGACATATATACAGCATATCATCCAACGACAGCAAAATACACATTCTTCTCAAGTGTACACAACATTCTCCAAGATGGATCATGTGCTAGGCTACAAAACAAGTCTTAATTATTTTAGGAGGATTAAAGTCATATCATATATCTTTTCTGACCACAATGGTATGAAAGCAGAAATCAGTAACAGGAGAGAAATTAGAGAATTCACAAATATGTGCAAATTAAGCAACACACGAGTCTTCTTTGAGCCAGAACAACAAAACTAGAAAACACTGATGAAAGAAATTAGACATAAATAAATGGAAAGATATTCCATGTTCATGGATTGGAAGAATTAATATGTTAAAATGTCCATGCTGCTCAAATTGATCACTGAACAGATTCAGTGCAATCCCTATCTAAATTCCAATGGCATTTTCACAGACATATAAAAAAATTCTAAAATTCATATGTAGCTACAAAAGACCCCAAATAGCCAAAGCAAACTTGAGCAAAAAGAAAGCTAGAGGCATCACATTTCCTCACTTCAAATTATATTACAAAGCTATAGTAATCAAAACTGTATGACATTGGCATAAAGCAAATACATGGACCAATGGAACAGAATAGAGAGTCTGGAAATAAACCCACACATTATAGTCAACTAATTTTTTGACAAGGGTGCCAAAAATATTCAATATGGAAAGGATAGTCTCTTCAATAAATGGTGTTGGGAAAACAGGATATCTGCATGCAAAAGAATAAAACTAGACTCTTATCTTACACTATACAAAAAAATCAACTCAAAATGGATTAAAGACTTAAACATAAGTCCTGAGACCTTAAAACTCCTAGAAGAAAACATAGGGAGAAAGCTCTTTGACATTGGTCTTGACAATGAGTTTTTGCCTATGATGCTAATGCACAGGCAACAAAGGCAAAAATAAACAAGTGGGATTACACCAAACTAAAAAGCTCTGTACAGCAAGGAAATAATTAAAAAAAAAAAAATGAAAAAGCAACCTATGGAATGGGAGAAAATATTTACAAACCATATATCTGAAAAGGGGTTAATGTCCAAAATACACAAGGAACTCACAACAGAACAGCAAAAAAGCAAATAACCCAATTT
>NW_012111765.1:0-1193 GCF_000951035.1 Colobus angolensis palliatus | reverse complement strand
CAGGCTCTGGATCGGCGGCGGCCACTGCAGTGGGCACCTCCCGCGGCGGGCCGGGACGGCCGCTCATTTCAGTTTGGTGGATTGGGAGGGGGCCATAAATCAAGAGGAGAGCGGGCTGCCCTGGCTCTTCCAGGCCAGTCTCCAGCTTGGCCTTTCTCCTGCTCTGGGCGTTTCTGGAGACCCCACTTCCCTCCCCATCACCCACTCCTCCCCTGTTTCCCAGGCCTGCGCCCGCATCCTCTAAGGAATCTCATCTTCCCCGGAGCACCGAGATCCTCACTTAGATCGGCGGCGAGCCCCCTCCGCCCCACAACCCGCCTGTTAGCCATGGCGATGCCCCTGGCCTAGCATCCGCGGGACTGCCTGGTCCCCAGAACGTCCGCATCCTCCTCTGTCCTCCTCCGCCCCGGGCGGGTCCCAAGCCGCCCCTCCCCAAGGCGACAAGCAGCTGGCAACGCCAGGGCCTTTTCTGGCCTATGGCTCTTGGGTTGGGGTTTGGGTCCCGGACCCAGCGAAAGGGAAGCTTTGGAGCGAGGGGAGCTGCGATCGACTGAGAGCGGCCGGGAGTGAGGGTGGCTCCAACCTCTCCCAGTGGGAAAGAACAGCAAAGCCGGACCTCCTGTCGCTCCAGCCGGTTTTGCCCGGCTTCTTGGAGCCCAAGAATATTAGCTGGTTGTCAGTACACTATCATTAGTATTGAGTTACCGCCGTCTATTATCACCTAAAATGTGCTGTGCGATTTATTTCGTTTGAAATTTACTCTAGGATTTAGCCCTCTCTCGATATCATCGTTTTATTCCGATTTGGGGATTTCCAGCTCCATGCAGGTGCCTTCTCCTCTGATTTTCCCATTATCAGTGTGGGTCTTGCATCTCACCCTGTCCCCGGCCGAAGAGATTTTTGGGCACTCACCTGAGCTCTCGTTTAGCTGGGAATTTACTCAGCTTCCAGGGGAGTCTGAGTCCACCCTACCTTCCCACCTTTGGGAAAGAGGCCTGGTTGGTCGCGTGGGGTATCAGGACTTCCAGGTCCAAAGGAGCTGGGGGTGAGCCTCAGCAATATGCCCAACTTCTCTGAGCCCCTGTTCACACAGCAGGAGGTAGGCCCCTCTCCCCAGTCCCAGGTCCCCGTCCTCAGCAATTCTTGGCCCACTCCCCAAGGGCCTGGCAGGGGTGCATTGGGGGCCTCAAAAA
>NW_012111764.1:21588-21981 GCF_000951035.1 Colobus angolensis palliatus | reverse complement strand
CTGGGAATCTATTGACATGCAGATTCCGATTCACTGGGCCTGGGAGGAGCCTGAGGTTCTGCAGTTCTAATAAACTCTGGGAGATGGTCAAGCTGCTGGTCTGTAGACCATATTCTGCTAGTGAGGTGATACAACATTTGATAAAGGACCACCACATCTGTCATGCATTCAGGTCTCCCTGCAGTGATGGCAGGTAGGTGAGAAAGGTATTTCATCACCTCCATTTCACAGATGAGGAAACTGTGGTTTGGCTAGGTCAAGGTCACATAGCTAGGAGGGCACAATTGGATTTAGTCCGCACACTTTCCATCATACTCAGAACCTAACCCTGTCCCCCGGCAGACCCTCTGCTGTTGTCTGGGCTCTTCAGTAAGCACTGCCTGGCTTCTAGAA
>NW_012111764.1:14450-15953 GCF_000951035.1 Colobus angolensis palliatus | reverse complement strand
ACCCAGGAGACGGAGCTTGCAGTGAGCTGAGATCCGGCCACTGCACTCCAGCCTGGGCGACAGAGCGAGACTCCGTCTCAAAAAAAAGAATAAAAATAAAAATAAAAAATAAAATAAAAAGCACCTTAAAAAACTAATAAATAAATAAAGTGGGGAGCAGTGTTGTTGCCCCCATGTACTTTGTGCATCTGAGAAGTACTTGCGACTAAAAGCTCTCAGATATTAATCGATGCTTTTAAGTGAATTTGTATTTTACTGATCACAACTACACGCACATACACCTGTAAGGCACTATCAATATGTACTCTGCAAACGTTGCCTAGTTCATCTGCGCAATGAAGTGCAGCGATTCTATAGACCCCTCTCAACCTCTGTAATCCCAGTATTAGGGAGGCCGAGGTGGGCAGATCATGAGGTCAGGAGATCGAGACCATCCTGGCTAACATGGTGAAACCCCGTCTCTACTAAAAATAGAAAAAATTAGCTGGGCATTGTGGCGGGCACCTGTAGTCCCAGCTACGAAACCCTGTCTCTCCTAAAAATAGAAAAAATTAGCTGGACATGGTGGCGGGCACCTGTAGTCCCAGCTACTTGGGAGGCTGAGGCAGGACAATGGCATAAACCTGGGAGGTGGAGCTTGCAGTGAGCTGAGATCGCGCCACTGCACTCCAACCTGGGCGACAGAGTGAGACTCCGTCTCAAAAAACAAACAAACAAACAAAACCCAAACAAACAAACAACCCAGAAACATGCAGGAGGAAAAGTTTTCTACCCTTCCTTGAAAAAGCAGTCTTCAACAATCACTGCATTTGTCGCTTGTTTTCTAGAGGCTGGATAAAATCAGCTGTTTCTAGTTCATCCACATGTCTCTTTGCTGACAGTGTGAAAGAAAGTAACATGAAATGCTTTATAAGGAAAGATTGTCACCATCAGCCATTTCATGCTGCTGCAAATATTTCAGATCCAAAATTCAAAGGCAGAAATGTTTATCCCACCACTGCACTTGACTAAGTTGCAAACAAGCCACAATTAGCAGTTGGAAAGTTCATTTCAAATGTTACAAAATAGGCTGGGCACAGCGGCTCATGCCTGTAATCCCAGCAATTTGGAGGCCAAGGCAGGCGGATCACCTGAGGTCTGGAGCTCAAGACCAGCCTGGCCAACATGGCGAAACCCTGTTTCTACTAAAAATACAAAAATTAGCCAGGCATAGTGGCACAGGTATGTAGTCCCAGCTACTCGGGAGGCTGAGGCAGGAGAATTACTTGAACCCAGCGGGCGGAGGTTGCAGTGAGCCGAGATCTTGCCACTGCACTCCAGCCTGGACAACACAGCAAGACTCCATCTAAAAAAAAGTTACAATATAAAGTGCATCTTGAGCATCTCGTCTTTGACTCTGTTGGTGGTAAGGCCTTCACATCATAGAGCTCTGACCCATCTTCTGCAGCATGCAAAGAAGTTGATGGGTGTTTATATAGAGAACTTGTCAAGAAAGAAACTAAT
>NW_012111764.1:11885-12188 GCF_000951035.1 Colobus angolensis palliatus | reverse complement strand
AGATATGACTCTGGATGGAATCACCTCCCCCGCTAAACTTTTCCACCCGGAGTCCTTGGGAATACCGGACGTGATCTTCTTTTATAGGTGAAGATGAGAGGCGAGGCTATGCAAGTGAAACCTAGGACTCCTCCATAATTTCTGCTGCATCCCTCCCTCTCGAGCCACCTACTGCTTATCAAGCCAGAACATGTCTGAGATGTAGCAGATCTGCCCAGTCATGATAGCTAAAGGCTGGGAGTTCCTGATCCCAGCTTCTTGGATATTATTGGAGCAGATCTGCCCTTGAGGCAAGGAGAAATA
>NW_012111764.1:6000-7010 GCF_000951035.1 Colobus angolensis palliatus | reverse complement strand
GCACTCCAACCTGGGTGACAGAGCAAAACTGTGTCTCCAAAAACACACACACACACACACACACACACACACACACACACAAACTAGCCAGGTGTGGTGGCAGGTGCCTGTTATCCCAGCTACTTGGGAGGCTGAGGCAGGAGAATTGCTTGAACTCAGGAGGCAGAGGTTGCAGTGAGCCAAGATCGCGCCATTGCACTCCAGCCTGCGGGACAAAGTGAGACTTCATCTGAAAAAAAAAAAATAAATTACTGAAACTACTGAGATATTTTACTGTTTTTTTTTTTGGTATAAGTTCTCAAACTCCAAAGTGTGTTTCACACTTAAAGCACCACTCTGTTCAGGTGCTCATTTCAAATTTCAAATGCTAATAGTCACATGGTATTGAAAGCTACTATATCGGACAGTACAGCCTTAAAACATAAAAATCCAAATTTCTGAATACACTTTACAAAGTCCCCCATGCCTTCCTGGCCTCGCCGTCTACATTTCCCACACAGAGCCCCCTGCTCTTTGCTCTAGCTTGTTATTGCTACTCCTAGACTCTCACACTTCTGTGACTGTTGCCTCTTCCTGGCACATTCCTTATCAGGGTGTGCCGCTCCCACTTCCATCAGCCCTCTTTGCCACTCAGCTACTCTCGTAGTGCCACCTCATTTGTGGAGTGCTCTCCTTATATTATCTTACAAATCTCTTACAGCATTTATACTATTCCTGTATATACCCTTCGGAAACATATTTTTATTGACATATAAACAGTAAAGTACACAAATCTTAGTATACAGGTTGATGAGTTTTCTAAATCTATACACCAATGTAACACCCAGATCAAAATATAAGACATTTACAGCAGATTGCGTATGCCACCTCCCAGTCAGCCCCTCCTCCAAAAATAATACTATTCTTACCTCTATCACCATAAATTCCTTTGCCTGATTTTGAACTTCATGTAAATGGACTGGTATAGTATATACTTTTGTATGTGGCTTCCTTTTTTTTTTTTTTTTTTT
>NW_012111764.1:5052-5386 GCF_000951035.1 Colobus angolensis palliatus | reverse complement strand
GTGGCTCACGCCTGTAATCCTAGCCCTTTGGGTGGCTGAAGCGGGTGTATCACCTGAGGTCAGGAGTTTGAGATGAGCCTGACCCACATGGTGAAACCCCGTCTCTACTAAAAATACAAAAATAGTTAGCCGGGTATGGTGGACGGCACCTGTAGTGCCAGCTACTCGGGAGGCTGAGGGGAGGCAGAGCTTGCAGTGAGCCGAGATCACGCCACTGCACTCCAACCTGGGTGACAGAGCAAAACTGTGTCTCCAAAAAAAAACACACACACACACACACACACACACACAAACTAGCCAGGTGTGGTGGCAGGTGCCTGTTATTCCAGCTACT
>NW_012111764.1:2866-3438 GCF_000951035.1 Colobus angolensis palliatus | reverse complement strand
GTAGAGACAGGGTTTTGCCACGTTGCCCAGGCTGGTCTCGAATTCCTGGGCTCAAGCGACCCACCCACTTCAGCCTCCCAAAGTGCTGGAACTACAGGCATGAGTCACCACACCTGGCCTTATTTTCTTTTATGCTCCCAATACCTACCCTAATGCCTTGCAAATAGGAAGGAATCTCAGAATGATTATAGATTTACAGAAAGTTGGAAAAATAGTAGAAAGGTCCTGTTTTCCCCAATGATAACATCTTATATAACTCTAGTACAATATTAAAACCAAGAAATTGACATTGCTACAATCCACAAACCTTATTCAGATTTTGCCAGTTTTATACACGTGTGTGTGTAGTTCTGTGCAATCTTACCATGTGTAAATTTGCGTAACCACTGCCATGCTCAAGATACAGAACTGTTTCATCACCACAAAGATCCTTGCTGTCTCTTTGTAGTCTACTCCCTTTGCCCTCCATTTCACCACTAGCAACCACTAATCTATTGTCCATCTCTATAGTTTTATCAATGTGAATAAGTGAATGAGAAAATAGTGATATCGGCCGGGCGCGGTGGCTCAAG
>NW_012111764.1:967-1628 GCF_000951035.1 Colobus angolensis palliatus | reverse complement strand
GTCTGCTACCACGCCCACCTAATTTTGTATTTTTAGTAGAGATGGGGTTTCACCATCTTGGCCAGGCAGGTCTTGAACTCCTGACCTCATGATCTACCCGCCTCAGCCTCCCAAAGTGCTGGGATTACAGGCATGAGCCACAGTGCCCTGCCAACTCTTTTTAATTTAAGAAAAATTTAACTCTTTAAGTGATCTTAAATTAACCTGGTTTTGTGCAAGGATTACAAGTGATGATTTAGCAGAATTATCATACAGAAGGATGAGAAGAGAAACTAGAGAGAACGAAATCCAGCCCTTGTTACACCCCTGCCATTGTGTCAAATTGCATTGATTATTCTAAACTTAGTTCCAGATCCTGTGACTTTTTGTTTGTTTGTTTTGCTTGGCTGTCTGATATGTCATCGCTCCATCCGTCTTTCCCCCTTAGCCTCAATGCTGGGATTGTTGTTAGCAGGTGGATAAGAATCTACACTTGGGGTGGGTGCAGTGGTTCATGCCTGTAATCCCAGTACTTTGGGAGGTCAAGGTGGGAGATCACTTGAGACCAGGAGTTTGAGATCACCCTGTCCAACATAGTGAAACCTGTCTCTATTAAAAATACAAAACAAGGCCGGGCGCGGTGGCTCAAGCCTGTAATCCCAGCACTTTGGGAGGCCGAGAC
>NW_012111764.1:0-354 GCF_000951035.1 Colobus angolensis palliatus | reverse complement strand
AAATACCTGTTTAGCCCCTTAATCATATTACATTACATATTATAGCTAGGTACAGTAGCTCACGCCTGTAGTCCCAGCACTTTGGGAGGCCGAGGGGGGCAAATTGCTTGAGCTTAGGAGTTTAAGACAAGTCTGCACAACATGGTGAAACCCCGTCTCTACAAAAATAAAATAAAACAAAACAATTAGCCAGGCTTGGCGGCCGGCACCTGTAGTTCCAGCTACTCAGGAGGCTGAGGTGGGAGGATCACTTGAAGCCAAGAGGTATAAGTTGCAGTGAGCCAAGCTTGCGCTACTGAACTCCAGCCTGGGTTTCCAGTGAAACCCTGTCTCAAAAAAAAAAAAAAAAGAAAA
>NW_012111763.1:0-1004 GCF_000951035.1 Colobus angolensis palliatus | reverse complement strand
ATGTTGGTGTGCTGCACCCATCAACTCGTCAGCACCCATCAATTCATCATTTATATCATGTAAACCTCTCTTATGATGGCAATGAATAAAAGGGGATCTGAGACCATCAGAGGATTTTAGCCTCAGAACTCCCCACCTCCTGGGAATGGTAAGGTCTATTCAGTTTCTCATCTTATTGCAGTCATTCACTGGATATCTCCTTTGACATGACCTTCTTTTCTCAAAGCTAACTCTTTAAAACTCCATCTCATTTACTTGTGAGAAAGAAGATGTGAAAGTCACCTTTGTGCTTATTGCAGACATTCATTTTTCTTCATGATGCTCTTGAAAATCCAGAATGACCACAGCTTATCCTGATCCTCCAGCTGTACACTCCATAAGCAGAATGTAGGAGTCATACAAAATAGTCCCATAGGTGGCTAAATAGATTTTACAGCAAAATATGTGTGTTAGGGAGTGAATAAAAAATGTTTATTGTATGTACATCTCACAGGGCAATAATAAAATACTCATGTACTCACCAAAGATTTGAGACATTCAGCATTACATCCCCGTTAGCATGCTGTATACCCCTCCCAACTTGTCACCCTTTTTCTTTTCCTAGAGGCAAAGACCGTCCTGAATCTTGTCTCTGTCTCTCCTCTTTTGCTATCTCCCTCTCTCTCTCTCTGTCTTTCAATCTCTCTTTCTCTCATAGTTTATCATCTTTATGTGGTTTCTTAAATAGTATTTCATTTGGTTCTTGCCTTCTGTACTTATGCAAGTGAAATTCAATATGTAATTTTTTGTGATAGGCTTATCACATTCCATACTGTAAGATTTATCCATGTTGAAGAAAATGGCTCTAGCTTGCTTTCTTTCTCTTTCTTTCTTTTCTTTCTTTTTGCTTTCTTTTCTTTCCTTTCTTTCCTTCCTTTCCTCTATTTCTTTCTCTTTCTTTCTTTCTCTTTCTTTCTCTCTCTCTCTTTCATTCTTTCTTTTTCTTTCTTTCTTTTCTTTCTCTC
>NW_012111762.1:0-1064 GCF_000951035.1 Colobus angolensis palliatus | reverse complement strand
AAGATTTATTTTTATTTTATTTATTTATTTTTTGAGACAGAGTCTCGCTCTGTTGCCCAGGCTGGAGTGCAGTGGCCGGATCTCAGCTCACTGCAGGCTCCGCCTCCCGGGTTTACGCCATTCTCCTGCCTCAGCCTCCCAAAGTACTGGGATTACAGGCATGAACCACCGCACCTGACCTAGTTATTGAATTTATTAACCATGCCTATATTCAGTTATTCTGGGTGTGAGCTGATCAAAAAGCTGAAGCTGCAAAGATGAATACCCCTGAGGAGTTTTGAGACCTTTCTTCAAATATAGCTGAGGGAGGAGTGACAGAGGGGCTCGGAGAAGAGCCAGTGATTCCTTTGTCCGGGAGCACAGAATGCAGACAGGCAAGGGGAGAGGACACCTGGCAGAGGGGAGGGCTGAAACAAACCAGGGCCTGAATGGAAATGGGCCCTGGGCCATTCAGGTGGCTGGAACCTGAGGGAGGTCAGAGGCTGGACGGGGGACCGCACATACCGAGTTAGGATATCCAGGGCCATTTGCTGCATTCCAGTTGTTTCAGTGTGGAGAGCAATCAAGTTGTCCTTGCAGGAAATGCCTGGCTCTCTCATGTCCTTCTTAGTGTCCAGGGGCTGAGCTTCTCCTCTGGGCCCTCCCTGAGGGCTGAAGGTGGCTCAGAGACGGTGTCTTTCCTCCTGAGGAGCTTGAGTGGATGAGGAGGGAGGCTGGTTCCTCTCCTGAGCAAGTCCTGCCTCCCTGAAGTGGCAATGCCAAGGGCCAGCCCAGCCGGTGCCGGGCGGTGGGAGAGGCACGGACAGGCCCCAGGGCTTAGTTTCCTCTCTTGACACTCCAGGACCTTGCTCAGCACATGGTTCCTAATCCCTTCATAAACCTCTCCTTATCCTGCACCCCAGGAAGGCTTCAGGTTCATGGCAATGGCAATGCAGAAATAATGATTTGCCTGTATTCATTGAAATGATTGAATTAACAATAAGTTCACCCTTTTTTTTTTTTTTTTTTTGAGACGGAGTCTGGCTCTGTCACCCAGGCTGGAGTGCAGTGGCAAAATTTCGGCT
>NW_012111761.1:0-2021 GCF_000951035.1 Colobus angolensis palliatus | reverse complement strand
GATTTATAATCCTTTGGGTATATACCCAGTAATGGGATGGCTGGGTCAAATGGTATTTCTAGTTCTAGATCCTTGATGAATCACCACACTGTCTTCCACAATGGTTGAACTAATTTACACTCCCATTAACAGTGTAAAAGCGTTCCTATTTCTCCACATCCTTTCCAACATCTGTTGTTTCCTTTTTTTTTTTTTTGAGACAGAGTCTCCCTCTGCCACCAGGCTGGAGTGCAGTGGCGCGATCTCGGCTCACTGCAACCTCCTCCTCCCAGGTTCAAGTGATTCCCCTACCTCAGCCTCCAAAGTGGCTGGGACCACAGGCACGCACCAGCACACCTGGCTAATTTGTTGTATTTTAGTAGAGATGGGGTTTCACCATGTTGGCCAGGATGGTCTCGATCTCCTGACCTCATGATCCCCCTGCCTCAGCCTCCCAAAGTGCTGGGATTACAGGCATGAGTCACTGTGCCTGGCCTGTTTCCTGACTTTTTAATGATCGCCATTCTAACTGGGGTGAGTTGGTATCTCATTGTGATTTTGATTTGCGTTTCTCTAATGACCAGTGATGATGAGCATTTTTTCATATGTCTGTTGGCTGCATAAATATCTTTTTCTGAGAAGCATCTGTTCATATCCTTTGCCCACTTTTTGATAGGGTTGTTTTTTTCTTGTAAATTTGTTTAAGTTCTTTGTAGATTCTGGACATTAGCCCTTTGGTCAGAGGGATAGATTGCAAAAATTTTCTCCCATTCTGTTGGTTGCCTGTTCACTCTGATGGTAGTTTCTTTTGCTGTGCAGAAGATCTTTAGTTTAATAAGATCCCATTTGCCAATTTTGGTTTTTGTTGCCATTGCTTTTGGTGTTTTAGATATGAAGTCTTTGCCTATGCCTATGTCCTGAATGGTATTGCCCAGGTTTTCTTCTAGGATTTTTATGGTCCTAAGTCTCTGTTTAAGTCTTTGATCCATCTTGAGTTGATTTTTGTATAAGGTGTAAGGAAGGGGTCCAGTTTCAGTTTTCTGCATATAGCTAGCCAGTTTTCCCAACACTATTGATTAAATAAGTAATCCTTTCCCCATTTGCTTGTTTGTGTCAGGTTTGTCAAAAATAAGATGGTTGAAGATGTGTGGTGGTATTTCTGAGGCCTCTGTTCTGTTCCATTGGGTCTGTATATCTGTTTTGGTACCAGTACCATGCTGTTTTGGTTACTGTAGCCTTGTGTTATAGTTTGAAGTCAGGTAGCATGATACGTCCAGCTTTGTTCTTCTTGCCTAGGATTGTCTTGGCCATGCGGGCTCTTTTTTGGTTCCATATGAAGTTTAAAGTAGTTTTTTCCAATTCTGTGAAGAAAGTCAGTGGCAGCTTAATGTGGATCTCATCAAATCTATAAATTACTTTGGGCACTATGGCCATTTTCACGATGTTGATTCTTCTTATCCATAAGCATGGAATGATTTTCCACTGGTTTGTGTCCTCTTTTATTTCCTCGAGCAGTGATTTGTAGTTCTCCTTGAAGAGGTCCTTCACATCCCTTGTAAGTTGTATTCCTATGTATTTTATTCTCTTACTAGCAGTTGTGAATAGAAGTTCACTCCTGATTTGGCTTTCTGTTTGTTAGTTATTGATGTATAGGAATGCTTGTGATTTTTGCACATTGATTTTGTATCCTGAGACTTTACTGAAGTTGCTTATCAGCCTGAGGGAACTTTTGGCTGAGACGATGGAGTTTTCTAAATATACAATCATGTCATGTGCAAACAGAGACAATTTGACTTCCTCTCTTCCTATTTGAATACCCTTTATTTCTTTCTCTTGCCTGATTGCCCTGACCAGAACTTCCAATACCATGTTGAATAGGAGTGGTGAGAGAGGGTATCCTTGTCTTGTGCCAGTTTTCAAAGGGAATGCTTCCCGTTTTTGCCCATTCGATGTGATATTGGCTGTGAGTTTGTCAAAAATAGCTCTTATTTTGAGATACATTCCATCAATACCCAATTTACTGAGAGTTTTTAGCATGAAGG
>NW_012111760.1:0-1404 GCF_000951035.1 Colobus angolensis palliatus | reverse complement strand
TTTTTTTTTTTTTTGAGATGGAGCTTCGCTCTTATTGCCCAAGCTAGAGTGCAATAGAGTGCAATGGTGCAATCTTGGCTCACTGCAACCTCTGCCTTCTGGGTTCAAGCAATTCTCCTGCCTCAGCCTCCCGAGTAGCAGGGATTACAGGCATGCGCCACCACGCCTGGCTAATTTTTTGTAGTTTTAGTAGAAACAGAGTTTCACCATGTTGGCCAGGCTGGTCTCGAACTCCTGACCTCAGGTGATCTGCCTGCCTTCGCCTCCCAAAGTGCTGGGATTGATAGGCATGAGCCACTGTGCCCAGCCCTGCAAACAAATATTAATTTTACATGCAATTGTATTTCTAAATATATTTTCATTAGAAAGATTACCTATAGTGAAAATAAGTCAGTCCTCTAAGACTTCTCTTGAATTTATAGACTTCTTTTGAATTTACAGAAGATCACACTAAGTATAGGCTCAAAATGTCCAAATTAACCAACAACACTTACTGAGTACCTCCTACAGAGCAGAGCTCTGTGCATTCCTGATGGAGAAGAACAAAAGTTTAAGAGTTAAGATATAGTCTCTGTCCTCCAAGATGTGTCTTATTTTAATTGGAGGAGCAAGACTAATCCACATAAAAACATTAAATAAAAACAGAAATAAAAAGTAAGTGAGTCATTCAGTGAGTGCAATAGAAGACACATAATTTTGTGACAAAGCAAGTGCACAACAACATATATGGGATATTCTCATTTGTGTCAAAAATGTACTTGGATATATATTTAAAACGACTGGAAGGTTACACATAGAGTACTTTGGGGAGTACACAATTCTGATTTTTTTTTTTTTTTTTTTTTTGGAGATGGAGTCTCGCTCTGTCGCCCAGGCTGGAGTGCAGTGGCGGGATCTTGGCTCACTGCAACCTCCACCTCCTGGGTTCAAGCAATTCTCCTGCCTCAGCCTCCCGAGGAGCTGGGATTACAGGCATGCACCACCATGCCTGGCTAACTGTTGTATTTTTAGTAGAGATGGAGTTTCTCCATGTTGGTCAGGCTGGTCTTGAATTCCCGACCTCAGGTGTTCCGTCCACCTTGGCCTCTCAAAGTGAAAACCTCTGAATTTTAAATACAACTATGAAAAGTATATTATTTTGGTGTTTTCTGTTAATTAGATGAAATAAAGACACAAATGCTTTTTAACTGTTAAGCAAAGTGTCTACATGATCAGTCATTAATTTATAATTCACCTTCCTTTGAGGCTTGACAATTTCATTTTGTTAGATTCCTTTAAGAGAAATCTCGGCCGGGCGTGGTGGCTCAAGCCTGTAATCCCTGCACTTTGGGAGGCCGAGGTGGGCGGATCACAAGATCAGGAGATCAAGACCATCCTGGCTAACACAGTGAAACCCCGTCTCCA
>NW_012111759.1:0-1240 GCF_000951035.1 Colobus angolensis palliatus | reverse complement strand
AAAATAAAACAAAATAAAATAAAATAAAATGGCTAGGACAGTCAGCCCTTTGTATCTGTGGGTTTTGGTCCACGACCCAAGGTTGGTTGAATCCTTAAATATGGATGCCGGACTGTACGTGTTTTATTATTATTTATTTATTTACTTATTTATTGAGAAAGCATCTCACTCTGTCACCCAGGCTGGAGTACAGTGGTGTGATCTTAACTCCCTGCAACCTCTACCTCCTGGGCTCAAGCCGTCCTCCCACCTCAGCCTCCCCACTAGCTAGGACTACTGGTGCGTGCCACCATGCCTGGCTAATTTTTT
Source organism: Colobus angolensis palliatus (assembly GCF_000951035.1). Lineage (NCBI taxonomy): Eukaryota > Metazoa > Chordata > Mammalia > Primates > Cercopithecidae > Colobus > Colobus angolensis. Next base: position 931 of record NW_012111759.1, on the reverse strand, counting down.
AATTGTTTGTAGGGACAGGTTCTTCCTATGTTGCCCAGGCTGGTCTTGAACTCCTGGGCTCAAGGGATCTGCCCACTTTGGCCTCTCAAAGTGCTGGGATTATAGGCGTGAGCCACCATGGCTGGTCTTTTATATATTTTAAAACATATTTCCTGGAGCCAGTTGCAATGGCACACGCCTATAATCCCAGCTACTCAGGAGGCTGAGGTGGGAGGATCACTTGAGCCCAGGAGTTTGAGGCTGTAGTGAACTATGATCGCACTACTCCAGCCTGGGCAACAGAGTGAGACTCCCGTCTCTCTCTCTCTGTATAATGGTCTTGTATAATAGATGACATGAGATCAAGTGTGAAAACAGTGGAAAATTTCCACCAGAGCCTCCCTCCTGCTGCCATTTTGGACTGAGTGACATCTGACATACATATATTAAGCACCTACTGTGTGCCCTGGGTTGTGGGGTCCAGAGAATGAATGAAGCCCGGCCCATTTTCAGTAAGCTCATGGTATATCTGGAGTCTTTTAGTGGTCTGTGGAGGTGCCTGCAGGGTGAGAGAAGGAGGGAGTGGCTCTTTGTCCTCCCCACTCCCCAACACATGCACGTCGAGCACATCAGCTCTGCTTGCATCTGTGGTGTGGATTGAGTTTGCAACGCGGTAATTCCACTTGAAAAGAGGATGAACCCTTGGCTGGGCACAGTGGCTCCTGCCTGTAATCCCAGCACTTTGGGAGTCCGAGGCGGGCAGATCACCTGAGGTCAGGAGTTCAATACCAGCCTGGCCAACGTGGTAAAACCCTGTCTCTACTAAAAATACAAAAATTACCCAGGCATGATGGTGGGTGCCTGTAGTCCCAGCTACTTGGGAGGCTGAGGCAGGAGAATCGCTTGAACCCGGGAGGCGGAGGTTGCAGTGAGCCAAGATTGTGCCACTGCA
>NW_012111758.1:0-2810 GCF_000951035.1 Colobus angolensis palliatus | reverse complement strand
CCAGCTCTGGAAACACAGCTGTAGGATATACATTGTTCCAATATCTGTGCCCACACTCTCTATAACCACAGCATACAAACAGGTAAGATATCTAATGTTAGAAGGTTTTATTCTCAAGTGGGGAATCGTTAGGTTAAAACCTTAGTGTAAACCAGTCTAAAAACCTTAATCTAAGATTACTTTCCAGTGATACTGTTCAGATTCCGGCTGTTAGTTCATTTTCATTACTCTGGTTTTACCCAACTAAGTGACCATTTTCCGCTACACTCATGATGCTCTGCTAAGTTCTTCCCCTAGCACTCTGTAAATTTCTCTCTCCTGTCCAATCTCTTCACTAAGGGAAAAGGTTGAAAGTCCCCCAGTGACATGCTTTTACACTATCAGCTGTGTCAACCACAAAGAGAACAGTACTTTGACTGCAGCCCAGGGACAGGGTACTTTAAAAGCACTTGAGAAGCACAATGCTACTAGGACATACTCAATATCAAAAATCAAACTGAGAAAGGAAGTGGGTATTCTCTTACAAGAAGTGACCTCACCCTCAATTTTTTGGTTCAGTGAGTTCTTTCTAGACCAAGAGTCCAGAGGTGGATTTGCCAAGGGCTGTGGTCTAAAGACAATCAAAACCTCATCAGAGGCAGACAAGCAGTGAAGGAGTCTGTTAAATTCCAGCCTCTGAAAGGACAAACAATAGGTCAGTGGTGGACTTTGGGAAAAGCTAAAGGGTTGTAGAACCAGAACATACAGGGCTTTTATGAGATCAGCAAAGGAGAAAGGGTGCTATGACTCAGAGGAATCTGTGAGGGCAAAATAATACTCTGAGGTCTATCTAATCTTCAATGTGGAGGCAAAATCCTTAGTATAAGCAATGAAGAGGTATGGAATAGGCGCCCTGCTCCAAATTTCCTGTTTTAACATCTGAAATTTCCACACTGAGTTTTCCTGTCCTCAGCTGACAGCCACAGAACTAAGGGAAACAGAAACCAGAGTGAAAAGAGAACTAATTCCAGATAATGGAGCAGTGCAGGGAAGGTGGGTGCCACAATGCGGTGTCTTTTTTATACCCGAGAGCAGTGCTTCCCTGGGCAAGAAGAAAGAAGCCCTGAAAGTAGTTTAAATACTCAAAGGAAAAATTGGCTACCTTAAAATAGCTCAACTTTTACTCTCCTAAACATACTTCAAGTATCAGGATATCAGTACCCCAAACCAAATTGTAACCTCCCAATGTGATCCAGGTAATGACGAGCAAAGTTTGAGCTAGACTCAATTCTCCTGATTCCTACGAGAGTGCACCTTCCACTAGAAAAAATTAGGGATTATCAGCCAAAAAATAAGGAAAAATATCAAAGTGTTATTGTTATTGTTTTACAGTAAATCTAGTAAGGGGATGAAGTACCAATTCATGTCGATACATCCAGGTAAGTACAACATACCCTGCTGACTCCACAATCATTCTCACCATGTGTAATAATGATAAAGTAGTTTTCATGTATACCTATTTTGACTGGTGGCACTTTTTGCAAACTATGCAAATGAATTATGCTCTTGTTCTGCCTTTCACCCTACTGTGCTAGAAAATTCCAAAGACATTCGAGGACTATTAAAAAAGCTACCTGTGGACTGAATCATTCATTCAAAAAATACTAAGCATCCACCACTGTTTGAGTTACAGAAAATATGCAGTCAAGAAATGAAATGAGGGTTTGAAAATAAGTCACAGCTGGGCATAGTGGCATGTGCCTGTAATCCTAGTGACTTAGGAGGCTGAGACAGTAGGGGCTCTGAGCCCCAGGAGTTTGAGCTTGCGGTGAGCTATGATCATGCCACTGCACTCCAGCTTCGGTGACAGGGCAAGGCTCTATCTTCTTTTTAAAGGGTCATAAAATCCTTGGACAGCATAAGGGGAATGACATTAAGGGCAAGTTTTTCAATTAAACCTAGCCCTATTATGTAGAAAGAACGAACATAAGACAAGCCCAAGTATAAATACAGGTTTCACCAGTAACAAATGCACAAATAAGGGTAACACAAGTTGACAGAATTATTTGAATTCCACATGTCAGAAATCCTGGAAAACTGAAAATTCCCATAATTTAATGCCAAACCAAATCTCACAATCCATTTGTGGAAAAACATGATCTGAATTTTTCATAAACTATTTTTAATCCTTATTCCATTTAATGTGACCATGTGTTTCATTAGTGGATTAATAACACTTGTCTGAAGTTATATGCTCTATCTTACCTTTCTAAAATCTAAAAAAAACCCTAGGATTCTGAAATATATCTGTCTTCAGGGAATTCAGATAATGGTTTTGGGCTTATAGCATAAAAGGTTGTTTGAGAATTTAACAAGATAATATACATAAAGCACTAAGGACAGGGACTAAAACATTTTAAACTTTTCTCTAACTGCTGCCAAAACAGAATTTATATGGTGAAAACAGAATTTAATATAAACTAAGGCCTTTACAGTGGAACCTACCTTTTTGTATTTAGACTCTTTGAAACATATAGTGTGCACCTATGGAATAATCTACTTATTGACAAATAAAATGAAAACTAAAAACCGATCTCCTTGCCTAGACAAAGACCTCAAAAACCCCACCTCAGCTCAGACTCAGGCTGTGTCTACCACATCACAGCTTCTTACTATTGGAACTTTCTGGCAAGGCCCATACAAAATGCCACATCACCTAGTCAACTGCATGCTTTGTGAACCCTGAAATGTTGGTTGAGGCAAGTAAACATCTCAAGCATGGAAATTATATATCTTTTTCTTCTCTGTATTACTGAACCCTGAAATGTTGG
>NW_012111757.1:0-1067 GCF_000951035.1 Colobus angolensis palliatus | reverse complement strand
AAAAAAAAAAAAAAAAAAAATGCTCAGAAATAAAACAAGTATTTGTTTAACAAATTAGACATTTCCTGGAAGATGACTGCAGTTGAATGAAATCGCCCAGAGGTGGTCAAGCCACAGGATAAGGAGTACAGGAGACTGGCTGACCTACAAAGTGCTTGTCCCAGAGAAGACCCAATGGCAAAATTCAAAGAGGAAAACAGAAATAGCAGCCTATTTCTGCCCTTCAAATAACAGAGGAAAATTAAGAGAAAAGAAATCATGGAAGAACAATTGACATATAACAAAGAAGTTCTGGATATACATAGAACTTACAGACAGCAGTAAATATCTTAGAAGTACTAGGAACACTCAAGAGTGTCTAAAGCATAGCTCTGACAAGCCTAAGATCTTATAGAGGCCCCCCATTGCGCTTCTAGAGGCAAATTTAAATTCCTCTCCACCCACTGGAAGAAATTGAGATTCTCCATCAGTTACACTGCCTTAATCTTTTCCTTTGCATGCTTCACCTATACTCTTCCGCTCTGGCTAGGTCCTCTTCCCCTAGATCTCCTTACCCCTATATCCTCCGCACCACAACAGCTGGTTTCTTCCCACTTTCGTTCCCACTACACCAATGCTACTCAAAACCTGAGTAGTCTGCAAACTGTTAACATTCCACAATGAGACAAGCAGAGCTACTGAGAGTTTACATCATGGCAACAGGACAAATTTTATGACTTTGAACCAACAATAAGAACTTTGGGTTTGTATTATGTAGGCTTTCTTTGTTCCATTTTATTTTCCTGAAAATTAATCTTTATATTTTATAAAAACATGAACCACATTAGACTGGAAATTAAAAAAAAAAAAAAAAAAACTGGCACCTCAGCACAGGAATGTTAAGGAACACTACCCTAGATCGCTCACAGAGAACACTCTTCTATTCTTTTTTTTGAGACAGAGTCTTGCTCTGTCGCCCAGACTGGAGTGCAGTGGTGCCATCTCGGCTCACTGCAAGCTCCACCTCCCAGGTTCATGCCATTCTCTTGCCTCAGCCTCCCGAGTAGCTGGGACCACAGGCGCCCACC
>NW_012111756.1:0-3107 GCF_000951035.1 Colobus angolensis palliatus | reverse complement strand
GGTAGAGATGGGGTTTTACCACGTGGGCCAGGCTGGTCTCAAACTCCTAACCTCAGGTGATCTGCCCACCGCGGCCTCCCAAAGTGCTGGGATTATAGGCATGAGCCACCACGCCTGGTCCCAGATTTAATTTATGTTACAAGTGCATCTCATCATAATTCCATGAGATTTTTTAAATCTCATGTGTAAATATTAAAAAAGCTTCTCATAAAGAAAAGTGCCACAGAATCCCCAGAGATAGAAGGTCACAACGGCTGATTTTTTAAAAATTTTATTTAATTATTTTTTTGAGATAGAATCTCCTTCTGTTGCCTAAGCTGGAGTGCAGTGGCCCGATCTCTGCTCACCACTACCTCCGCTTCCCAGGTTCAAGCGATTCTCCTGCCTCAGCTTCCCGAGTAACTGGAACTACAGGCGCGTGCCACCATGAACAACTATTTTTTTTGTATTTTTAGTAGAGATGGGGTTTCACTTCTGACCTCATGATCTGCCTGCCTCGGCCTCCCAAAGTGCTGGGATTACAGGCATAAGCCATTGAGCCCAGCCAAGACTGAAATTTTTACGTCACATTTTTGATAATTTAATTCTGTTGTCTTTTTCAACATAAACAGTCAGCAAGAATGAGTCTCACAGGGAGTTCTGCAACAAGGGAGAAATCACGTTAAGCTTGATATTATCAGGATATTCTGAATTATTTATGCTTTCTTTTTAGTATATTCACATAAATTATAGAAAACTTTTTTTTGACAAGGCAGGCCTATCAAATATATTTTAGTGTGATATGTTTGTGTATATATATATATATATATATACACACACACGTGTATAACTTTATAGGACAGTAAGAAAAAGTATCAATGTGGCTAAATTTTATAAATTTACCCAGCAAAGAATGGCTCCACAAAACAGAAAAGTGTCTAGTTGGTTTTTCCATGTAAATGATTGGCCACAACCCCATGAAATAGAGTAATCAACATAAACCAAATAAACAGGTACTTTTATAGATCTGTCCTTTCTTCTGCATACACAAACGGAGACCTGACTCCAGCATAGGCCTTCTGTGAATGCTTTCTACCCAGTTTTGAAGCTTAAACGCAAATGTGCTCTAGAAAGGAAGGGTTTTACCCGGAAAGGTTATTTTAGCAGAGAAGGCATCATAGTGAAAAAGAAAAAGAACCTAGGCAATAACGCCAGCACACAGTTCAAGACACTCTATTTTATCATTTCAAAATGTGGAAGCAGAATAGGCACCATTCTCTGTAATCTGAGTGGAGGAGTATATTTCTCTTTTAATCCTATTCCCTAATCAGAGATGGGTTTTGTGATTATAACTGAATCTCTGTCCTTCGGACTAGACTCAGCCCTTGTTCCCATCTTTCCAAAAAATCTTATCTGTAAAATATTTCCAAGAAATGTAGGTTTCACGAAGTTTTGTAAGGACAGCACAGAGAGGACTACAAGGCACATCTGATTACAAAACTTCATTGAGATTCCTGTTAGAAATCTCCTTCGTTCCTCCTAAACGCTCTCTCACTGGTAGGCTATGACTTCCTACATCTTCCCAACAATCTCCAACAATTCCCTTGATTATCTATTATAATTCTTCTCCATTTGGACACCTATCTCAGAAAAATTCATTACTCCTTTAGCTTCTCAGTGCTTGGCAGAACGAAATTTAGTAGTTGGCCAAACAAAAATATTTTATTTCTTTCACTATGCCCCTGCAGGGTTCCAAGGTCATCCCTTGGTTCATGCAACAGAAAGAGACAACACAAAACTCTTTTATTTTATTTTTTCTTTTTTTTGAGAGGGAGTCACGCCCTGTTACCCAGTCTGGAGTGCAGTGGTACCATCTTGGCTCACTGCAACCTCCGCCTCCTGGGTTCAAGTGATTCTCCTGCCTCAGCCTCCTGTATAGCTGGGACTATAGGTGCATGCCACCACACCTGGCTAATTTTTTATGTTGTTTTTAGTAGAGATGGAGTGGGTCTCCAACTCCTGACCTCATGTGATCCGCCTGCCTCGGCCTCCCAAAGTGCTGGGATTACAGGTGTGAGCCACTGCGCCCAGCCCACAAAACTTATTTTATATTTATTTTATTTATTTATGGGGCATAGGATGTCACTGTGCCTTTGGCTGAACTTTGAGCTGTATGCAGAGAGGTCTTTCCACCATGGATTCTCACTCACCTCAAAAGTGAGCTTTTGTTAAGTTTCAGTCACTCGTCACAAAAAGTCTTCACAAACTATTTGCAACAGAGCTGAAGGCAGAATTTCCTTTAAATTTTGGAATAGACGTAACGCCCTTGAAACCAAAACTGAAGGAGGAATATGAAAACAAGCAGTCAATAAACTTTCATGGGCCCAGTGAGTTAGTCCAGCCTCATAGGAAATCTTATTTAAAAATGACAGAATGAAGCAACCATACGTGCTGTCTACAGTAATTAAAACCTCCTTCACTATGTAGTAATAGTTTCACTTTATCCAAAGTAAAGAACATTCTTTCCCTTTATTCGATAGATATGAAACTCTCAGCTGGGTGTAGTGGCTCACACCTGTAATCCCAGCACTTTGGGAGGCCGAGGCGGGAAGATCACCTGAGGTCAGGAGTTCGAGACCAGCCTGGCCAACATGGTGAAACCCCGTCTCTCCTAAAAATACAAAAATTAGCCAGGTGTGGTGGCGTGTGCCTGTAATCCCAAGCACTCAGGAGGCTGAGGCAGGAGAATCACTTGACCCCAGGAGGTGGAGGTTGCAGTGAGCCAAGATCACGCCACTGCCCTCCAGCCTGGGGGACAAGAGTGAGACTTCGTCTCAAAAACCAAACAAACAAACAAAAAAGAAACTCTAAATCCTGAGTTCATAAAAATTATAAGTTTAAAATTTGATTTAGAGGAAATGTTCCATTCCCTTCTCAGATCCAACTTTCAGGTTGGTAGAATAATTGAATTAATGCCAGAAGTTTGGATCACCTATGTCTGTAGCAGGAAGATAGCACTACTGTCTGAGCCCGCTGTTTGTGTTTGCATCAATAAAGACGTTGACAATTCCACTTAAATTAAAAGTCATTCCAAGCAAAGGCTCACAATTGTGTTATAGAATAAAGAG
>NW_012111755.1:0-1036 GCF_000951035.1 Colobus angolensis palliatus | reverse complement strand
TGCCCAGGCTGGACTGCAGTGGTGCGATCTTGGCTCATTGCAACCTCTGCCTCCCAGGTTCAAGTGCTTCTCCTGCCTCAGGCTTCTGAGTAGCTGGGATTACAGGCATGCACCACCACTGGCTAATTTTTATATTTTTAGTAGAGATGGGATTTTACTATGTTGGCCAGGCTGATCTCGAACCCCTGACCTCAGGTGACCTGCCTGCCTCAGCCTCCCAAAGTGCTAGGATTTCAGGTGTGAGTCACCATACCAGCCAGTCGGCGTAATTTCAATATTGTGTCTCAGGGAGTAGAGAGGCCCAAGGAGAAGGAGAGGAATGGGGAGTGTCTGGCTGGTTGTTGGAGCAGTCAGAACACACACATTTATTGATCAACTTTCCTGTCTTATAAGGGTTAGTTCATGGCACCCCAAAATAACATGAGTAACATCAAAGATCACTGACCACAGATCACCATGACAGATATAATAATAATGATGAAAAAGTTTGAAATATTTTGAGAATTATCAAAATGTGACACAGAGACATGAAGTGAGCATATGTTGTTGACGAAATGGTGCTGAGAGTCTTGCTCAATGCAGGGTTGCCACAAACCTTCAATTTGTAAAGCACACGATATCTGCAAAGAACATTTTAAAGTGAAATGCAGTAAAGCAAGATATACCTGTATAATTTTCCATGCTGTCACCTCCAACTTTTTTTAAGTTGTTAGATTCAGGTGAGCCTCTTTTTGATAGGAAAAGCTGTATTTGTTTTCTAATTGAGTGAGACAATCTGTTTTTGGCTAATGCATGTAGTTAATTTCTGTTTTTAATAAGTTATGTTTATATTTATGGATTTTTAAAATCTCAGGCCAGGCGTGGTGGCTCAAGCCTGTAATCCCAGCACTTTGGGAGGCCGAGGCAGGAGAATGGCGTGAACCTCGGAGGCGGAGCTTGCAGTGAGCTGAGATCCGGCCACTGCACTCCAGCTTGGGTGATAGCGAGACTCCGTCTCAAAATAAAATAAAATAAAATAAGATACCAAAGAAAATTA
>NW_012111754.1:0-1117 GCF_000951035.1 Colobus angolensis palliatus | reverse complement strand
GGATGGTCTCGATCTCCTGACCTCGTGATCCGCCCATCTCGGCCTCCCAAAGTGCTGGGATTACAGGCTTGAGCCACCGCGCCCGGCCCAAAATTCTTAAAAAGAAGACTCTGACCACAGGGTCAACCAGCCAGCAGCCCTCAAGGAGAAGTCAAGTTGCACCTACACGGCTACTTGCCTTGTCCCTTTACCTTTACCTAGGCTATGGCCTAGGACTCTAGGAAAGAAGGGTGTGTCTGGGAAGAAACCCCACAACCCATCCACTGCTGTGACCATGTACAACTTGTTAATTTAAACAAAAATACAACTGTGACTTAATGACAGTCGTTTACCAACTGATTATTTTCTCTCTTGTGTGTAGGAGCAAAAGGTTTATGAAGGGGCTCACAGAGCTGTTGAAATTGAAGCTCTAACACCACATTCCAGCTACTGTGTAGTGGCTGAAATATATCAGCCCATGTTAGACAGAAGAAGTCAGAGAAGTGAAGAGAGATGTGTGGAAATTCCATGACTTGTGGAATTTGGCACTCAGCAATGTGGAAATTCTGAAGCTCCCTGAGAATGGGATGACTCGTGTTTGAAGGATCTTATTTAAAGTTGTTTTTGCATTTTCTTAAAGCAATATTCACTGTTACAAGTTGGGGACTTCTTTGTTTACCCATTCTTTCATCCTTTATATTTCATTTGTAAACTATTTTTGAACGACATTCCCCCAAAAAATTGAAATGTAAAGACGAGGCAGAGAATAAAGGGTTCTATGAAATTCGGAACTTTATTTCTAAATGTAACATCCCTAATAACAACCTTCATTCTAAGACAGCAAAATAAAAATTTAACAACCAATGAAGAGTATTTAAGAAAATGTTGAAATAATTTTTTTTTAAATAGCGTTACAGACTGAAGCAATCCTGAAGCAATCAGTTTTCACTCTCTTATTGAGCCAGTTAAATTGACATTGCTATGACAATTTAAAATTTCTATATGGATGAATATTTTTCATGCATTTCTATTTTATATGAATATACTTTTTATATATTTATTATTATTAAATATTTCTACTTAATGAATCAAAATTTTGTTTTAAATTCTACTTTATGTAAATAAGAACAGGTGTTGG
>NW_012111753.1:123855-161592 GCF_000951035.1 Colobus angolensis palliatus | reverse complement strand
ACACTATCGAGGCAGGGTGGGACCCTATCTAGGCAGGGTGGGACCCTATCTAGGGCCACCTGGTGCTAACTTTTTAGGTTTTGTGAGGCCTACTAGTTTCACTTGCAGTGAGCTGAAATCCGGCCACTGCACTCCAGTCCGGGCGACAGAGCGAGACTCCGCCTCAAAAAAAAAAAAAAAAAAAGAACCTTCTCAGGCCAGGACTATGCCTTATTCATCTCTGTATCTCTTGTCCTGGGAGCATAATTCTTTACACATAGTGGATACTTAATGGCTTTCCTTTTAATACAATTGAATTGCATTAAAATAATGAAAAGTCTCTTGAGTTTAACACTAAAGGGTGTTTTTTGTCTTTAAAATCTTAACAAGATATGCATAAATTACATTTAAACATCATTTTTAATTGGCATATATTTTGGGGGGTACATGTGATATTTTGATACCTGTCTGCAATGTATAATGATCCATCAGCGTAATTGGGATGTCAAATATTTATCTTTTCTTTGTGTTGGGATCATTATAACTCTTCTCTTCTAGCTATTTTGTAATATACAGTACATTATCATTAACTACAGTTTTCCTACTGTATCATCAAATACTAGAACTTATACCTTCTATCTGTGTTTTTATACCCTTTAACCAATTTCTCTTCATCCTCTACCATCCTTCTTCCCTTCCCAGCTTCTGGTTATCACCATTCTACTTTCTACCTCCATGAGATATCCTATTTTAGCTTCAAAATATGAGAACATGCAGTATTTGTTTTTCAGTGTCTGGCTTATTTCACTTAACATAATGCACTCCAGTTCCATCCAGTTCATTCTCTTTTATGACTGAATAATATTCCATTGTGTATATATACCACATTCTTTATCCATTCATCTGTTGATGAATATTTCATTGATTACATACCTTGGGTATTGTGAATAGTGCTACAGTAGACATGGAAGTATAGATATCACTTTGATATACTTAAATCAAGCTAACATGTCCATCACCTCACATCTATCACTTTTACATAATAGATCTCAACCTGATTCTTCTTGCCTAACTGGAATTTTTGTACCCTTTAACCAACATCTTCCCATCTCTCTTTCACTTCTCCCAGCCTCTGGTAACCACCATTGTGCTCTATACTTCTAGGAGTTTGACTTCCTTAGGCTACACATGGAATTGAGATCATGTAGTATTTTTCTTTCTGTGCCTGGCTTGTTTCAGTTAGCATAACATTCTCCAGATTCATCCATGTTGTCAAAAATGACAGAATTACTTTCCTTGTAAGGGCCAAATAGTATTCCATTGTGTATATGTAGCACATTTTTAAAATCCATTCATCTGTTGATAGACACTTAGGTTGATTCCATATGTTGGCTATTGTGAATAATGCTGCATTGAACATGGGAGTGAAGATATCTCTTCAACATAGTGACTTCAGTTTTTGGATATGGACTCAGAAGTGGGATTTTTGGATCATATAGTAATTCTAGTCTTAGCTTTTTTTAGAGAAAACCCTATACTATTTTTCATAATGGATGTACTACCTTACATTCTTAGTGTACAAGGGTTCCCTTTTCTCCACATCCTCACTAACGCTTGCTCTTTTGTCTTTTTGGCAATAACCATCCTAACGGGTATGAGATGATAGTTCATTATGGTTTTAATTTGCATTTTCCTAAGTATTGGTAATTTGCATTTTCCTAGTGGGGTTGAACACTTTTTTGTATACTTGTTGTCCCTTAGTATATCTTCTTTGGAGAAATGTCTATCCAAGTCCTTTGCCTATTTTTAAATTGGGTTATTTGTTTTCTTGGTATTGAATCTATTTCTTTATATATTATGGATATTAACTCCTTATAAGAGGTGTGGTTTGCAAATATTTTCTCCCATTTCATAGATTATCTCTTCACTCAGTTTCCTTTGCTGTGCAGAGGCTTTTTAAATTTGATACAGTCTCATTTGTCTATTTTTGCTTTTGTTGCCTGGGCTTCTGGGGTCATATCAAATAAATCAAAATTTAAAAAATCAAAATAATTGCCCAGTCATGGATTTTTTTCCCCTATGATAAAATATTAGATTTTGATTATGTAGAAAGTAGCATTCTTAAGAGTTTTAGAGTTCTATTATAGAACCTAAAGAATTAATAATAGAAGGAAAGTGAGGTAATGAAAAATAAGACAAAAAAGGCATTTGTGGGTGAGTTTCCCAAGCTGGCAAGTCCCATAGCTGAGGCAGCTAGTTTTTCATCCCTTCTATGAGATGGTTTCTGCACCCAACCCCACAGTTGACACCCATGCTGGGGCCTCTGGACAGCACTGTCCCCCTGCAGGACAAGTGGATGCTCTGAGCAATGCTGCAACAGCTTCTATCCTTACCACCTCTACTACTTTTCTCAGAGGTGTAGCACCTTCTTGATGCCCAGCCTTTCCCCTGGGCACCACCCCTTCTGCACCTAATGCCCTCCTTGTTTCATGGCCTTCCCGGATTCCCAGTTTTCATCCAGAGCCTTGTAATACTTCTGCTGAGAAAAAAAATTTTTCAAGATGCTGTCCTCAGTACGATGATATTGAAAACTCATATTTTTTTTGTGGAAAACAAGACATAGATTGCAATGACTTTAATGTCTTCAGTAGAAAATAGGAAAAAAAGGGTATTCTACTTCCTTGCAAATACATGTGACCATGGCTTTAGTACTCAAATATGACAGATGCATATCCAAACATGCAAAATATCCCGAGGTTTACTGTCCTTTTAGTGTACATGAAGAGATTGTCTTGTTCCATAGGAAATTATGCAGCTTCTGCTTGAAGATCAGATTGGAAGACTGCAAAGTGAAGGGAAGAAGGAAGAGAAAACCATGCAACTCCAGCCAATCTTGAAAGAAAGTGAAAGGGGAAAAAGGGAACAGTATTGATGTCACAGTATGGGATAAAAGGGAATGTCTAGACATTTGCAAGTTGCAGAGATGAAGAGTTTGGAAAACAGGTTACAAATTAAAAATGATTTTGCTGGAAGTAAAGCAAAAAGTGAATCAGGCAATCGCTAGTGTGATTCAAAAATTGAAGATTCATTTGAGGTGGATGCACAAAAATGCACAAAAAGGCTTCAGATTTTCTTAGTGTTTTGGAACTTGGATTCTGAAGCGGTTAAGGAAAACCCAGAAAATACTGGTATACTCAAGGAGGTGCCATTGACCCAATACTCAGCAATGAGCAGACATCTCCACTTGGGGACTTAGGACTATTGCTCAGAACATGTATGTAAGTCTCGATGGAAAAGAAATCTCTCAGAAAGAAGAAATGTTGAAAATGAATGCCAAGCAAGAAAAAGACCTGCCTTTCCTTCCTTCCTTCTCTTCCTCTGCCCCATTGACAAAGGGTACATCATCAATATCTCCTGAAAACATGTCTACTTCTGAACATGTAGTATAAGAGAAATGGGGCTTTGAAATGTGTATAATACATCATCAAATAATATTTTTGGGGACTTGGCAATTCTGGAAAGAATTGAGAACGTATAGGCATCTGTTTCAATACACAAAACTGAAGCAATATAATAGTAGTGTTTTTTAGTTCAAAAAGGTTTTTCTTCACTAATGACTGATAACTAAATTGTAAGTCTTGTAAGACATGTTGAATTTCCAAATTATTTCCTTTGAACCTATATACATATATAACTGATGATAAAAAAGAAGAAAAGCCAGGCAAATTCCAGGAATGAGGTAGAAGAATATCAACAAGGACTCATAATCATATGTACCACTTGGCTTAGCAGTGACTCATAGTAATCATAAAGGTAAATATTAAATACTGGTTTAACCAGAAACTTATATAATATTAAAAGAGAGAGAAACTGGCATTGTATAAGAGTGCTAATATTCATCTTCTATAATAAGTCAACTTATGAAATGTTAAGGTGGAGCATGGAAGAAAAACCTGTTTATTTTCAGTATAAGTCTTGCAGCCTATGTTCAATTTTAATTATTTGATACTTCACAAAAGTTTTAGAATTCAAATAGTACTGCATGATACTGTTATATATCATAATCCCAATCTTTAGAAAGAGACAATAATGTGCCTAAGCAAAAGAGCAGAAGGAATCTAACACAAATTCTCTTTGCGTTGAGGGATTTGAGATAATTTTACCTTACCTCTAGTGCTTAGTTTTTGTGTATTTTCCAAGTCTATCAAATATTTACTCCTATGTTTTAAAACAAGATCAGTTAGTCAACCTTCTCCCGAGTTGGGACAGTGCTGGGTACAGCATTCTCTCCAGTTGGAGCCACTTTGTTTCTTTTCTTATGGTATCAACCAGGACTCTAATAGTTTCTGTGTTTTCTTGAGTTGGTTCATGTTCTGTTAGATTCTGACTCTTTCTAGATGTATCTATGCTATCTCTAAAGCTTTAATTGACTGCTGAATTGGTTTCGAATGGACAGAACTAAGATTCTCCACTCACTTATGTTTGATTTCTAAAGTCAAGACATGACAGGTGTTGGTTTTTCTTTTCTTTTTTTTTTTGTTTTGAGACGGAGTCTCGCTCTGTCACCTAGGCTGGAGTACAGTGGCGCTATCTGGGCTCACTGCAAGCTCCGCCTCCCGTGTTCACGCCATTCTCCTGCCTCAGCCTCCCGAGTAGCTGGGACTACAGGCGCCAGCCACCTCGCCCGGCTAGTTTTTTCTATTTTTAGTAGAGACGGGGTTTCACCGTGTTAGCCTGGATGATCTCAATTTCCTGACCTTGTGATTCGCCCGCCTCGGCCTCCCAAAGTGCTGGGATTACAGGCGTGAGCCACTGCGCTGGGCCTGGTGTTGGTTTTTCTTAGTCTTTTATTTTCTTTCAATTCTTTTTTCATTTGGTTTCCACCCTGCCCCACTATGTTTTGGTTTAAGAAGCTACCTACGTTAGGCTTATGTTCTTTAATTACTTATGGATTAATTATACCGTCCCACAGAGCTTGTGTCTACACTGTGGACCTCTTAAAATAATTTTTAGAGGCGACAGCCCAGGTTGCCCCACTCCTATAGATAACTCCCTTTGCACACCCACCCACCCACTCGCTCGCTCACCCACTCACCCACCGACCCACTGACCCACTGACCCACTGTAAGTAGCTCCCCTCCCCACTACCATAGGTAGCTTAGGAAATGCTGTTTCCCTACCTGGTTCTGGCATGGATATGCAAACTTCCCTGCCTGCCTGATGTTTGAGAATGGCATGTTCCTCCTATCAGAAATATATTTTTCTGACTCTGTGAGCTCAAGAACTTTTAATTGATATTTACAAGACTGGTTGGGTATTCCCTCTCTCCTCTCCACTTCTTCATAAAAATGTGGAGTTTCAGGTGAGTGGATCCCTCTCCTGGAGCACGTTCCACAGTGCATCAAATCATATCCATCCCAATAGAACCTTTCACTGGAGGTGGGTTCAAAACATCCAGTCTCCTAAGTTCCCGACATCCCACAAGCAGTAAGCAAGCCTGTAGCTTGGAAAGGTGACTTCACACCTAATGGAAGTTGAATCTGGTATGAATGGAACCAGGGATATAAGTTGGATCCTGGGTAGACCGTTGCTGCTAGTGCAAACTCATTAGCAAGAAAAAGAAATGTAATTGGATAATGGTTGTGGGGTTCTATTCCTGTCAATGACAGTACTGATGGAAAATAATAGAGGTATGTTTACATTTAGATGTTGAGCCAGGAGGAGGGGAATTCACCATAAATGGTACTTGCTAACTGTAATTTTTCACAATCAGTTTGTTTAACTTGCAGAGACCCTGATTGAGAGCAATATCTAGTGCTGGTCAAAGAGGGTGAGGCCAAGCACATAATAGCCAGGCCTCTGTGTACATAGTTTTAAACCTGTAAAAATTACTTCAGGGCTGGGCGCGGCAGCTCACGCTTGTAATCCCAGCATTTTGGGAGGCTGCGGTGGGCGGATCACGAGGTCAGATGTTTGAGACCAGCCTGGCCAACATGGTGAAACTCCGTCTCTACTAAAAATACAAAAATTAGCCAGGCGTGGTGGTGGGTGCTTGTAATTCCAGCTACTCGGGAGGATGAGGCAGGAGAATTGCTTGAACCTGGGAGGCAAAGGTTGCAGTGAGCCGAGATCGCACCACTGCACTCCAGCCTGGGCAACAGAGCAAGACTCAGTCTCGACCAAAAAAAAAAAAAAAAAAAAAGAAGAAAAACTTTACGAAGACAAGACACACGAGGAATTGCTGACATGCCTTATCTCCCCTTCTCCCTCCTGATGGACAAGAGACTAGTCCTTAACAAATGACTCTTACCGGCAAGGTCCCCCAAAATAAATGTGTGCACAGAAGACAACTATCAAGAGAACAATTATTACTCAGAGCCTTCCATTGGGCCACGTGAAGCTTGTTGCCTAATTCTTCAAAAAGTTATCCTGATTTTTGTAAAGAAGTCAATTAGGCATTTGTAACCTCCTGCTCTTTAGAACTTTGCTACTAAACTGGGGACCATGAACTGACAGGATAGGCATAACTCAGGAGGTTCCTAGAAATGTAGATGCTCAGGTCTTACTCAGGACTTGCTGAATCAGAATCTGCTTTGTAACAGGGTCCCCAAGTGATTCATATGCATGTTAGAGTTTGAGAAGAAGCATCCTCCTAGGTCAGTGGTTCTCAAGCAGGCGCCCACTCAGGGTTTCTTTTCAGGCTTATGAAATGGAGTGAGTCTGGAGATGCTAAAACTTCTCCTCAAGAGGACAGCACCCAGAACTATGCTTTACCTTTGCAGGGACAAGATATGAAGAAGCTGGCCCTATTTTCTTTCATCAATCCCTTTAGAGTTAGTGTCTCTTTTTTTTTCCCTTAGAAGAAGTCCAATGGCCAGTCAGGAGGAGCCTTAATAGTCCTATCACCAGAGTCATTATCTAGTGTCAGTATCACTAGAGTTAAATTATAAGCAACAGAAAACTGGTTCCCCATATTCTGGATGAGGGCCAGGGTTAGGGGTGGGTGGTATAAGCTTGACCAATATCTGTGTCCTGCTGTGAAGGATCTCTATTCCTGTCAGGAAAGGAAAGATGTTTTCATTCTACCTGAAAATAGTTATTTTCATACTTTAATGTAAGTAGTAAAAGGCTGAGGGATGGATGTCTGTGTTAGTCAGTGTTCTTCAGAGAAACAGAACCAGTAGGATGTGTGTATATATAGAGCCACTTAAGGAATAGACTCATGTGATTATGGAGGCTGGCAAGCTCAAAATCTACAGTTCAGGTCTGAATTCTTTCAGACTGGAAACCCAGGGAAGAGCTGATGTTGCAATTCAAGTCAGAAAACCATCGGCTGGCCAGATCCTCTTTGCTTGGGGGGAGTCGGTCTTTTCTTCAATTCAGGCCTTCAGCTGATTGGATGAGGCACACTCACATTGTGGAGGGGAAGTCTACCAATTTAAATGTTAATCTCATCCAGAAACACCTTCAAAGAAACATCCAGAATAATGTCTGACTGAATATCTGGGCATTGTTTGCCCAGCCAAGTTGACATGTAAAATTAACCATCACAATCTTTCTTTGCCCACTGCCTTTCTTCATGCTCTTCTTAAGCAATGCTGGCTGCCAGAGCTGTATCTCAAGCCCTTCTTCAGAGCTTCTGTATTGCAGACTTGTCTATCTGACTGGTATTTCAAATTCACTATGGCCAAGATGTCTGATTTTCTTTATCATCACCTGCCTACCCATAACCTTTTTTTTTTTGGAGGGGTGTATTCAGGACCACAGTCAATGGTATTCTTATCCGACTCATCATGGAAGGCAGTAACCTGAGAGGATCTTCAATGCTTTCATCACCTTCCCTTCCCCCATGTCCCCCTCCCCAGTGCCCTCATTACCAAAGGAAGATGTTTTAAGTACAGCAGCACTTGCCTAGGAAATACCAAAACTAAATCTTGTGCATCATTGCAACTGTCTATAACCAGCTGAAGTATTTTTCTTTTCAAAAAACTAAAACCACACTGTTTGAGTGCCCCTGGTAAGCCAAACACTGACTGGACCTAACTGATGATGCTTTCCTTGCCAATGAATAATAGGAATTGAGTAAACCAACCTTGTCAGACCTATGGATTCATTCTGTGTTATCCAGAGTGCTAGTTTTTAATCCTCAATTAGTATAACCACTATGAAACCTGCTTTCTGGTATTTAAAAACTATTTTTTTTCTCTCGGTGAAGAAATCAGTGCATTTCTTCAAAGGCATGCTTTCCTTTGCATAGGAAGTTAATCGACTAAATGTCTTAGTCCATTTTGTGTTATTAGAACAGAATACCTGAGACTGGACAATTTATCAACAAAATAAATTTGGCTCATGGTTCTGGAGGCTGGGAAGTCCAAGATTCAGGGTCCGCCTGTAGCAAAATCCTTCTTGTTGCATCATCCCATGGTAGAAGGCATCAC
Source organism: Colobus angolensis palliatus (assembly GCF_000951035.1). Taxonomy (NCBI): domain Eukaryota; kingdom Metazoa; phylum Chordata; class Mammalia; order Primates; family Cercopithecidae; genus Colobus; species Colobus angolensis. Next base: position 153,175 of record NW_012111753.1, on the reverse strand, counting down.
ATGGTGAGAGAAGGTGAGAGTGCACAAGATACAGTGCGAAAAAGAGGGCCAAACCCTTGGGCTACCTAGTCCACTCCTGTTATAATGGCATTAATCAATTGATGAGGAAGAAGTCCTCATGAACTAATCACCTCTTAAAGGTCTTACCTCTGTTTCTTTTTTTTCTTTTTTTTTTTAGATGGAGTTTCACTTCACTCTTGTTGCCCAGACTGGAGTGCAATGGTGCAATCTCGGCTCACTGCAACCTCTGCCTCCCGGGTTCAAGGGATTCTCCTGCCTCAGCCTCCTGAGTAGCTGGGATTACAGGCACATGCCACCATGCCCAGCTAATTTTGTATTTTTTTAGTAGAGATGGGGTTTCTCCATGTTGGTCAGGATGGTCTCGAACTCCCGACCTCAGGTGATCCGCCCGCCTCGGCCTCCCAAAGTGCTGGGATGACAGGCGTGAGCCACCGTGCCCGGCCAAAGGTCTTACCTCTTAAAGGTCCTATATTTTAATACTGTTGCAATGACGGTTAAATTTCAACATGAGTTTTAGAGGAAACATTCAAACCATAGCACTCAATTTTGTAATTTTTAAACCTCTGGTGGTTTTATTTTATTCCTTGACATCCCTAATATTTGAATATCCAGGTCTATTGATGTTTTACCTTCTAAAGATTTATCATATGCATCCCAAGTACCATGAATCTGGTTCAATGTGGACACATTGAGGGGAACTACACACACTGGGGCCTGTTGGAGGATGCAAGGTGGGAGGAAGAAGAGTATCAGGAAAAATAACTAATGGATATTAGGCTTAATACCTAGCTGATGAAATAATGTGTACAACAAACCCCATGACACATATTTACCTATGTAACAAACCTGCACATTGTGCACATGTACCCCTGAACTTAAAACTTAAAAAAAAAAAAAAAATCTGGTTCAAATTGCCATCTCTTTAGGTTGTGGTAAATTTTTCCTAACTGGTTTCCATGTTGCTAACTTTATGCCTTAACCACTGTCTTAAATCTCTATATTGGGTAGAAGTTATATTCAAGATTCTAAACCACTTAACTAATCAGCGTCCTTTAAGAACTGCCTTTATCCCTCAGACGTAAGTTTAAGATGCTAAGGTGCCAGATCAAGAGAACCTCGTGTCTCATATTAACTCCTTGTCACCTTCAACTGAACTGCCATGTCTAGTCTTATAACTTATTTTCTGGTGGTACTGAATTACTCATAGTCCCCTGTGAAAACATGCCACAGCCTTCATGTAAACCACTCCTTGCTATTCCTTGTTTTTATATGAGCTTAGTTATAGAGGATGAATATAATTTAGCCAGGTGTTGTATCAGGCAGGATCCCAACAGGAAACAGATGGCATACACAAATTAGGATCATTTAAGGAGGGTTTATTTACAAAGGGTTTAATTAAAGCATAGGTGGGGTGAAGAGGACTACAAGAGAGTGCAGGAACCCGAGACTAGAAGCGGCTACTACTACCACTAGGCTAGAAGAGATAAGGGGAAGGAATGGTTGCTGCAAACTAGAATGAGAGAGAATCCTGTAGAGCAGGCCCATAGAGAGGAACAGATCTTCCGCAACAGGGCCAGGCCAAGGCAACATCAGAAGAGGGAGTCCTGGGAATAAAAGCCTGAGCATATTTACCAATTTCCTTGTCATCTTGCCAACATTTTCACAGGTGCCTTTATCTTCTGGCTTCCAATCTATACAGATCAGCATCTCTGGACAGGGAGAGGTAAGGAAAAGGGTAGAAAAAGTAGATCTGGAGGGGAAAAGAAAATACCCAACATGGGCTCATTCCAAAAACCCTGGGCCTTGGTCTTTTGTTTTTCCTCATGTAAGTGCATATAGTTTATCTCTCTTACTAGACTATGTCTCAGGGAAAGAGATTGCTTTACCCAGCTTTGGATCCACAGAGCCCCAAACATAGGAAGTTCCATTGAGTTTAACTGGCCAGGTTCACCTATATCTTTTCCTATCTTTCCCCTACCTTTGGAAGCACCCTCTCTTGAATTACTGCCTCTTGATTACCTTGTGCTTGGTGTGTCTCTCTTGGCCCCAGGCATGGTGTTACTACACTAGGCTTCATCTTGAATTGAGGTGGGGACCCTGGCAATCAAAGCCAACTTCTGCCAGATGCCCAGGAGAGTGGAGAGAAGAAAGCATAAGGTCTTTTCCACTGGGTGGTCTTTTGCTGCCACCTTCTGGCATCCTTTCACTACAACCCAGATTCTCAGGAAATTGAATCAAGTCACACCTCCCCTGGGGAGGTGGGCCCAGGGGAAGTGAAAGGAGTAGACCTTGCTTAAAAACAAGAAGGCCCAGCTGGCCCTGGTCTCCTGTTGGTTAGAGGGCAGGAAAAGCTAGTATTTCAAGAAGCAATAAAATACAAATTTTCTAGTCTTTCGATGCCAAACCCTAAACTTTGGTTTCATCCGCTTACTACAGCTCTAAAAAAAAAAAAAAAGAAAGAAAGAAAGAAATGCCAGCAACAGCCACCTCTTTGCCTCTCCACCAACTTCTGTACAACTGCCAGCACAGATACGGATATATCATACTTCTCTGCCATGCTTGGAGTGGTTGCCCAAAGGGCAGGAACTGACTTACAGGTTTTTAATTTTTTGTGTGTGTGCCTATATATATAGGCACACACATAAAAAAGTTATGTTTTATGTATATATATATAACATAAAACCATTGTAAACCAAAAAATATATGTTATATATATATATATACCAAAAATATATATATACCAAAAAAAATACCAAAAATATATACCAAAAAAACCAAAAAAAAACAAAGTTATATAAAATATAACATATGTTATATGTTATAAAAAATAACATATTCATGTTATATGTTAATAACATAAACATAACATAAAAATAACATATAACATGTTATATGTTATATATTATAAAAAATATGTTATATAAAACCAAAAAAGATATATATATATATATAAAACATAAAACCATTGTAACTATTTTTAAGTGTGTAATTCAGTAGCATTAAGTACTTTGTGGAACCATTGGCACCACCCATCTCTAGAACTTCCTTATCATCCTAAACAGAAAATCTCTACCCATTAAACAATAACTCCTCGTTCTCCCTACCCCCAGCTCTGGTAACCTCTATTCTCCTTTCTGTCTTTATGAATTTACCTATTCTAGGTACTATATAGAAGTGGGATTATACAATATGTGTCCTTTTATGACTGGCTTATTTCACTTAATATAATGTCCTCAAGATCATCCATGTTGTAGCATGTATCAGAATTTCATTCCTTTTCATAGCTGAGTAATATTCCATTGTATGTATATAAATGTGCAGAAAATATTGAAGGATACAATAAATAGCAAAAAATAAATAGCATACAAATGTTAGAGTAGGAAATTTTTATAACTGAAATTGCAGTTATAGTTAAACTCCCTTTATTCCCCTTCCCAATCCTATTCTCTCTCCTCCCTCCCTAAAGGTAATCACTACCCTGAAGTTGATGGGTTTCTTCCCATTTTATATTTTTATATTATGTTTACTTTTCCAAAACAATATGTAGTATTCTCTTGTGTTTTTGTATTCAATAAATAGCATACTGTATGTGACATTCTGAAGTTTCCATCTCTCACTGATGTTTTCAAGATTTATCTATGTTGATGTTTGTGGTTCTAGTTCATTTAGTTTTACTGTTTTATGCTTTTGAGTATGTGCATATGACAAATTAGCCATCATCCCATTGCTGAACATTTAGGATGTTTCCAGGTTTTTTTTTTTTTTTTTTCTATTACAAATAATGCTGCCATGTATTATTTGTATCCTTGTAATCATCACCACATTTCCTTGAGCACAGGTTTTTCCTGGGGTCTGGAATACACACCCTGAATTAGAATTGCTGAGCTGCAGGCCATGCACATCATCACTTTTACTAGATTCTGCTAAATGTCTATCGGTACAGCAAAATAGCACTTCAAATTTGGGCAGCAGTGTCTGAGAGTCCCGATTTTTCCATACTCATCTCCAATTGGTATTATCAGTCCTTTTACTATTTCTCAGTGTGTTGGATAAAAACGGTATAATGGTATCTAATTGCTTCAGTTTTCATTTCTTTGGTTTTTAGGGGAGATAAGCATCTTTAGTATGTTTATTAGTCATTTGGAGTTTCTTATCTCTAAAAATTCTAAGACTGATTTATATTTTAGAGTTTGAAGGAACTCTAAAACATATCCACCCAATGAAGGTTTATTATGGGTGTTTACCTATTTTCCCTTTTAGTGAGAGAACTTCAATTTCATGTTTCAGAGCTTGTTGCCAGCAGATGTCAGCACTGTACCATAATCTGAGAGCCCAGCTTTGCTGGAAATGTGTTTTTCATGATTCAAGATGGTGGGTCTTAATCATGTTTGGTAATACAATTGGATTTCTGCACATTTATGCAAATAACTTGTAAAAATTCAAATATGCTTAAGTAAATTATATTCTTTAGAACAAAATTTTAAAGCAAATCGAGCCCTGGGTCTAAATATCTGCACACACATTAGATTTCTGATTTCTCCTGTGTCAATCTTAACATTAGATGGTAACAAAATGTTAAAGGGAACATCTTTTGAATGATTACGTGCAGAGAACTGTGCTAAGTATTTTTCACATATAGCCATGTTATTCTTACAGTAGTTATGTAAGGCAGGCATCCTTACCGCATCTATCAAAAAGGGATAGCTGAGACATAGATAGGTTCAGTTGCTCACTAGCACACAGCTAGTTAAATGTCACATCCAAGGTCTTTCACCACAGGCAGGTTGCTTTTAAAGTCTGTGTTCCCTGCTATTGTGCTACTCTGGCTTTCAACATATGGAATTCTGCAATCAGCCTGCATCCAAATCCCCTAGGCAGTTTGTGCTTAGGGATAAGAATAAACTTGAGCTAACAAGGGGGAATCCTTTCTAAAACTGTCTCCTGGTGCTGGAGGCGCATCTGCTTTATTTCTGAGGTCAGCTGTATCTTCTAGTAAGAAGCATTTTTTTTTTTAAATCTTTCTTCTTTCAAAATCAGTTTCTAAAATAATAACCCAATTTTTTTTTTTCACGCTGCCTCTTGGCAAACTTTCTCTGAATTTTACAGCACCCAACAAAAAATACCTGTGTGCTAATGCTGTATGTGTCAGGGTATTTTCCAGCATATTTGCCACCTTCCCGTTAGTACCTATGCTCATAGTATACCTTCACTTGGAAAGAAGACATTGCCCTGTCTCTCTGCCTCTTACCTTTTGTGCTCACAATGGATTAGCACCAGGCAGATAACAGATATAAGAGGGTGTGGTCTAAATACTAGAGAGAAGTAGAGACACCTGACCCCTGCCTTCAAGCGTTGGAGCACTCACTCCTCACTTTTCACCCCCGTTGTCCAGTCACTGTGCTTCACTAAACATGGGGCAATATGATCTCTGCATGGGTAGCAAGAGTGTGTCTGTGAACTTCTTACCTCTGCTTGGTGGAGCTAGGGGTCACAAGGTTTCCCCTTCAATGAAAGACCAAGAAGTCTCTTGGGAAATAACTCCTCCAAACAAACTGGATTGTCTCAACTGTCCTTCCTAATAACAATGTCCATGTTGATCGGGGTTGGGATGATTTTGAGTATTAACATGTCCTACTGCTCAGCCAATTCTCCAATCTAATTCTCACTGACTGATGCTGAAGTCCTGGGGTGAGAAAACTACAGGAAAAAACTGGCAGAATAGCTGCATTTAAATGCTTTTACTCAGGATCTAAAAGAGTGCAGCTTTATTTTGGAGTAACATTTAAAATGCCAAGATGAGGAAAGAGGAATAGTCTCTGCTTCTGAGGAAAACATAGCCCAGATATGGTAGAACAAAGGCTCTAAATAACCCAGTGAGTTGCCCTGTTACGTTATCTCACCCATGGCAGTGCCAAGGCTCTCATCTATGATGACAGAGTTGTTATAAACTGAAGGACATTGCCTCCTGAGGGCATGGGTGGCCTGACATCTCAGCTACAGGAAAACACAGCAGAAGAAAGAAATGGCCAATTCCATGGAGTGGCAAAAAAATATATATTCCTGTGGGCTCAGGCAAGGTGTCCCTTCGAGACTCCTAGAAATAGTGCCTCTGTCCCTTCCTCTCCCTCCACCCCAACCCAAAGATCTTACTTTAGCAGGCATGGGAAAAATATTCAGAGAAATATTACTGATGATTGTGATTTGTACAAGTCCATATTCAAATGAAATCCCCAGGAATCAAGACAGATCATACAAAAACAAATTAGAGTAATTTTCCCTTAGGAGTTCTTGCTGGGGTGTTCAAAACATAGCTATACAAATCAACATTTTCTGATCACATTAGATTCAGGGAAAAAAAATAATGCCCCCCAAGTACAGTGCCCCAAGCTACAATTGTCGTGATCGTCCTCCTCCTCCTCCTCCTTCTTCTTCTCTTTTTTTTTTTGACAAGGTTTCACTCTGTCACTCAAGCTGCAGTGCAGTGTCACAATCACGGCTCACTGCAGCCCTGATCTCCCAGGCTCAGGTGATCCTCCCACCTCAGCCTTCTGAATAGCTATGACTATAGGCACACACCACCACACCCAGATAATTTTTGGTGTTTAATATTTTCTGAAGAGACAGGATTTTGCCATGTTCCCCAGACTGATCTCGAACTCCTGGGCTCAAACAATCCACCTGCCTTGGCCTCCCAAAGTGCTAGGATTACAGGCATGAGCCGTTCCACCCAGCCTTCTTGTCCTCTTAGATTCATATTAGCAGAGAATTTAGCCCCTCTCTCTCTAGGTTTTCTTCTTTGTAACAAGCACAAGAGTAGTGGTTTAGCCAATCCTACAATCCTAAGGGTCTACCTGGCTGCACCCCGAGGAGGAGAAAAGCAAAGAAATTGCTTGGAACTGCAAAGGGTTCTACTTGTCTTGCCATTGTGGGGGCCAAGGCCCTCAATGAAAAATCATGGACATGAGGCAGATTGATTAATAGGAGAAAGGGCATACAAATTTATTTAACATGTATACATGGGAGCCTTCAGAATGAGGAACCAACCCCCCAACAGAGTACAGAAGTTTATCTATTATCTCGAGGCAATAGAAAGAATGCAGGCTCAGAGCATGGCCCAAAACAGGTATGTTGGTAAATCAGGTTTTCGTGGCAAGACAAGTTATGGGAGTGAAAAAGGAAGAGGTTTGGCTAGCAACAGTAGTCTTGTTATACAGATGAAAGCTCATAGGTAATAGCCCTCAGAGGGAATAAATGATAAGTGTTTCTTTTCAGACTTTTAAAGTTGTTAGACTTTTAGTAGACTTCTTGTAGATCCAGGAAAAACCTAGAAAGGGAAGTCCTGGCTGCTTTAGTGGAGATTCTCTACAGATGCAAATTTCTTCCATCTCAATCTTCTGGCTCTGTGACAGTGATTTCAAAATTTGTCAAAGAAATATATTTTGGGGTAAAATATTTTGATTTCCTTTACCATGCAATTCAATTCTGTTTCTTTTAAGTGACCTGTGATGGCTGAGGTGCTCTCTTTGATATGCTGCTAGAATCTCCTTTTACCCATAATTACAGATTATCTCACATTTGCCTTGGTCTCCAAGTTACAGTTCTTCACTTACAAGGCTTTGTTAGTATCTCCACTCACAAGTACTTCTCTGGGGTTAAATCCCATGACCAGGAGAAGATTTTGTGTAGAATCTTCAGTTGGTCTTTTCGTAAACCCAGGACTATATTCTCTTTTGGCAATGTAAATACTGGTGCAGAAGCCAACATCCTGATCCAGTCTGTTTCTATTTTCAGAAAAATTTCTTCATCAACCTATGGCTTTCTTTTCTAACATGAGGCCTTAGACAGAAACATTTCCAAACACCAAAATTGGTTTTAATAACTTTGACTCTCAAGAAACAGTTTGTGGCCTCATCTTCTTCTCTCATAGTAGTTTCCTGGAAAAATTTCTCACCACCTTCTCAGAAAGCTTAGAGAGTCTTACAGTTTGTAGAAATGGGCAGAGGTGGGGATGGTGGGTGATTTTGCCCAATTGTTGAAAGAGCTGGAGCTCCAATGCTTCCTCCCGAAATGGTGAATTTCTATTTGCCTTGCTTCCAGACAACCAAAAGGGAGCATTGGATTTATTCCTTACGAAACAGGGAGATTTAATGTCTCTACTGCTGTAAATAGAAAGGGTTCTTAGAGAAATGATGACTTATAAGTTATCAGGGAGAAAACCAATACAAACTTTTGGGCTTATTGAGTACCCCACAAATTGTTACTTATAGAATATAAAGGAGGCTTTGGGAGTTAACCAATTTGTTCACTGTTGTAATTGTTGGTGTTGCTTGTTTAAGGCTCTCTGCTTTCCAAGCATGTGGTAGGATTGAACTTTCTTCTCCTCTGTAGTTGGGTGGGAATCATATGACCTAGTTTGGCCAATGAATTGTGAGCTCTTGTTAGTGTGAAAACTAGTGGAGCTCTCCCTCTACCACAGCTACTGGCAGTGCTCTAAATGATGGCTCCTCTCTTAGCTTGGGTCCTGAACTTGGGACAAAATAGAATAGAACCATGGTCAATCCACAAATAACATGTAGCATAACCAAGAAATAAGCCTTTGCTTTTTGTATCACAGTCCCAAGAGACTAGATTGTCTTAGTGGCTGTGGAGGCGTGCTGCTTGGATTTCCTTTCAATAAAGAACTTGCTGATCAGCTACAAGGCAAGTAGGACAGCTAGCTGACAGCCTCCAGCTGCTTTACCCTTGGAATCCACTGCAGTGTTTAAGCAAAGGCCATGTTTTTCTCAGGCAGCCCCCCACACAATGACTGAGACTGAGCATGGCAAGGATATCCTAGGGCCTAGCCTCTCTGCCCAGTGTGGGACTCTGCTATTGGACACCCTTTGTTTCTGTGCTGTCCATTGCGTTGACCACATTTGTATTACATTCTGAGGTTCTGCCTGCCAGATTCTGTCTTCTTCCTTCTTTCCTTTCACGAGTCTGATTTTTTTTTTTTTCTGCAACAAAAGCCACAGTCAGTCACAAGTCTGATTGGCATCATGATCTTTCTATGACTTTCTATGTCTACTCCTGCTTTCTCCCCAGTCATTTTTCACAGGCATCACTCCCCAATACGTGTCTTATACTGCTAACTTGTCCTTAGTATCTGCTTACCAGAGGACCTGAACTGATACCATTATACTATGGTAAAAGTCATCTACTTTGTGTACATGGTAAATAGAGCATGTATACTGCAGCATAGACAAGAAGGAGAAGAAACTATCAGAAATGAGTAGAGATGAAATAACATCCTTCTGGGAGTAATGGACGGTTACATTTAAACCACCAGCGATTGAAACTAACAGAGCAGTTGAGGGAGACTCTAAAACTTTTTTTGAATAGTTGCCTTGTCCATGAATGTGTTGCCCCTTTTGTCTGAAGGGTGCTGCTCCAGCTTTTCTTTCCAAGGTCAAACCCAACCTCTGACCCTTTTGTTATCAATGCATGCTCTGTCTATGGACTGTGATATGCATTTGTCTACTACTTTCCACTAACTCTAAAGTAAGAAGGAGAATCACTTTCATAATTAAAGCAGAACATTCACTCATGAGGGAAAGAAGAAAAGCTCCTACCCTACAAGTTCTCTATTTAGAAAAACATACTGCAGATATATAGCATTTCCTAATAATGAGAAGAATCGTTCATCTCCTCCACTCTCAAATGGTTATTATTTAGCTGGAAATGAAAGCACAAAATAGGTCAAAAGGACATAATCTGCAGCTCCTGCACACAGCAATAAAAATAATATGCTTTGGGTTTTTATAATCATCTTAGGTAGCTACTGACTCATTAAGTATGATATGCCCTACAGGTTGTCCTTACTGACACTGAGCCAGAAGTTATAGCCCCATGCTTAAGTGTTTCACAGTTACCTTCCTCAGGATGTTAATTATCAACTGGAATTTCTCTCCTGGATGACTCAGTAGGCTATAATAGCCCTGATGGTAAATACCTATGGCAGGGCTGCAAAGCAATCATCCACATAAAGAGGGACTGGGTCACTAAGATAGAAATGGTCACATAAATGCTATTGCCTGACAGGTCTCAGGGAGGCACTCCCTCCAGCTAAGAGAAGCCGTTTGGCATATTCAGCACAATCTGCTTTACTGAACTAGAATTACAAAGGTCTACCACAGCTGCCTTATCTATAGGAAAACATGTCTTGCAAAAGAACTGTTTGCCCTTGAATTCTGCTTCTCTTGCTCGTTCACTCACTGTTTAGTGTGCCAGAACCTGAGATGGAATAAAAAATGCAAGCAGTTTATTGAGGGGTAAATGTCTGTGTGGAAAACTGAGAAGAGGCAGGATCGGGCAGGCACAGCTGCCAGACTATGATACTGATCTGACTCCTGAAGAAAGAGGGAAAAGAACAGGACTGGGCAAAAGAGCTTCAGACTGCCATGCAAATATGACAAAGTTTTGGCCAACCCAGTGGGGAGCCCCAGAGCAAAGACAGTTCGTTAGAGAAGTCCCATGGTGCACAGGAAATGGCAGGGCTCTAGGAGCCCTGCTGAGCTCAGTCATCAGCTGGGGCTTCCCAGGAAGCATAGCCTTGGCTCAAAAGCAGGAAACTGTCAACTAACTGCATTTTTTTTTACAGCTGAATGACAAGTACTTTCTTGGAGGGGGATATGAGTGGTACACCTCCCTGGCTGCTACATGTCATGTCTTCTTGTGAGTGCAAAGTGGATTCATTTTAGGGTTACCCTTGTGGAATACATAAATGCAAAAAAAAAAAAAAAAAATTACAACAGGTGTTAAATACGATCTTGCAGTCTTAAGGGTCAGGGTTTGAGACAAATGACACCAGGGAGAAGCTGAAGGCCTGGGCCTTTCTCCTTTTCCAGCCTAGTGCTTTGTGACCATCTGTAGTTCTATCACTACCAGTTAGATGACCTTTGGCAAATCTTTCCTAACTTCTCTGAGCCTTGATTTCCTGATATATGATATAGGAATATCGTTGAAAGATAATTGTGAGGGTTAAATGACAGGTTTTAAAAATTCTCTGCGCAAAGCATCTGCCATAAGTTTTTAGTGCATCTTCTTTTTAGGTGAAAGTTGACCTTTAAATTAAGCTCAATTAGCCTGATTAAGACCAGTTTGGGAGCTGGAGGTTCAAGAAGAGGAATGTCTGATTATTTGGGGATTATTAAAGTAAGATGTATTAATTAGTATTCACATCTTGGGTTTCTTTCATTTGCAACCCAAAATAAGATGAAGCAAAAGAGGGATTTATTGGCTTATGTAAACAATCTGTAAGAGAGCCAGATATATTACTGGCTTCAGGAACCAGGAGTTGAAATGCCAGCTGACCCTTACTCTTCTCCTTCCTTCTCTGCTTCTCTGTTTCAGCTTTGTGCTCTCAGGCTATCTTTCTCCTCAAGGCAAAAATCAAGGCCCATATTTCTCTATTGGTGAAGCTGGGAAAGTTACCATATTCATATTCATATATGGGAATCCTGGAGCTGCCAGTGAAATATATTTCCTTAATTCCAATTCAGAAAATCTTGTTATGGGCAATCCTCACACAAACTAGATAGAATGGAGGAGGGTGGAGAAGTTTATCAAAAGAATGGTTTACCCAGAGCCACTTTCTTCAAGATCATCACCCCAAACTAGAGATCTCTGCTATACTGTGTCATCAGCCCTCTTTTTCTTTTTCCATCTTAATCTTTAGCAGTGAGCTGTAGAGTTTATGGTGGTAAGGGGGCACATTTACACTAGAAGATATTATGTGATCAAGAATAGTCTTGTCTTTTTTTTTGAGACATAGTCTTGCTCTGTCACCCAGGCTGGAGTGTAGTGGCACGATCTTGGCTCACTTCAACCTCTGCCTCCTGGTGCCTCAGCCTCCCAAGTAGCTGGGACTACAGACACGCACCACCATGCCTGTCTAATTTTTGTATTTTTAGTAGAGTTTCACCATGTTGGCCAGGCTGATCTCAAACTCCTGACCTTAAGCAATCCACCCACTTCAGCCTCCCAAAGTGCTCGGACTACAGGTGTGAGCCACCATGCCCAGCCATCTTGTCTTATGAAGAAAAAATTTCTTCTTAATTTCTTACTGTATATTTTTTCTCCCATAATTTTATTTCATTTTAATAGAAAGGCTGGGACTTAATTATCCAGTGATATCTTAGGTGAGGTTACCCCAAAAGCCGACCCTGAGGCAAGGATTTGAGTAGCAGTACTTTGTTTAGGAGAATATATCAGTAGTCTTAGGTAAGGGACTGGAGAGGTAAGATGAACATGAAATGAGAGCAGGTTACTTACCTGCGAGCACCTGTACCTCACTTCTATTGGAGGACTCTGGAAGATAGTTTTCTACATTCAGAGGCAGGAAGGTGAAAATGTTTGTCCACCAAACTCTCTGAGTGATTGACTGAAAGCTACTTCTGAGGATGTTGACTCTGTGATACTTCCAGCCTGCCCCAACTTGATGAATGAGAGGGTAGTAGCAGCCAGAGAAACCTCTCAGGCACAGTTACAAGTACCTTCAGTTGGTAGCTGTTGGATTGGCAGGTACTAGAATAGTGAATAATTGTCTATTATTGCATAATAAATTACTTCCACATTTTGTGGGATAATAAATGTTTCTAAGCCATTGTTTCTGTGAATCAGGAAATCAGCTTAACTGGGTGCTTCTGGATTGAGGTTTCCCATAAAGTTACATTCAAGATGTCAGCCAGGCTGCAGTCATCTGAAGGCTTGATGGGGGCTGGAGGATCCACTTCCAAGATACATGGCTGTTGGCAGAAGGGCTCAGTTCCTTGCTGGCTGTTAGCAAGAGGCCCCATGTTCTTACTATGCATTCACCTCATTAGGGCTACTTGAGTATTCTCAAGATATAGCAACTGATTTCTTCAGAGTGAGCAATACAAGAGAAAGCACAAGGAAAAAACGACAATGTCTTTTATAACCTAGTATTGGCAGTCACACACCATTATCTAGTCCTGCCATATCCTATTTTGGTTAGAAGGAAATCACTAATTCCAATGCACACACTCAAGGGGAACTTTATCATCACCTTTTGAAAGGAGGTATGTCAAAGAATATGTGGACTTACTTGAAAACCACCACAGTGAATATGGGAAGATATAGGCTGGGCACCAATGGCATCTGCTAATGGTGGGTCTATATATCCTGTGTTTTACCTGTCACCATCCTGGGTACTTACATTTTCTGACAAAAGGCATAAAGGATGAGTGAATCTACCTTCTTCTTCTTCTTCTTCTTTCTTCTTTCTTCTTTCTTCTTTCTTCTTTCTTCTTCTTTCTTCTTTCTTCTTCTTCTTCTTTCTTCTTTCTTCTTTCTTCTTTGTTCTTTCTTCTTTCTTCTTCTTCTTCTTGTTTTTGAGATGGAGTTTCACTCTTGTCTCCCAGGCTGGTGTGCAGTGGTGTGATCTTGGCTCACTGCAACTTCTGCCTCCCGGGTTCAAGTGATTCTCCTGCCTCAGCTTCCTGAGCAGCTTCTGAGTAGGTGGGATTACAGGCACATACCATCATACCTGGCTAATTTTTGTATTTTTAGTGGAGACGGGGTTTCACCATGTTCACCAGGCTAGTCTCGAACTCATGACCTCAGTGATCCTTCCGCCTCCAAAGTGCTGGGATTACAGGCATGAGCTACCATACCCGGCCTCAACTTCTTAAAATTTACTTTATCCCTTCCCAAACACATATACGTTCTCTCCCTGATTCCTCCTCTTTACCCCCTGTCCCAACCAAAAGGTTATTTTTTACCACTAAACAAATGGATCTCAAACAAATTACTTCTTCACATCAGAGTCTCTATATTGCACTACCTTGGAGGCACCATCACATTTTAATCTAACAACTATGATGCTGAGAAGCTTGGTGGCATGCCAACCTCTATATTCCTTTGACTAAGAGCGCTGAGTTGTATATGTGGTCTGCCTAAGGATTGGTCTTTTAATTGAAAGAATGTTGGCAACCTTGGTCTCAGATTTTTTGTTTGCATATATAATTCCTTATTGTCCCTAATATCACCACTTTTCTTCTACTTTAATACTATGTTTATTCCCTCTACCTTGTAGATCTCTATACCCCTCCTTTTTTCCTCTTAAATGTTTTATATTGTTTGGCATTTTCTGGAAATGAGTAATATAGGCGACAGAGTAAAACATGCTATATGACTATCTTTGACTCTGCCTTGCAGGGAACCCAAACTGAGACAAGGATTTGAATGTAGATGGTTTATTTGGGAGATGATTTCATGAAGCAAGAGTGAAGAAATGGGGAAATGAGGCAGGGAGAGTGAAAAACCTAACATATGGGCACTTAATTGAGGTAATTGCTATGATGAACAGGGTCTTGATTCCACCAGGGCTTCTGAAGAAATATAAAGAATCTCATGGTTGGTCACAGCTTTCATCTATTTATGCATCACTCCCTACCCCCTTGTTGTTTGAAAATCACCCCTGCAGACACTACTTTCCCACACTTTTGGGGTGTGCTTATGTACAGGCCAACTGCTAATATGAGAAAGCTTCAAAAAGTTCATGAGACAATTTGTATTATGAAAAAATTATGGATGAATTTCAAAATATATAATACATGTATTGAACAATACAAAATACATGTATTGTTAGTACAATAAGCTAGTACTAACTTTTGACATGATCTAGTTTGAGATACTAGGAAGGACAAGATACCAGTTTGAAAAGAGCCTCTATTAGAGCAACATGAATTATGCTAAAATTGAAGCAAGAATAAACATCAAATTCATAGTAAAGCTTGGGTAGAAGAATGGTGAAATCATTGGTGCTTTATGAAAAGTTTACAAGGATGATGTCCAAAGAAATCAACAGTTTAGAAATGGTTAACTCATTTTAAGAACAGACAGGATGGTGTTGAAGATGAAGCCCATGGTGGCAGACCATCCTCATCAATTTGCCAGGAAAAAAATCCATCCTGTTTGTGCTCTAATTGAAGAAGACTGATGAATAACAGCAGAAACAACAGCCAACACTGTAGACATCTCAACTGGTTCAGCTTACACTATTGTGATTGGAAAATTAAGGTTGAGCAAACTTTTCACTCGATGGGCACCAAAACGATTGTGCCTAGATCAAATGCAGACAAGAGCAGAGCTTCCAATGGAAATTTTAAGTAAGTGGGATCAAGATCCTGAAATATTTCTTTGAAGAATTGTAACAGGAGATGAAACATGGCTTTATCACTATGATCCCGAAGACAAAAAACAATCAAAGGAATGACTACCAAGAAGTGGAAGTGGTCCAGTCAAAGCAAAAGCAAACTGGTCAAGAGCAAAGGTCATGACAACAGTGCTTTTGAATGCTCAAGGAATTTTGCTTGTTGATATTCTAGGGGGCCAGATAACAATAGCATCTGCTTATTATGAGGGTGTTTTGAAAAAGTTAGCCAAAGCTTTAGCAGAAAAACATCCAGGAAAACTTCGACAGAGAGTTCTTCTGTACCATGCATTGGCACCTGTTCATTCCTCGCATCAAAACAAGCGCAATTTTGCAAGAGTTTCAATGGGAAATTATTAGGCATCTACCTTACAGTCCTGGTTTGGCCCCTTCTGACTTCTTTTTGTTTCCTAATCTTAAAACATCTTTTACCTAGGGCAGTGGCTCATGCCTATAATCCCAGCACTCCGGGAGGCCAAGATGGGTGGATCTCTTGAGCCCAGGAGTTCAAGACCAGCCTGGACAACATGATGAAACCCTATCTCTACAAAAAATACAAAAATTAGCCAAGTGTGGTGGCATGTGTCTGTAGGCCCAACTACTCAAGAGGCTGAGGTGGGAGGATCGCTTGAGCCTAGGAGGCAGAGGTTGCAGTGAGCCAAGATTGTGCCACTGCACTCCAGCCTGGGCGATAGAGCAAGACTTTGTCTCAAAAAAAGAAATCTTTAAAGGATACCCATTTTTCTTCAGTTAATACTGTGCAATGACTGCATTGACATAGTTAAATTCCCAGGATCCTCAGTTCTCTAGGGATGAACTAAATGGCTGTTATTATCACTTAGAAAAGTGTCTTGGACTTGACAGAGCTTATGTGAAAAAATAAAGTTTATATTTTTAATTTTTATCTTTTAATTCCATTTTTCCATGAAGGTTTTGAAGTTCCCTTGCATAATGGATAAGGCCCTAGGGCAAATAGCGAAAAGAGGTGTGGCTTGAGGTGGGATAAAGGCAAAAGTGGGCCTCTGCACAGAACTACTTATCCTATCTTTGGCTGAAATCAGAGGTGAACATAGGGGATAAGGCTAGGGTACCAGAGGCATCTGCTATAATGGCCAAATAGTGGAGACTGAGACACTCCTTGGTCTAGATCAAATACCCTGATGGCAAATAACTGCTGGGGGTGGAAGTTGCTGAGACAGATTGGGCTGTGAGTTTACCTGCCAGCCCAAAGTCTTGATTTAGAAAGAAAATCATGACTTTATCGATATAGCAGCATAAGCAGACTGTCAGGGTAACTAGAAGGCAGATGTTAGCAACACACAAGTCAGCAAAGATACATGTACATAAATACAAGCAGCTCTTGGCTAGGAGAGTTGGTATTTAAAGATGGCTCCCCGTGAGGTCAGGTACCAGTCAAATCTGCAGTGGGTCTGCTAGCAGAGTTTGGTACCTGGGGGAGGGAAGCAGAGCCAGAGCAGACACTTGGGGCATTTTATAAAAATAACATGGTCTAATAAGGAGTCCTGTTTAATGGGGATGTCTGAAAACAAGAATATTGAAGTGGCACTATAGTCAGTTCTAGAGGAATCTAGTAAAATAGAAGGAAAAGAGTGTGATATGGTTGAAGGAAATGAAAATATTTTACTGCAAAATATACTACTTTGACATATTTTGAGATGGCTGTTTAGAGGGTCTGCAAACAGAGGTAGCCCTGCAAAGCTGTCTTTTGTGGAGGATATTTGCTTCTGTAGAGAAAATCTGCATTGATACTTCCAGGTTTTCTCTGAGGGCCTTCCCTTGTCTGTATCTAGGAAAGATTAATCGAGAATTTGACACCCTTAAAGGTCTGAAAGAAACATTTACAATCCATATTCTCACTTAAGGGCTGCTACCTGGGAGGTTTCATCTACATAACAGGACCACCTTTGCTAACCAGACCGCTTCTTCTCCCTCTCCTAAATCTATCTGGCCACCCTAAACTGTTTCACCAGGATTAAAGTCCATATTCTTTCTGTAACCTCAAGATGGCACATAAGCTTCTGAACCCCATTGGGGAGTTGGGGTAATCACTCTGGTATTCTCCTGTACATGTTAATAAATTTGTATGCCATTTCTCTTACTAATCTGCCTTTTGTCAGTTAATTTTTAAGGCAACTTCAAAGGGCAAAGGAGAAGTTTTCCCTTGGCCCCTACATGGTGGTAGTAGAGGGTTAAAATAAGATGAAGTCCTCTCCAGAAGACAGGGCTAAATGGGCTGTGACCACATTTCTGGGTATCATCCTCAAGAAGCATGACTCTGCATAAGAGTAACCAGAGCTAGAATTATGAAGACTAGATAATTCTATATCTTGGATATTTTCTGACTGTTTATCTCTCCCCTTCTCTACTGCCATTCTCTAGTTTAGGTCTCCATATACTACTGTGACTGCTACAGTAGGTAGTTACTCAGACATGAACAGGGCAGGGGAACACCCCCACCACCGCCCCGCACCAGGAATGTCAAGCAACCATCAGGTGATGGTCAGGCAGTTGTTAAACTCTCTCTAAAATAATGCTTGGTCGCAGCCGGCACCAGGGAAAGGCAGTCTCCCAATGGATAGGAGCACCTGAAGCTGGTGATTAGCAGCTTCCTGATAAGATCTCAGGAGTTGGGCAAGTGGGCTCAAGCATGTGCGCTAAGAGGCAAAATGGCGGAGTTGAACTGACATATCATCTTCCCCTAGGAACGCTCAACTGCTAAGGAGAAAATGCCTCAAGTGAGTATGTGCACAATTTCAGTAAACAAATGCAGCCCCTCCTGAGCGCTGGCAAGCCACTGTGCAGGCAGACAGCCCATCCCAAAGGAAGAATTGGGGGAGAAGGGATGCAACCCCCTGGAAGCCTGCCAACATTTAAAACCCCAAGTTAAATGTCAAATGGGCACTTGAATTTCTCAAATCGTCTGTTTGACCCTCTTCCAAGTATACTTCTTCTTGTTCCTGCTCTAAAATTTTTAAATAAACTTTCACTCTGCTCTACAACTTTCCTCGGCCTCTCACTCTGCCTCATGCCACTTGGTTGAATTCTTTCTTGTGAGGAGGTGAGAATTGAGGTGGCTGCAGACCCATACAGATTCTCTGCTGCTAACATGACCATCTTCTAACCAGTCCCTATCCCAAGTCTTGACTCAATCCTTTCTTCACAAAGCTGCCAGTGTAATCATTCTAGTAAGTAAAACTATCATGTTATTCCCTTGCTAAAGGTAACTCCCAATCATTATTTCATAATCAGATTAGCTATTGTAGGACAGTTTAAATGTTTTTCTGAAGGTTTGATCATTTGAGTCTATGAAAGAAACTGATAATAGATTAACAAGAAAAAATACACACATGTATTATATGTGCATGGGAGTCACACATTATATGAAAGCTCAAAGGTAAACTGGTTGATGCTTTCATACCATCTTGAGGTTATAGAAAGAATGGGGGCTTGGATCCCGGCAAAACAGGTTATGGTGACAAGACACATTATGGGAGTGGGCAGAACAGGAGGCCTGGCTAGCAAAGGGGATCTTGTTATGTAGTTGAAACTTCACAGGTAGCAGCAGCCCTCAGAGACAACAGATGGTAAATGTTTTGTTTTTTTGGTTTGTTTTTCAGACTTTTTTTTTTTTTTTGTAGAGACGGAGTCTCGCTCTGTCACCCAGGCTGGAGTGCAGTGGCCGGATCTCAGCTCACTGCAAGCTCTGCCTCCCGGGTTTATGCCATTCTCCTGCCTCAGCCTCCCAAGTAGCTGGGACTACAGGCGCCCGCCACCTCGCCCGACTAGTTTTTTGTATTTTTTTAGTAGAGACGGGGTTTCACTGTGTTAGGTCAGGATGGTCTCGATCTCCTGACCTTGTGATCCGCCTGTCTCGGCCTCCCAAAGTGCTGGGATTACAGGCTTGAGCCACCGTGCCCGGCTGTTTTTCAGACTTTTAAGGGTGTCAGATTATCAGTTAAATTTTCCTAGATCTGGACAAGGTGGCCTAGCTGCACCAATGCAGATTTTCTCTCCTGATGCAAATCTCCTTCACAAAAGACAGCTTTGCAGGGATACTTCTGTTTTCTGATTGTCTGAATGTCCATGTCAAAATATGTCAAAGAAGTATATTTTGGTGTAACATATTTTCATTTCCTTGACCATCCTCTACTCCAGGAAGCCCTCATAACCTTTGGACTAAATTAGCCTCCCTTCTTCTCTTTCTATGGGACCTGGTTCATACCTGTACTGTATTATCCAAACTATAGTGTAATTGCATGGTTGAACCTGGGAACCATATCTTATTTGACTTTCTGTCTCTAGTACTCATTTTAATCTCTGAAATAAAGAAGGCTTCACATTTTACAATAAGACAAAGAACTTGGCCAGGCGCGGTGGCTCAAGCCTGTAATCCCAGCACTTTGGGAGGCCGAGACGGGTGGATCACGAGGTCAGGAGATCGAGACCATCCTGGCTAACACGGTGAAACCCCGTCTCTACTAAAAAATACAAAAAACTAGCCGGGCGAGGTGGCGGGCGCCTGTAGTCCCAGCTACTCTGGAGGCTGAGGCAGGAGAATGGCGTGAACCTGGGAGGCGGAGCTTGCGGTGAGCTGAGATCCGGCCACTGCACTCCAGCCTCCAGCCTGGGTGATAGCGAGACTCCGTCTCAAAAAAAAAAAAAAAAAAAAAAAAAAAGACGAAGAACTTACTTGTTTCCCAAAAATGTTGCAAGGCAGCCGTTCCTCCTTTTTTTGGATAGGGTTTTTTCCCCTATGATAAAGAAAGAGGTTTCCCTGGCAGAATAACTCATGCGTTGCTGGAAACATTCACAGAAACTGACCCTTGGTCCTGTTGGTAGGGCCTATGGAGGCAAGTGTCTAGGTGATGGTACCTAGAGGACCTAACATGGTACCGACTGCTCCCAAACACCTCCTCTCCATCTCTAACACATGACTCTTACTTTTTTTTTAGATAGAGTGTTCATTGCTGTCTCCCAAGCTGGAGTGCAGTGGTGCAATCTCAGCTCACTGTAACCTCTGCTTCCTGGGATCAAGCGATTCTCCAGCCTCAGCCTCCCGAATAGCTGGGATTACAGGCACCCGCCACCACACCCGGCTAACTTTTTGAATTTTTAGTAGAGACGGGGTTTCACCATGTTGACCAGGCTGGTCTTGAACTCCTGACCTCGTGATCCACCCACCTCGGCCTCCCAAAGTGCTGGGATTACAGGCGTGAGCCACCGTGCCTGACCGACTCTTACTTTTAAAATACCATCTGCAGATAATTTAAGACAATACTCTTAGGAGTTCGTTTTAAGATATTCATAAAATTTCTCTTCTCTTGAGTATAACAGGTTAAGCAGCCAATATTTGTTACCACCTCAAGCTATTACCCCTCACTTTGCAGAGAACAAGGGCAAGGATGGATGACAATGCCTTTATATGAGGGAGAGGGGTAGGGAAAGGATAGTGTCTGGCGGTTCTCAAAGTACAGTCCCTGGACCATCAGCATTTAGAATGAGTTAGAAATCCAAATTCTCAGGCTTCACCCCAGACCTACTGCTTCAGAAACTCTGCCTCTGGGGTTCAGCACTCTGTGTTTTAGCAAGTTCTCCAGATGATTCTGATGCATGCTAAAGCTTGAGAACTTCTGATAAAGACACACATACACAAAAAAGCTAAGCCAGATTTTCCACCCAATCACTTTTCAGCTTCACAATTCAGGACAGTGCTCCTGGTGTCCAGTATTGATTAATCAATTAGGAACGTCTGCCTTGGCCGTGAGATGGGGAAGGGGATGGAGGCTGTACATGTCATTTACAAGGGCATACTCAGTTAAGCACTAAGGATCTCAGACAGAACAAAAGGCCTTCAGTAGATAGATACTTGAGATGTTAGCCTACCTTTTTTCTCTTAACCAGAGCTGCTCAAATTTCATCTGCATATTAATTCCCTGGGATTTTATTAATATGCCGACTCTGATTCAGTCTGCCTGGAGTAGGACCCACATTCTGCATTTCTAACCAGCTCCCAGATGCTTCTGCTGCTGGTCTTCAAACTATGATTTCAGTATTGAAGCTGCCTTTGCCAAATCTATAACTATGAGAAAATTATGACAGTGAAAGAGATCCGATCTAACCAACCCCCATCTTGCCTTTAACCTCTAAACTGCCCTTAATCCTTCCTGGGCCTGGGCCAAGCTAAATTTGGGAGACATTTAATTTATAGTGTAAATGATAATAGCCCTTTCCCAAAACTAAACCTCCTTCCTAAAACTAATGAAAGGCTACCAGGTTAGGAGGATGAGAGGAGCCTAGCTTCTGCTAAGGTGTAGACATAAATAATTACCAGCCTTTATTCCAGAGATATTCCACAAGATACACAACTTTCCCAATTACTCCTGTGGATAACATCACTATTGCAGAACCTGAGATTGGCCTTTTGAGATGTCTTTTCAGGTTTTTGCATTTCTGACAGTGATGGTTCCACCCAGACCTGCCCCCATGTGCTCCCTAAAAAAGAAGGACTACTTTCCACACACCCCTTCCCTTGCTCGCCAAACTATCCTTGAAAATCCCTAGCCTCTGAATTTTCAGGGAGATTGATTTGAGTAATAACTCCATCTCCCACATGATGTGGCTGGCTTTGTGTTTGTTAAACTCTTTCTTTATTGCAATGGCACGGTCTCAGTGAATTGGTTTTGTCTGTGCAGTGGGCAGGATGAACCCATAAGGTAGTTACAGTACCAAGCCTCTAAACTTGATTTATCAACCTTACTTTTCTGAGTGCCTGCCAAAATATTATTTTTAGCAAAAATAGACCAAATGTTATACCATTTTACACAGAAAAATACTGAAAGGAGTGCCACCTGGTAAAACCCTCTAAAGGGCAACTAACTGCAGAGTTGTGAGTGTACTTTTTCTGCAGTGCTTACTGACTGCTCCTGGGCCCAATGGCTCTGTCAGATCTGCATTGCAGCACTGCCAAAAAGAAATCCTTGGAACTTTCTCATTTTTGTTTCTGCCTATTCTAGCCATTGTTTTCAAACTTTGGTTCAATGCAAAGTGGGAGCCAAAATGGTAAACAGCATTTGATGACTGATGTTTTTCCCTTCTCTCTTCTCCCTTTTAAATAAGATCTACCTGCTGTCAATTACTGAATACTTCTAGGCAGGATTAGAAATGTCACTAAAATCAGGTCAGCACCACTTGAAACCTTTTCTACCTGGGATTCCCTTGTGTGATAGCAATAATAATACATTTGAAGCCTCATCATCCTCTCTTCACCAACCTCCTTTTTCCTTTGTGTCTTTTATTTCCCTAGATTGCTTAAGTTATTCTATTAGGTCTAGGTCTTTTCCAAAAAAAAAAACAAACAACATCAAAAAACAAAACTCAGTGACCGTGGAGTACAGCTAGCTGTGGTAATAGCAATCAAAATCCTCTTTGCATTAAGAAACAACGAAACAAAACCTCTCTGTTATTTTTCTTCCCATAATATTCCAACCCATACGGTATATGATAGAACATATTTCTTTCTTTTCTTTTTTCTTCTTTCTTCCCTTCTACCTTTCCCCTGTGTGTTCCCCCTCCCCCATCACTTTATTTTTCCCTTCTTCTATACCTCTCTGTTCTCTTTTTCTCTTCCTCTCCCCTTCAGTGATTTTTCCCTCCCCTCTTCCCTTCTCTCTTTGTTTCTCTCTCTTGTCCTCCCTCGTTATTACTCCTGGAATGTGTGAATATTATAAAAATCTTTCTTTCTGCCAATGAAGTCAATGCATGTATCCAAAATCTGTCATTGCAGAGTCACCTGAAACCAAGCTCAATGAAACTTGAGAGAGTTCAGGCTCCCTATCTAGTAACCACCCATCAAATGAATGTTCCAATTGTTTGTTTTAAATTAGTGAATTGTTATTAACCAACAATCTGAAATCTAATACTGGTAGCTAGAACATAGAGTTTCCATTAATGTGGAACAAGTACAAGATGCTTAAGGTAGCAGCATGTTTATAGCTTTTCATTTGAAGGCATTAGGTAATGAGGTGGGATGTACAGCATCTGCCATTTCTGTTTACAGCTCATATCTCATGGTGTGAGACCAAGTGGCTCCATCCAAGTGAAGGGTGCAGACATTAGCCTCATGCTCACAACCTAGAATGTCTTCCTGATATGATGAAAGTGTTGACTGTAGCTTTCTTGACAAACAAATCCTGAGCCTCTGGGAGCTGTATGAATATGTGTATAATATCAGTAACAGCTCAACCAAGTACTTCCACCAGGCCCAAGGCTCAGAAGCCCTTTGGTGATATTTTATCAATGCAATAGGGGAGCAGAAAACAAGAGAGCTGTCAGAAATGCTCAGTGCCTTGCCTTCCTGCGGCAGCCTTGCTGGGAGGAACCCTCCCTGAGGTTTTCCATTTTCTCCTTATCTTCCTAGCTGCACTTTCTCCTGCAGAGCTTATTAGAAGCACTGGCCAACACTTCTTCAATTGCATGAGGCTTCGGACCTGTCTTCTATTAACCAGCGGAAATCATGCTGCTGCACAACCACAGGTTGACTAGAAGCAACACATGGGCAAGGAAGTTGACCAGTTTACAGGCCTTAGATCCTTTTTATCTATTTTATCTATCAAAGTACTATCTATAGTACTTTGAGAATCCACACACCTTGCCTTGTTTTACAGATGATAGCCTGGCCTCATGTGCACATTTAATGTATGTAAAATTTCCTGTATGTGTGTAGCAAAGAGGGATGGAGGAATGTTATGTATCTTGGAAATGATTCCAAATACTTACATAGTTTGCTATTTGAGTGACATGTTTTGCTGTGCAAGAACTTGGAATGTACTCCTTCTTCCCCTCAAGCATGTGATGTCTTATCAGACCTCATATGAGAGACAGAGAGCGTTTGCTGTGACCGGGCTACACTCTGTCAGCCACTTCTCTGATACCTGAGGTTTGCTCTGTTCATCTTTGAGCTTTGAAGCCTTGCCCACCAATACTGGTACTGTCCTCTAGCACTGAGGGGCCTTACATGTCCTCATGGATCTCTGTTATGTTGAATGCCATCGCTCCCAAAAAACTGCTTGTAACCAAAAGGTATAACTCAAACTTTCATTTGATGTTACTTTCCACAGAGGCCTGCTTCCATCCTGATTGAACAACTAGAGTTTAATAATTTTGGATCTCATTCACTATGTGCTTAATGTCTCTAATCTATTGAATGTGTTCCCTGTAAGATTTGTTTACATTATTCCCCCTTTTTAAACATTGTGAACCTAGGAAAAAAAAAATTCTCTTTTTATGGCAATAAACTGTGTGATTAATGAAATCACATTTTGA
The DNA here is from genome assembly GCF_000951035.1 of Colobus angolensis palliatus. Lineage (NCBI taxonomy): Eukaryota > Metazoa > Chordata > Mammalia > Primates > Cercopithecidae > Colobus > Colobus angolensis. The sequence continues at coordinate 128,598 of NW_012111753.1, read as the reverse complement.
TAATTTCCTTATTGTGATCATACATAACAAGGAAGGATTTAAACACTTCAAGAGATTTTGTCCATCCTTCACTCAAGAGGTATGTGCCCCAGATTGAGACTTCCTGAGGGGATAGCAGATTCTAGGCTTCTGTCTCATGCTCCTTGCAATGTTTTTTGCTTCACTGAGTCTGATTCTAGTATTTAAAGACTCAGCATGTATTTTGAATACAATGTAGCCCCTGTGTGCAACTGGGCTTTATGGAAAAATTTTGTTTCTCTAAACTGAAGCTGTAGTGGAGTAGTTAAGAAAGAGCATCGAGACTGGAATCAGACTGACAGGTCCCAAATTCTGGCACTAGCTACTTGCTGTTTTAGCCTCAATTTCTCCAACTCAATTTCCCATCTATAAAGTGTGGTGAATGTTGTAGGAGAGGGAAAAATTTGCCCTTTTAGGTTCAAGAGCTGGGCCTGCAAATTAAATTGACAAAAGAAAGATTAACAGAAGAAAATGTGTACTATGCATGCATGCAGGAACTTTATTAAAAAAAGTAAAAATCCAAAGAAGTGGTTAGACTTGACACCTTATGTATCATTATACCAAAGGGCAATAAATTATGGAGAAGTGGCTAGACAAAGCAAAAGTGGTTTGGAGGTTTAGGGGCAGGAAATAGTGGGAAGGTAAATATATGGGAAAGAATTAAAGAAGATAGGGTTACTTAGTAAGCTTTGTTATGCAGACTCAAATCAGGGCCATCTCCAGTGTCTGTGGTGATTAAGAGTCATTCTCCTCTTCCCAGTACTGGAGAAGGGAGTGGGGACACCTTCACAAAGGGAAATTTATGCCCTGCTTTTAGGCAGAAGTAGGGAGGATAAAGAATTCCCTTTCTCACCGGTCGGGTGGGTGGGTGTGGTGGCTCACGCCTGTAATCCCAGCACTTTGGGAGGACGAGGCAGGCAGATCACGAGGTCAGGAGATTGAGACTATCCTGGCTAACAAACATGGTGAAACCCCGTCTCTACTAAAAATACAAAAAATTAGCTGGGTGTGGTGGTGGGAGCCTGTAGACCCAGCTACTCAGGAGGCCGAGGCAGGAGAATGGCATGAATCCGGGAGGCAGAGCTTGCAGTGAGCTGAGATTGTGCCACTGCACTCCGGTCTGGGTGACAGAGTGAGACTCTCTCTCAAAAAAAAAAAAAAAAGAATTCCTTTTCTCTTCTTGCTGTTGCAGTGACCTGAGATCATGCCACTGCACTCCAGCCTGGGCCACAGAGTGAGACTCCATTTCAAAAAAAAAAAAAAATTATCCACTCGTTCCTCCAACAGGTGCTTTGTGTGCTACTTATTAGTATTTCCATGGTAACCCCAAGCCTCTCAGAGACTTCTCTCATTTAAACTGAATCAATCTGGAGTCTCTTCTCTAGGGGCTCAGCTCTAAATTAGCTAATAGGGTAAACTAAGGCCTGCTGATGTATTAAAGAGGGTTAATGAGTTAGTTTCATCCAGGGCCAGCTTGAGGTGGTATAGTTAACCATCTACTAAATTATTTGATGGCATAATTTTTCCGTTCTTCTTCATCTGATCATTCCCACCGGGCTGTTGAAAATGGCCAGCATTTAATTCTGAAAATGTCCAGCATGAATCATTTATTTGGGTTAATAAGCTGTTGTGTGTGGTCTGAAAGTTAAGTTCTTAAGCAGGGATGTGCTGGAACAAAAAGGAGATGTTAACAAGAGTCCCTTATTCAAGCAAAAGCTACCCAGTTTCCGTGGACACAGTGATTCAGGGTGGGAAGAGAACATAGAGAGTGTTTCTTTTGTACTTAATAAAGTAACTACCCCCCCACCCCCCACCCCAAGCTCGTTTCTCTCAAAGCTGCCTATGCATATCACATCAGGAACATTCACAAAGTACCTTACCTCAGGGCATATTCTCATGTGAAATATCTGGAATAACTAAGAGTGTAACTTGGCAACTGGTCTGTTAAAATTGAAGTTTCTTTTCCACTCCTGTATATTGGAGGATCTTTCTTATATATTTTTGGTGTACCCAGCCTCAGACTTGATCTTGCTCCTGGACCTGCTGTCCACCTAGATGTGTCTTAAAAGCAAGGAGGTATATTCATGATTCTGAATGCTTATTCTTTGTTTTTTTTTTTTTTTTTGAGACGGAGTCTCACTCTATCGCCCAGGCTGGAGTGCAGTGGCCGGATCTCAGCTCATTGCAAGCTCCGCCTCCCGGGTTTACGCCATTCTGAATGCTTATTCTATACAACAAGAAAATTCTCAGTTGACTTCCAGAAACGAGTTTACATCCAAATGCCTCAGGGCTAGGCAAATTGTCCTCTTACAATTTGTTCTGAGATAATCTTCTCAGTGGAGGCTTTGTGGAAGTAAATGAAGACCACTCCAATGAAAACAAACAAAAGCTATTGATTCAGAGCTTGCTATAGCAAGAGAGTCAGCCACCATCACTTGGGTTTTGGGATAGACTCCAAGGTGGGCAGAGGAGTGGGAAAGCCTTATGTTGGACAAAAGGGTAGGTCTCATGTATGCCCTGATTAGAGGCTACTGACATGGGGAAGTTGTGAGGGGCTAACTAGAAGCATGGTATCTTATGTGATTGGTTAGGGGTGCGTATTTTTCTCTGGTCCTAAGTTGGAAGAGGGGACAAATATTGGGGAATCTATCAGTTATTAATCAAGTTCTGTCTACTTTGGGCTGATTGTACACAGATTTCTATTTAGTTTTCTGGGTTGTTATTAGAGATAGCAGTCTGACTTTCTACAAGTCTGACTTACAGATTACAGGCTGGCTTCCTGGGCTGGTTACTGTAGATAATTGATTGGTTTCCTGGGCCTGTTACTCTAGGTTGTGGGTTAGAGTTCTATTTTATATATGATATGGCCATTTTTCTATTTCTATTCAGTCTGTCAGTTGAGAGACAGAGCACGTCATCTCTCTTTGAATAAAGTTATCTGATACATTTTCATGTGACTTTTTCATACACTCTGCATTTACTTTGGGAAATAGTTCATTTTATAAATCCTGTAGTGGATGCTATACTAAGTTGTCAGGATTCCCCTTCAGGATGGGAGGATTTATTCCACCAGGTGCCCACAGGTGTCAGTCCTGTCCTCTCTGGGAATTGCTCTCTGCTGAGGGAGCTGATATGATGCCCAAGTAATCCCCTGTCCCATGGGCAGCCAATATCTAGTGACTGGTCAATGCAGGAGGCATAAAGGCCTAGCCTCCTCAGCCCAACTTGGGACAACTCTGAAGGACTGCTCCAGCTTCGCAGCTCCTGTTAGAGTCCACCAAGACCTTGGCTGAGATGACATTACCAACCCAACTTCTCCCTCTGCCCAAGTCAGCTTCCTTTTCTTTCCCAAGTTTTGATCCTCACAGCATTGCACAATAAACTTTCTGTTTGCTAATCTCTATCTCAGAGTCGTCTGCTTCCTGGGGGATATTACCTATAACAATTCCTCTTTAAATTATCCTAATTTGAGTGTACCATCTGTTTCCTGCTGGGACCCTGGCTGGCACAGGATATTATGTTTATTATTTATCCCATTAAATGCAGGTTCATGATTCACAACAGGACTTGTTTGTTTGTTTTTCACATAGACCAGGGTGTTTGGGGTTGTTCTGACTGTGGGAATAGGGTGTGTTAAACATGCTTTTTACTTATTTATTTTATCACCTTTTCTGGTCTGTCACATTTACATACCCCCCCCAACACACACACACACACACACACACACACACAAGCACACATGCACACACACACACTCCTTTTATAATGCCCAGTGTATTTATTGAGGCTTCAGAGCTTGGTGGAATTGAGGTACTAAACAGAGAAGGGACAGAAGCAGCATTATCTTGTTTTGGATTTGCACAAACACTGTCAGAGGCAGCTGAGGTGCCCTGATAGAGTACAAAATTGACAAAACAGCTTATTTGTTGCCATGCTACAAATCATTTATACTGTGGCTTACATAACTATTCTGGAAGAACATACACCAAGAATCTGTGTAGTTCAGTTTAGGGCAATTTTCACAAACATCAGTTTCTCCTGGTTCTTGAACCAAGTTCAGCACCTCTAAGACAACATCATCGTAGGAAAGAAAGCAGGATCAGCACCCAGCTGTCCGTGAAAAATATGTCCATATCCAACTTCTTTGAGCTCTGGAAAGATATTTTTCTATAGAGTTTGGCTGTCTGAAAGGCAGAATTATAGCACAGTGCTTTAAATCGTGGGTCCAGGAAGCAGAAGACTGCCTGAGTTCAAATCCTCCCTTGGCTGTTTACCTATCAGTGGCTTTGGGAAAGTACTTAGCCTCTCTGTGCCTCAGTTTCCTCATTTGTCAAATGAAGAAAATGATCATAATATCCGTCTGATAAAGTAGTTATGCAAATTGAATGAGTTAATCTGTATAAAGCCCTTAGTATAGTGCCTGGCACATAGGAAGCATCATATTACAATTATAATGTGAACTTCATCGCTTGCCATGTAGAATTTTTAAGTTTAGTTTGTAGTCAGATCTGTCAGTATTTCCTTTTTATTTTTTCTTTAAGGTAAGAAATCATAGAGGAAGAAAAATAGACAATCTGATCCTAATACTATTGACCTTCATTTATATTTTCCTCTAGCCTATTTCTCTAAATAATTAAATATGTGTTATAGCAAATAACAAAATAAACTTTAAAGCCAAGAAACATATACTTTGGGCTGGGTGTGATGGCTCATGCCTGTAATCCC
>NW_012111753.1:109555-123345 GCF_000951035.1 Colobus angolensis palliatus | reverse complement strand
AAAAAAAAAAAAAAAGAAAAGAAAACACAATGCAAAGAAAAAAAAGAAACATATACTCTGTTTCCTCCCAGTTAATCAGACAAAGTTTTGATATTCTTAATATATAAAGAGAACCATAAATTAATAAGAAAGACAACCCATAAGACATGGGTAAATTGGATGTACAGGCAATTGACAGAAGAAATATCAATACCCAATAAATGTATGAGAAGATAAGTAACTTCACTAGTAATGCAGAAAATGCACATGAAAACAAAAATAAGACCCCTTGCTACCTACTATTTTGGCAAAACTGAAAGGAAGTGATTGAACAAGATTTCTGCATTCTCCACTCCTCTCACCCTTTGCCCCAGACTTCCTCTTGTGTTCCAGAAGCTATACATCTTATACTCATGCTGGTGCATGCTATTAAAGTGAAGCATTTTTTTCTTTTAAACTGAAAATTTTCTATCAACATCGAAAATTACATTATTTTTTAACCTCCTCCTTTAATCTGCTTTTTGTCTTTGCTCCCCCCACATCTTTTTGCTGAATTAATTAGTGAACTGGAAAATCAAGCAGAGCAATTCACTAATTTCTTCAACTATGTTCATCCTGCTATTCAATTCATTTGTTTTTGTTGTCATAAATCGTGTTTTCAATGTCTAATAACTGATTTCATCTTTTTCATAGCAGTTGGGTTTGTGCTTCTGAGTGAGTTTTTCTCTTTAACCTCATGGACTGTGACTGATGTTTGGGATTTTGAGTATTATGATACCCCTTTCATATTTCAGATAAATTTCCCCTTTTATTTAAACCATTTGAGTGGGTTTCTATTACTTGCAATGAAAACAATCCCTAAGTAGGACATCAATCTTATGGAGAATCAGAAGTGGGAGAGATCACATCTAGTTAGTTGAATGGGAAAAAGCTTTCTGTGGTGGTTTATAACATTTACCTTTCTGGATGGATATGACTCAAACTACCAAAAATGAGGAGTGTGTTCCAGGTTGAAGGAAGAACAGTATCAAAAGCAGGCCAGTAAAGAGTTCTCAAGAGCGGGAAGCATTACAATTTGGCTGAATCTACCCTGGGGTAGGTAGAGTAGTGGTGGTGGAGGTGGAGGTTAATGGAAAAAGACTAGGAAGGTATTTTAGGGACATTATATTGAGGGCTTTCAATGCTAGGGAGAAGACTTTGCAACTAGCTTGTCATTGGGGAGATACTGAAAGGTTTTGAATAAAAGCATGGCATAATTAAAGCTACTGTTCAGAAAGATTAATCTGACTCCAGTGCACAGAATGGGTTGGAGTAGTGGCTGAGATCAGGACAAGTGGGCAGACTATGGAATTAGTTCAAACAAAGTATAATGAGTGTCTGAACACATGGAAATATTTCACACTCTATACAGAATTTGAATATTTAGTTTAGAAAATAGCACATACAAAGGAATAGTTGTATTTTCATATTCTAATAATCAAGCAATACGCGATACCCGATTGTAGCTATAAAATGCAAAATGGCCAAAAGTGTGACTCCTGTTGTACTAAAAATAAATTCACTTATTACCCCCTTTAAATATTCATTTAATAGTTTCTCATGATATTTCAACAAATAACACCGATAGCATGTGTGAAATTAGAATTGCATCATTTGGCAAGTTCCTCAAAGACTTAATCTTTAGAAATGTGTTTCTTAAAATGAATTTCTAATTTCTCTTCTACAGTACTCAAACAGTATTTCTGTTTCACTTTTAGCATGTTTCAGAATAATTGTATTGATTTTGCTCTTGAACAGTTTCTGGGAAAATATGCACTCTGAAGCTTTTTCTTAACTTTAGAAACCCAAGGGAATTGAGGCATAGAGAACACAAATGTAACCCTCCTCTCTCCAACTAAAGCAAGTAAGCTCAAGAATGTTAAAGTAAGCATAGGATAAAAGAGTTTAATTTTCTTGGTAAGAGTACAACTAACTGAATTTTTTTTTCTACATATCAGTACTGCAAGGACTGGAGGTGAGGATGGGGAAAATGCATAGATTTTCAGAGCACAGTGGTTGTCATGTTATGCCAGTCAGATAAATCTCCTCATCCTTCCAGGGCTTAGGCACTAGTTTGCCTCAGTCCCTAGGAGTGCTATAAGTCCTTTCTGGGAATTGACTTTGGCTGAAAAACAAAACAAAACAAAACAAAACCAAAAAACACTGCCTTGCGCAAGGTCACAACCTTTTCTGAGGAGCAGTTCTTTTCCAGTGAGTAGTTTATTTGGGGGGTATAAATGCCCAGCCCATCAATCCAGCTTGGGGAAACTCTGAAAGACCATCTCAACTTCAGAACTTCCTGCTGGAATTGGCTGAGGTCTTTTGTATACATTTTCTTTTGTTGGATGCAATAAATTACCATAAATTTGTGGCTTCAAATAACACAAATTTGTAATCTTATGGTTTTTGGAGATCAGAAGTCTACAATGGATCTCACTGGACTAAAATCAAAGTGTCAGCAGGGCTCCTTCCTTCTGAAGGCTCTTGGGGAGGATCCATTCCCTTTCCCTTTCTAGCTTCTAGGGGTCATCTGTAGTCCTTGGCTTATAAACTCTCCTATCTTGAAAACTAACAGCATATCAGGCATCTTATCTTCTCTCAAACCTCTGCTTCCATTTTTATATCTTTTCTCTCTGACTTTGACCATCCTGCCTCCTTCTCTTCCTTGTAAGGACCCTTGTGATTATATTGGGCCCATTCGGCTAATATAGAATAATCTCCCATGTTAAGATCCTTAACTTAATCACATCTGCAAAGTTCCTTTTTGCCATCTAAGGTAATATATTCACAAATTCCAGGGACTAGGATGTGAACATCTTTGTGGAGCTGGGTTGGAAGGGAAGTGGCCATCATTCTGCCTACCATGCCTTTGTTGGTGGCTGCATCAAAACCCAACTTCTCCTTCTGCCCAATCCAGATTCCCTCACTTTCCCCGCAGATGTTGATCCTAAGAGCACACCCTAGTAAACTTCCTGCACACAAAATCCATTTCAAAGTTTGCTTCTCAGTGAATCCAACTTGTTACAAAGAGCAATCCAGGTTAGGAGAAGAGGCTGGTCATGGACTATACATTTGTAGTAGAGTTAAATTGTAATTATTCCTGAGAGCCTTGGCAGACCAGAGGCTGACTCAGAATTCCTTTGGACAGCACCCTGTCTTTACTTCCTGAAATAACATTCGTTAGCTCTCCAGAGACTTAGATCTTATTATAAAGCAAGAGATTTAGTTTCTTCTTGGCTCTTTCATGTAGGAGATTGTCTCACATAATGCTGAATTAAAATACCAGGGGTTTCAAGGAGTAAACTAGGCAGGAGGGATATCGCAGGTTGGGTTTTCTGGGAAGCAGATTTGAAGATGAAGAATAGTCTGCAGAAGGTTTCTGAGAGAGTACCTTTTGGTGTCAAAATCTATGAAGGAAAGGGAGGAATCAGGAGTAGGCAGAGGGAGAAGTTGGGCTGCAATGCCCAGTCTCAGGAAATGACTCAGCCAATCCCATGGAGGAGCTCTGGAGCTGGGATAGACCTTTAAAGGTGTCCCAAGTTGGGGCAAGGGGACTGGGTCTCGATACTCCTGTGTTAACCAATCACTGGAAATGAGCTGCCCTCAGAAAGGGGAGGAAAATCTGCCAAACTGTTCTTGCAAAGTGGCTATATGATTTTGCATTCCCATGAGCAACGTATGGGAGTTCCAGTTACTCCAAAAACTCATCAGCAGTTGGTATTGTCAGCTGTTATTATTTTTAAAAATTCTTTTAGCCATTCTAGAGTGTGTGTATCTCCTTGTGGTTTTCATTTGCATTTCCCTAATGATGAATGATATTAAATGTCTTTTTCCATGCTTACATGCCATCTGCCTCTCTTCTTTGGTAAAATGCCTATTCAAGTCTGTCCAGTTTTTAAACATTTGGTGTTTTGTCTTACTGCTGAATTTTAGAGTTCTTTATATTCTAGGTGCAAGTACCTTATCAGTTATGTTTCGCAGATATTTTCTTCTGGGCTGTCAGTTGTTTCTTCAAGAGATGTTTTTAAGAAGGAGTGATAGTAATCTCAACTCAGTGCCTAGATTTTGAAGGTAGGACAAGAAAGGAAGGACCAAGGTGGGGAAAACTGGAGTGGTCTAACTGTGCCTCCAAGGAGTGCATCCAGGAAGATCAGCCAGTTTTATAAGACACAGTTTTCTGCTTCTATTGCTATAGCACATGGCACCAATATAGAATTACCGAAAATAAATACAGCAAATTATAACAAGCTTGATTGTGAAACTTTGAATTCCCTCCTACTAGGGAGATTCCTGCCAGTGAAAATAGCACTCACGTAATGCTAATTATACAAAGCAGTTTTTTACTTTGTATGTAGTGAGGTAAATGGTAAGATAGTATTCAATAAATAAAATCAACTTTAAACAGAGAAGCTGCTGCTCTGAACATGCCTGGGTGTAGACAGCAAGTCGTCTTAGTTTCGGAAAGAACCTGCAAGCTGCTCTGCATAGGTATATACATTTGAGTTGGTGCTCATTATTCTGAGAAAAGTCCCACACAACCTTTTGTCTTCTGACGAAGTGCACATCTCTCATTACCCCCTACATGCTGAGCTCAAAGTCATGTGAGAAGTTCCAGCTCCAAGGAGGCAGACACCCGCTGTTCTCAAAGCTAATTAATTTGTGTTCTCTAGAAAGCAGAACCTAAGACAAGGCTTTTGGTGCAGAGGGTTATTGGGGGGAAGGGATCTCAGGAAGCAAGTGTGATGTTATGGGGAAAGTGAGACAGGGAAGGAGAATAAACTGATTAAAGATGTAGTGAATGATGTCACTACTATTGTGTATTTCCCCTATACTGATTGCCCAATTTCCCGGCTTCTGTGGGTTTTGCTCTTCATGGATTAAACATGCAGCCTTCATTATAGAAGCATTCTTGAACTATTAGAATTGCCTTATCTGGAGCCAGTGAGAATCAGGAGTGCCTGGGAGTTTATAGTCCCTTGGATCCCCATGCTCCAGAGTGGCCCATAGCCAATGGCTAGTACAAAAGTATGAAAGCACAGCTCCCTTGCCTCCAGGTGGGACACACTCTATGGTGTGATTTACATTGTATAATTTCCCAAGACTGGGATTCACCTGAAATCTCTCTTTGCTTCTTTCTTCCCTAGCCCTGCTCTGTTTCCCCTACACCCTTACTGCGCTCTCCTGGGAACACATCCTTAATAAATTGCTCACACAAAAATCCACATTTCAGGGTCTGTTTCTGGGGACAGGACCAAGACCTAAGGATGCATTATGGAGATTGCCTCTGTGGGAAATGGGACCATTATTCTTCCAGTACGTTCTGGAAAGCATACAGAAACCCGAGCTCCCCCAACCCCACGTCGTCTGAGGGCTGGGAGGCTGGAACATTTATCTCCTGCTTGCAGTCTCCTATTGGTTGAAGGTTAGACTCTGGGTGCTGTTATCTTCTCTGTATTTCTTGGCTGGGATATTGTTGTCCCTGTGAATAAGGTTCTCAAGGCATCAGAAAAGGATTCAAGGCATCAGAAAAGTCCCCCAGGCAGAAAGTGGAAAGATGACTGTGGAAAGCCGAAGATGAGACTTCTGAGCTTGAGTGTAACTGTCCATGGTAGATGTGGGTGAATTCAGAGGTGGGCCAAGGAATGTGATGTAAGGCATCAGAAGTGTGTGTTAGGGTGACCTAGCAAGTATAACCTGAAGAACTATAACCCTGTGATCCCCCTGGACAAGGCATGACTGAAGTCTGTGCTTTAGCTAGTTGAGGGAGCGGTGGACAGAGTTCAACAGTTATATTGTGTGACAGGGATAGTGCATCAGCAACTGGAAACTAGGGTCAGCCTGTCAAACTAGGCTGTGTGACCCCTAAAGATGTATCAAGATATCCCAAGGGATTTGTTTTAGTCAGCTTGCATTACCCTAACAGCATATCACAAGCTGGGTGGTTTAAACAAGAGACATTTTTTCTCACAGTTCTGAAGGCTGGAAGTCCAAGATCAAGATGCCAGCATAATTGAATTTTGGTGTGAAATTAAAATAGAATCCTAAGTCCCCCAGCAGACTGAAAGGACCCCTCTTGGCCAAGGGGAATCCCAGTAAAACTGAAAACTAAGTTCCCTGGCCATGACAAGACAGAGGTTTGGTCATGCCTCAGTACAACCCCTTCCTCACTAACCTTTCCCAGGTTATTTCCTGAGTTAAACAGAAACCAACCATGAAGAAAACAAAAAACGGAAGATTTGTTCCATGATTGACTTCATCCAATCGCCTGATGCTGCAACCAGATTCCCTTCCCTTTTTGTGGTTTTGACACAGCAAATGACCAGTTATACCTTGTGTTTCCCATGGACTGGTTTTAGCTGGTTTTTAAAGGTTGTACACAAGACACTTCTGTGTTCTTTGTTTCACCTTTTGACATATGGGGCCAAATTGTAATACATTTAAATGTTAAGTCTCCATCCCAAAGTGAACATGGGATGCATGTAACATATATATTTGCCTACTATGCATGTATGAGTTCCCCCTTCATGAATATTCGTATCTATACATATTCATATTGTCTAGATATGTATACTTGGCTAACCTGTTCAGCATAAATTCCTGTCTCACCCTTCCTCCCTTAAAGTGCCTGCTTTTGGTCGTAGCTAAAGGCTCCATTTCCCAGCTTGCAGACTGTAACTCTTTTTATGAAATAAAACTCTTCTTTCCAAATTTATAGACTTCGTGATATATATATATATATCTATATATAGATATATAGATATATCTATATATAGATATATCACCACGCCCCGCTAATTTTGTATTTTTAGTAGAGATGGGGTTTCACCATGTTGGTCAGGCTGGTCTCGAACTCCTGACCTCAGGTGATCCACCCACCTTGGCCTCCCAAAGTGCTGGGGATTGCAGGTGTGAGCCACCTTGCCTGGCAGACTTTGTGATTTTTAAGTTGACATTCATGAGGCCTCTCTTTCTGGCTTGCAGATGGCCACCTTCTCACTGTGTTTTCACTTGGCCTTTTTTCTGTGCATGCACACTCCTGGTGTCTTTTCCTTTTCTTATAAGGACACCAGTCATGTTGGATTAGGGCCCCACCCTTATGACCTTGCTTAACCTTAATTACTTCCCTAAAGGCCCTATCTCCAGATATGGTTACATTGGGGGTTATAGCTTCAACATATGAATTTGGCGGGGTGGGGGGGAACACAGTTCAGTGTATAACAAGTACATGGACATGGGAATTTTGTGAGAATCAGTTTCTAGACTCTAAATTCCCATATGTACTATTTGCTAAAAATGAGAACATACAGGCCATCAAGTGTCATGAAGATTCTCCTTTCTACTTCTCCTTTCATAATTGTCTTTTTCCCACTTACAAAACACAGGCTTGCCTTTCACCCATCCCAGATTTTACTAAGGTGCATTGATTGCCCTGGGATGTAAAAACACCCTGCAAACCAACATATAGGCAATTAGACATTAGACAATTAGACACAGCTTCTTTTATCCAAGGTATCATAAGCCTGCTATTAGGTTTCATGTCTTGCTCTGGTATACACATTCTCTTAAGGATAAATTAAGAAATTGGAGTGAACATGGGGTACTTTAGCTCGTGTTGGAGTAGTCTGAATTTAGTTACATATTTAGACTGGAGAAGCAGAGGTGATGATAAATTTCTTTTGACAGTGTTCAGGGGATGGGAGAGGCAAGGGCTTTTAAGAATGCATACATTATTCCTGAGAAAGAGTCTGAAAGAAAAGGAAAGAGAGTGTTGGAAAAATGACAATGCCATGCCTTATTTCATCCAGGTGACAATAACAAGGCTTCATAATATGAATATTAAAGAAAAGTTAAAGTATTATGAGAAACATCAGTCTTTCACAAAGCTCATTTTTCTGCATTTTCAACGTTCTCAGTAATTAGATAGAGAATGAAAAATTTCATTCATCTACATCTCAGTGTCTGTTTTAAGCTCCAAGGATTTGGTGAAAACAACATTTATTTACACGCTAAGATAAAAGCACTGTATAAAGCCATAACAGTGTTTCAATTCTCCCAGCCCTTTCTGTGCATACAATATTACAAAAGGTGCCTCTAAGTGGAAGAGTAACAGGGATAATGAATTGCCATGTTTTACATTTAAGTTGTCTTTTAAAGTATACTTCCCACTGGAAAAAATGAGAAAGTGGATGATTGATTTGACTAGGTAAATCCTTTTGCAAATCATATACTTTTGAATTATTTGTTTTCAAGTACTTTGAAAGAGGACCTAATAAGGTTATTAGTGGATACATCATTAAAGATGCTTTCTGGAGCTGGGTGTGGTGGCGAGTACCCATAGTCTCAGCTACTCAAGGAGGCTGAGGTGGGAGGATCACTTGAGCCCAGGAGTTTGGGGCTCCAGTGCCCTATGATCCTACCACGGTACTCCAGCCCAGGTGGCATAGGGATACTGTGTCTCTTAAAAAAAAGATGCTTTCTGATTAAATAGCTACTATTTGATTTTTGCCATATGACTTGGAATGGAGTAACTTTGCTATAATGAAACTATTTCTATTCATTTACTTGTCTAGGTGAGCAATGTTATTCAATTCTTACATCTATAAACATAATACAAATTTACTGTAACCTTTTAAAAATACCAAGTATATTATTTAGTTCTCTCATGAAAGGCCCACTCTGTGCACGGGTCTGACTTACTCTGTAGAGATTGAAGGCAAGAGTGGGGAACAGTTCCTGGCCCTGTATTCTACCTTTTTTTTTTTTTTTTTTTTTTGCTTTTTTGTTTGTTTTTCTTTTCCTTACTGTAAGACAGGAAGGCACAGCCCAGGTTATTTTTCTACTAAGTTTGGGCCTAGGGAGCCTGTGGACCTATTCACTAATTACATAAAGAAGTGGCAGGGAGTCATTCCATGACACTCTTTCTTCAGACAAAATAGCATTAGCTTCACTGCTTTGAAATAACTCTTAGCAAAGTGCCTTTAATACAAGACTGCAGCGTTTGCTATATAATTAGGGAGCTCTGAGGCATCAATGAGAATGGAGTAATGTATATATTTCCTCAACGGTTTTGAGAATCTAACACTTTTAGCATCTTTGATTGTAAATTTGCTAGGAGAGCAGTCTTTAAACAACATACCACTCATAATAACCAGCCCTACATTAATAGATCTTATTTATTTAAATTAGGAGTTGGTAGAATTTTCCATGACCAACTAAGTTTACTTGATCCTTTTTGTTATACTTTATATAAATGAGAGCTCAGCAATATAATTATGTATTCATTGTACTCATTAATATCTTAACACTATTAAAGTGAGAAAAAGCAGTGGGAAGTGCCTTGTTGTTACAGTAAGTTTTAATTTTGAAAAGAACCTGCACTCCCTGCAAAGAAAATGTGAAAGTTAAGATGATGGTAAACAAAACTGGTTGATTTTAAGGGACTCTGAGGGAATGAAGAAGAAAGAAAAAAATCATGCCATATTTGACTCCAGAAAATAAACAGCTTCATCATACATCAGTGCCCAAAATATATACAAGTGAACATTAGAATTGCAAATGAATTGGGGGAGGAAAGAACTGTCTGCTTTTACATCATTTTGTTTTGCACTGGGCTAGGGGATTTTTTCCTTGTGAAAAAAATGGAATCTAATGAATCTGATTCCACTTGAAAAAGTGGAATCTAATAAACTTGATTAATTAGAAAAAGGAATGGCATTTATGGCAGAACAACATCTTATCACAGATAAATGCTTAATTTGTAAAGCATGATGCCTTGTATGTGCATATATTCAGGTGCCAAAGTCTTGAGATTTACGTTCTGATGAGCCACAGTCTGCCTGATTAAATGACCAGGTCTTGGGATACAGAACTCTTATCATTTGATTTTAAATTCCCCTGAGAGAATAAGCAATGATCAGTAACTACCTACTCATACTGCCTCCTAAACACTGATCTCATTTTTAAACAGAAACTAAATGGGGATTTCTAATATGATTATTATTACTGTGTTTTGGAATTTTTCTGCCAATCTCATTTTGAATGTAAGCATGACGTACCTCTTTCTTTGTCTATTTAGGGGACTAAAATGAAAGTTAGATGAAGGCAAATCTGGGGTTAGAACTCAAGAGTGGACTATACAGACAGTCCCTGACTTACGATGGTTTAACTTGATTTTTTTTTGACTTCTGGATTGTGTGAAATCTATTCTCATTCAGTACGCTCTTTGACTTACCATAAGGTTATGTCCAGATAAACCCATCGTAAGTTGAAATATCGTCAGTCGAAAATGCACTTTTCGCTTATGATGGTTTTCAATTTATGATGGGTTTATCAGGAAGAACATTCGTATTCAGAAAGATGCCTGAATTCAGTAAGTTAAGATGCCAGAAGTAGCCAGAAGTATCCAAAAGTTGCCTGAAGGAATCCACAAGCTTAGAGAGTGTAAGGGGCAAGGAAAAAACTTTTCCTTGGCCTTGTGAAGGTTCACTGAAAATCAACTGACAAAAGGCAAATTAAATAGAAGAAAAGGCATACAAGACTTTATTTTAATATGTATAACATGAGGGAATCCCAGGAGTATGATTACCTAGTAACCCAGTGGGGTACAGAAATTCATTATACCTTTTTCATAGGGGAAGGGGGAGATAGGGCATGTAGACAACTCTTTTGAGGAATAGTAAATTATTATTAGGGAGAATAATGGACAAAAGTTAACTTATAAATGATTCTCTTTGGAATTTGAGTCTGAGAGGCAGGCATTATTTTGTGGAAAATGTCTGTCCAGATGTAGTGGCATTCCTGTCTTCTTTTCTGAAATGGATAATGAGATTTCAAGGAAGGGAGGAAGGCAACTGTTTCTTTTGAAAAAAACTTTCCTGGTCAGATCAGGGAAATTCCAGAGAAAGTCTCTCCCCCTACTTTGAGCAGGTAGAAAAAGATAAGGCTAGAGGGATCTTGATTCTGAGGCAGCTTCTAAGATTTCTCAGCATATCAAAGCATCAATCTTTGAAGGTATGGTTTTCTGAGTTCCAACAAGAGATAAGAATGTTGGAGTGAGTTTATTATGTGTGCCCCACACCACCTACCTCTCTCACTATTTCCTCTGGCAAGATGTAGATGACATACTCCCTTCTTGAGGCACTGAGAAATCCATGGGTGGGGGAGCTTCAGAAGCTCTTTCATAGCTTTTTTCTTCAGGTTAGGAATCATGGTGGGACATGCTGCCATTGAACTGAGCTTCCTCATTTAATTAGGAATGATGGGATCCCAGAATCATAGAGGCCAAGGGAAAGCACTTAACCACTAGAGAAAAGGTGGGTATGATATGCTTTGCATTTGTGTCCCCACCCAAATCTCATTTCAAATTGTAATTCCTAATGTTCGAGGTGAGGCCTGGTGGGAGGTGATTGGATCAGCGGGGCAGATTTCTCCCTTGCTGTTCTCATGATAGTGAGTGATTTCCCACAAGATCTGATTGCTTAAAAGTGTATAGCACTTCCCCCTTTGCTCTCTTCCTCTTGCTCTGGCCATGTAACATATTGCCTGCTTCCCCTTCGTCTTCCACAATGATTGTAAGTTTCCTGAGGCCTCCCCAGCCATGCTTCCTGTACATTCTGCAGAACTGTGAGCCAATTAAACCTCTTTTCTTTATAAATTACCCAGTCTCGGATATTTCTTTATAGTGTGAGAACAGACTAATACGGGGTGCAATTACCAAAATGGCCAGAGCCAGAGTGGCAATCAGTTTTGTCCTGTAGGGATCTTTGGGGATGGTTTATTGATCTCAGTGTCCCTAAGACTGAAATAAGTTACCAGCCTATTGTCATGGTTCACCTTCCTCAGGACAAAACTCTGATACAAAATTTGCGTTATGAAATTTTCTTGGGAAATGCTCTTGGGATCAATACCCATGGGAAAGTGAAGGAAGCAACATTAGGCAAAAAAAGTTGAGATGGATCTGCAGAGTGTTCTGATTTGGAGCAAAGGTGCCTGACTTTTATGCCTCTGTGCTGACCTGCCATTTGATATAGGCTGCCCCCAGCAAGGGGCATAATCTTGGGCAAGAAAGTTCTATCTTTAGGCCCAGGCAAGCTCCAAAGAAGGACTTGACTGAGATGTTGCTGCCAACACCCTCATCAGTTGTGGTAGTGAATGCTCCAGTCTTAGAAGAAGGGTTGGGTTTGTGAAAGGTACCAAAGTACCCACATACCTACTGAAGTTTTATGGGATCTATATAACTAGGAGGAAAAATCTAGGTCTAGTGGAGAGAGACCTGACTTGAATTATTACAGTGAAAATCACGGTCTCTCACTCTCTTCACAGACCTGAGCCAGGTCACAGAATCAGAGCATCTTGAGTAAGGGGATATTGGGTCCTCTAGAAGAAGGATCCCTATGATATTGCCGTAAGCATATATTGTAAATTTGTCTCCAAATTTTCCTCAGGCAATTTAGAGCCATTTATCAGGGACCACGGACTGGAGAATGGGAAGTAGTTATATCAAAGATCACCAGATGGTGGCTTAGAGTTGATCCTAGTCCTGGAGTTCTCAGAGGCTGCTGTGGCTCACCAAACAGAATGGCGGCTAGAGGCTAGTTGACTCATAGAATTTCAGGCTAAGAATATGATTATTTCCCCGGATTTGGAATTATGACTGGGATAGACATACTCAGAATATGACAGAATCCCCACATTGTTTCCCAGGCTCAGACTGAGGGACATTACAGTAGGAGTAGCCAATGAAAACCCCTGGAACTTCCCTTTCCTACCAGGATAATAAATCACAAGCAGTATTACTTTCCTAAGGTAACCGCAAAAAGTGGTGTCACCATGAAAAATTGAGAAAGATGGGTCCTATCACATCACCACTTAACCTGCCTATTTGTCTTCTGCAGAAAGCATCTGACTCTTAGAGAATGGCTGTGGATAATCACACAGTTAATTGAGTGCTGACTCTCATTTCAGCAACTGCTCCATATGGGATCTCTTCTCAAGATGAAATCATTGTAGCTCTTGGAACCTACCTGGTCAGTAGAGGCTTCTTCTTGACCTCTGGGTAATACCACCTTCCCCCTATTCACTCCTCAGTCATACAACACTTTCATAGCTTATTTCTCTGGAATTCCTCTGCTTGAAATATCTAGAGTGGTGTAGATTGAATTCCCCGGGAAGCAGACTAAAACAAATTAGCATACAGGGTATTTCTTCTGTGCAGAGAAGGGAGGGCAGCACGATCAGGCAGAGGGAGAAACTGGGCACAAATTACAAGATCCACTGCAAGTGGGAAGTGGAGGGAGAAAGGGTGTTAGGGACAGTGAGGTGACACAGATGACAAGGTAATGCTCCATCCTAGGGTCAGTTATTCTGGGGTGGCCAGAAGAAAGCTGACTAGAACTCCATACTAGTCAATTCCATGGCATAAGAAGTATTTCTTCAATCAAATGATTGGTTCTCTGTATTTCTCAGCTGTGCAAGCTCATATTATTCATAACCAGAGAATATACAGAGCAATATTTGTGCATACACATCACATGTAACAAATTTACTATAAGCTATATGATTGCATTAAGTGTTCTCTATGTTTCTCAAATTATTTTTGGAAGAAAGATTTCCAAAGCAGCAGCTCCTTTATGGCTGCAATGAACATCTTCGCAATTACACTTATTAAGTCTGTCCCGCATCCTCTCTCCCCAACCCTAGATCTTCAGCTTTGCAAGAGAAGAAATGAGAGCTAATGAGACAGAGAGAGAGAGAGAGAGAGAGAGAGAGAGAGA
>NW_012111753.1:85809-109505 GCF_000951035.1 Colobus angolensis palliatus | reverse complement strand
AGAGAGAGAGAGAGAGAAATGGAGTTTAGAAACACAACTAAAGGAATGCCTTCAAGATTTCTGAAGGCATACTGCACCATTTTACATCCCTCCTTAAAAATGCATGGAGATGATCTAATTAGTTGGAGTGCTGATTTTTTCCCTGTATTTGTAAGAAGATCAACAATGAGAAAACACTAACGGGAGCCTTTGTTGCTGAATGTCAGGAGAATCCCCAGAAAAGAGAATGTTATAGATGATAGGAAGTAAGGACATGAGAAATTTATCAGGAATGTTGGGACAGATTTCAATGACACGATGAGGGAAATGTATTAACAGATGACTAGGAGAAAGAAAAACTCAGAATGACGAATGATATAGCATTTGCTAGTGCTCAAGCTGACAGGAATGGAGGAGGAAGAATTGCAAGACACTGCCTCAGAACAGGACTGGCAGATGAAGCTGGCTGCCCTTGTGGCATAATGCCATGCTCCCTAGGAAAGTTGTCTCCATCATCTTTCCTTGCTGCACCCACAATTATCTCTGAAATTTCTGTTAGATATTACTTCATTGTGTGATATTTTCTATATGATTGCATTTTGAAGCTTATAGCACCTAGCACAAAGCTGGGTTTGTGTGACTATATTCTGTAAACACTTTCCGATTATTTTGAAAATGTAAATTCTCTTAGTAGAAACGTGGCATTGCATGTTTAGTAGGAAATGAGTACATATGACATATGTTTTCCTTAGCTATTTGAGAGCTCTGGACCTGCATCTGAGATGTGGGACATTAGGAAAAAGGGTGTTAAAAAACGAGGAAATGCCCACCAATGGTCCCCAAAAATCTGCCCTTCCTATTTTCTCATGCAGCTTCAGGCCATGGAAAAATTGTGTGATGAAGTCAGTGTTGTGGGTTCAAATCCCACTCTGAACTCTTTTTTTTATAGTTAAAGGTTATAATACTAACTATACATCATTAGCTAAAAGATGTTTTATGTAGAAAACATCTCTCCCTTAATTCCACCATACTAATAGAACAGTTGCTTTCATTTTTGTGCTCCCTTCCAATATTTGTTCCTATACATATTTTAAATAATTATAATGGTAGCAAAGATATTTTATGTTTTGATTTTTCACATAAAATAATTTTTCCATGTTGTTACAGTCTTAATTATAGTTTTTCATGGGCTTCTGTGCAATTACTCAATTGTATTCCCATAGGACAGTTGTGCTAGTTTGTAATTTTCATACTACAGATAAGTCTCAAATTTGAGAAGAGAAACTGCTTGGTCAAAGGAGTATGAATATTTAGACAGCATTTGAGATATTGCTGGATTCCGAAATGTGGCAACTTATAATCCACCAAACATTTCCACCTCACTTGCTAGTGTTATTCTTTTAAATGATTCTATTATTTTAATGAAAGTATTTGGTATAAAATATAACTGTAAAAATGTCTTACTATGTATTTCTTTGAGGGTTGGCAAGATTTAGTGGGTCCCCATATGTTTAAAATGATATCAAAATGAAAAGTTATGTGTGTGTGTATATATATATATGTGTGTATATATGTGTGTGTGTGTGTGTGTGTGTGTGTATATATATATATATGACAAGTTTACAGAGAAGTTACAAGAAGAATACAAAGATCTCTGTGTACCTGTACCTGTACCCTAATGCATCAGTTGCACACATCTTGCCACATTGTTTTGTCATGAACCAGTTTTTCATGAACCTGCTGAGAGTATGCTGAATATACCATGTCGCTTTACTGCATTAATAATATTGCATTATGTTAAATTTTCCTGAATTTTATAGTTACACCATTATTATATAAGAAAATATCCTTGTTCTTAGGAAATTTGCATTTGTTTTACTTAATCTACAGTTCATATTCCATTTTTACAAGTTGCTTCAATAGTATCTTTGAAAACAATTTTTTTCCTGTTCAGGAACGAACCAATCCAAGACCATGCATGCACTTAGTCATCATGCTTCTTCAGTTTCCTTTAATACGGAACATTTTCTCAGCTCTTTTTTGTCTTTCATCACCCTGACATTTTCAGAATATGGGCCAATTATTTTGTAGAATGTCCAGCAGTGTGCTGGTACATGTTTAACAGATGTCTTAAAAAAAAAAAAAAAGTCCTGCTGTGTAGCATTTGCTGATTTCTCTGGTGTAAATATTCCTATCATGGCTGATGTCAAGCTCCCAATGTGATGTTGCTGAAAGTGCCATTGTGCCATTGGAAAGAATTGTGCACAGTTGGCTCTCCCGAGCTGATATGTATGAGCCAGCTCCAGCACATCACTGAATCTACCTCAATTTGGGTTTGTCTGCTTGCTTTCTCATGAACATAGCAGGAGCACCAACAAAGTAATGCAATGTCCTTCTTAGTGCATCATACCAAGGAGGCACATAATATAGATATGTTCTACCTGTACATATCTTTGAGTTCCTATCACATCACTATATGTGTGTGTGTGTGTGTGTGTGTGTGTGTGTGTGTGTGTATTTATTTCTGCCTCAGTATATGGAATGGATGGAAATGAGGATATGGAGGATGTTCTGACATTCTGGTTGAAGTGGAGAAAGTCAAATCCTCAAAGTCCTGTCATCCCCATATTATGCCCCTGAAAGGTCTCTGAGTTGCACAATTTGAGAAAAATCACTATCCTAAAGACTGGGAGTTGTTTTGTGCAGGCCTTAATAGTGGAGTATATAAGCCCAAAGCACCTACCAATAGGTAAGAAAAATCTACACATACGAACACAAACCCTGTTAGAGAAAATGTGGCTCATCTGTAAATATATTCACTCAGAACAGAATCAGGAAGAGATCACAGAAGTCACAGTACTAGACTACAGTTCCAAGTTAGGAGTGTCAGTTTGCATTGAATTAAGTTGGATCTGGTGACGATACTTAGAGAAGAGAGGAGTGTCTTAGATTGTGGCACCCCAAAAGCAAACCTGGAGACAAGGATGTGGATGGTTTATTTGAGATCTGATCATAGGAAACACCAATAAGGAGAGGATGGAGTGGAAGAAAACTAATGCAGGGCGTGGCGGTGAGCAGTTGACTTCCCTAAGCAATCAGAACCTGATCCCACTGGGAACCACTGGGAAACTGTGCAGGGCATGTGCCAGAGTTGTTTTACCTGAGGTGCGAGGAAGCTGGTATTTATCCACCAGCTCCCATCCATCATTGGCTGAAGGCTGCTCACAAGGGCATCAGACCCCTTGGAAATTTCTGCCTGTAGCACTCATAGGTGAAAGCTTGTCCTGTAGTCAGATAAAGCCTCTTTTCAGTAGAAAGACATTAGCATCTACAGGAATGATGAAAGTGGCAGAGATATTGGCAGGTTGCAAACAGCATCTGCTATAAGGGGCAAAAATGTTTGCCTACCTGTGGAAATGGAAAAGTAAGATGTACTATATAACTGAACTCTAACCTGAGTCATTATAATGTCTAGGTCAGTTAAGACTTGGGAAGAATGAGAAAAGTGGCTCATCAGGCAAGGGTACACCTTTGTGGCTTTCAGATTCCCTTTACACCAGCTTCTCCTGCAGGTCTTGGCTGTTCCTTTTAGACAAACACAGACTTTTACTACATGTATATGTGTCAAGCATGAGTTTACTCTGCAACCCTTAGTTATAGGAAATATCACATTCTTTTATTTCTTCCAATTAAATTTCATATATTCATAACCTTGCCCACTTCTTAGTTGGCAGGATATTTAATCTCATGCATTACTAGAACTCCCTAAACCTCAGTACATAAAACGTACAGGGTCCAGGTTTATGTGGAGCTAGAGAACCATTATAGAGATTAGGTCCTCAGTCCATGGTGTTATACTATTATTCCTTTATTCTGTCACTGCTTGGTAATTCATTCAGTACTGCCTGGGCTCAGAGAGGCCCCCTTGTGGTGACCATCACCTAAAGAGACCCTTATCACTTCTCTCATGGCTGAATAGCACAGTCCCAAGGCTATACAGAATCCCTTGTGATTGCCCATTAGGGTGCAGTTTCAGATGTGGCTGAGTCTTTACCATTTGTACTTCTCCTCCAGTTCCCATACTTACCTGCAAGTACATGCTTCCACTCCTCTCTCTCAGGGACTACAAATCATAATCCTTAGCAATGAGCTTCAAAAGCCCTTTACTCTGTTATAAAAACCCTTTATTACCCTGTCTCAGAGCCTGAGACAAGAGTGTAAGAACAGGTGGTTTAGTCCCAAAGAAGAGAATAGGAAGAGAGAGGGAATGGAAAAAGCCAGTGAAATGCGCATGAATGATCTGGTTTATCTAAGAGCAACTGAAGCTCTCTGTCTCCTTGGGGACCTTATTATTGTTTCACCAGGACTGGAACATTTATCTGTTTGTTTTTGTCCTTCATTGGTTAAAGTTTTCCCTTGGGAGGCATTCACACCCCCCCCCATATTTCCAGGTTGCACCTGTGTGGAGCTGATCAGGCTTTCTGAGCTTGCGAGAAAGCTCTGAGGCAGCAAAGCAGTTCCCAAATGAATGTGGGATACTGGCAATGTACAGTAAATTATCTACCTATGCTAAAATTGGATGGGGTGAGGTTTGGTAGCATGATACACTGTAAGTGTCTGTTAAATACCAGTTTTGGACATGAATCTTGTGCACTTCCTCAGATTCTCTTGCCTACTTCTCTCTTTCTGAAGGTGCCATCTGCTGCCCAGGCTTCTCCACCATTACCATCTTTGCTGAGATCCCTATGCTGGCTGGAGTCAAGTTGCATCCTGGGACTTTGATGGCCCATATAACCCATACGCTGGGCTAATCCATGCCAACACCCGCTCCATTTTCAGACTTGGATGAAACACCACACTCTGGGGGCATCTGGCCTCCTGAAAGACTGACAAGGGGCTGGATGACACAATCTAGAAGTAAAGGGGCGTTAGCTCTGTGTGAGGTAAACCTTGGCCAATGGAAAACAGCAGGCATGAGGGAGCTGATCATATAAATTCCTCCTCCTTTCTCTCTTCCATGGACTGCTGTGACATGTGGTTTCTTCTTGTACCTTCCAGAGGAATCCTGGTACAAAGAGACATACATGCCAACTTACCAATGCTTAAGTTTCTTGGCTTATCATGAAGCTGTGGCCAATGCAGTAACAAATTATGTCACTTATTTTTGCTTGCCTCATTGCCCTTTTTCTTTCTCACTCTCACTGTCATGGGCTTGTACCAAATAAAATAGCAGTGCTCTAATCCTTACCTTCGGTTCTGCTTATTAGAGCACCCAGACTAAGAAACCATGCTTCTTTTTTTTTTTTTTTCCGAGACACAGTCTTGCTCTGTCACCCAGGCTGGAGTGCAGTGGCACGTCTTGGCTCACTGCAACCTCCACCTTCTTGGTTTAAGCGATTCTCCTGCCTCAGCCTCCTGAATAGCTGGGATTACAGGCACATGCCACCATGTCAGCTACTTTTTCTATTTTTATTAGGGACGGGGTTTCACCATGTTGGTCAGGCTGGTCTCGAACTCCTGACCTCATGATCCACCTGCCTTGGCCTCCCAAAGTGCTGGGATTACAGGCGTGAGCCACCGCACCCGGCCTGAAACTATGCTTCTTATACCTCCCCCACCTGCACCCTTGCTAGTAGTGGTGTTGTATGAGACAAACCAGACATCTTGAATCACATTCTGGAGAAAAGGTATAAATGCAGGTGCTGACCAATATTCTGGTTTTACTTGTTGATGCTAGAGATAAGTGACTATGAAAAAAATTTATAAGAACCTTTTTTCCCTTTATTTGTAATATCCTTAAATTAAGTAGTAGATATCTTGTCTTAAGAAGAAAAATTCTGGACTAATTTCTACTCCCAGATTGTATCTGTGTGCCACAGAAGACTTAGACAATCTTCTGATCACATGGGTGCTCTTAAATGCAGAGAGACAAATCATACAATGATCGCCTCTATCATGGTAAATTATAAGCTAAATGGAAGACAAAGGTTTATTTTCAAAGGGCAGGGGGTTCTAATTATTCTAGAAGGTTGTACAGTGTTAATGGGAAGGATTAATAACTTATTAAAATCATGCCTGTCCAGTGCGCTGACCTAAATGCACCAGTGGGACATACTTCCATCTATAGTTACTTAACTCAAATATATTTTTAATTAAATAGATTTGCATATCAAAGATCAGTTTCTTCTAATTTAATTCTCTCTTATTTCTTCGAGAATGGTATACTTAGACTCGATTTAGCTCTGTGACAATAAATATGTCACATAACTTACTGGCATCTAATCTATCTAAGGAAAGGATGCTGCACTTATTGATACTTGATTCTGTATGGAAAAGGACTTTAAAATTCTAAATTATACTGTTCCCAAAGGTAGAGACCAACCTAGGCCATCATAGAATAACTGCAGAACTGTCACTCCATGCTCTCTGAACCTCAAGTTGAAATCTTGATCTAAGTAGGTTTAGACCAAAGGTCAGCACTTCCTCAGCTCTTATCTACGGAATCTTTTCTTCCTCAAGATTCACAACACTCTAGTTACATTTTACCTTCCACGGTACCCATAGTTCCTCCTATTATTCCATCACTTTAATGAGCAAACAATGAATGGGCAAAAATAATGACTAGATAAAACATACTATTTTTGAGGTAGCAGTTTTTAGATGCTGCAATGTTAGCTGAAATACAGTAATGAAATATTTTAAAAAATAATATTACAGTCTGGGTACAATGGCTTACGCCTGTAACTCAGCACTTTGGGAGGCTGAGGCGGGCGGATTGCAAGGTCAGGAGATTGGGACCAGCCCGACCAACATGGTGAAACCCTGTCTCTACTAAAATACAAAAAATTAGCTGGATGTGGTGGAATGCACCTGCGGTCCCAGCTATTCGGGAGGCTGAGGCAGGAGAATTGCTTGAACCCAGGAGGCAGAGGTTGCAATGAATGGAGATCGTGCCACTGCACTCCAGCCTGGTGACAGGGCAAGACTCAGTCTTAAAAAAATATATAATAATAATATTACAGGTTACTCTTACAACAGTAAGTACACATTTAGACTTAACTGATAGAATTTCAACATATAAATCTTGTAAGTGGATTGTCATTTCAGGTTATAGAATTTTTACATATATTTGAAAATGAATACTGAGGTGTTAATGATAAATCTGGAGAAATGACATGGCCTTTTAATATTATGGATCTTATTGAGGGAGGCCAGAAATGATGGTGATGTGGGTGTTTGGCCATTCTGCTTTTTTTATTTCTTTTTTTTTTTATTATTATTTTTTATTATACTTTAAGTTCTAGGGTACATGTGCATAACGTTCAGGTTTGTTACATATGTATACTTGTGCCATGTTGGTGTGCTGCACCCATCAACTCGTCAGCACCCATCAATTCATCATTTATATCATGTATAACTCCCCAGTGCAATCCCTCCCCCCTCCCCCCTCCCCATGATAGGCCCCAGTGTGTGATGTTCCCCTTCCCGAGTCCAAGTGATCTCATTGTTCAGTTCCCACCTATGAGTGAGAACATGCGGTGTTTGGTTTTCTCTTCTTGTGATAGTTTGCTAAGAATGATGGTTTCCAGCTGCATCCATGTCCCTACAAAGGACGCAAACTCATCCTTTTTTATGGCTGCATAGTATTCCATGGTGTATATGTGCCACATTTTCTTAATCCAGTCTGTCACAGATGGACATTTGGGTTGATTCCAAGTCTTTGCTATTGTGAATAGTGCCGCAATAAACATACGTGTGCATGTGTCTTTGTAGTAGAATAATTTATAATCCTTTGGGTGTATACCCAGTAGTGGGATGGCTGGGTCATATGGTACATCTAGTTCTAGATCCTTGAGGAATTGCCATACTGTTTTCCATAATGGTTGAACTAGTTTACAATCCCACCAACAGTGTAAAAGTGTTCCTATTTCTCCACATCCTCTCCAACACCTGTTGTTTCCTGATTTTTTAATGATTGCCATTCTAACTGGTGTGAGATGGTATCTCATTGTGGTTTTGATTTGCATTTCTCTGATGGCGAGTGATGATGAGCATTTTTTCATGTGTCTGTTGGCTGTATGAATGTCTTCTTTTGAGAAATGTCTGTTCATATCCTTTGCCCACTTTTTGATGGGGTTGTTTGTTTTTTTCTTGTATATTTGTTTGAGTTCTTTGTAGATTCTGGATATTAGCCCTTTGTCAGACGAGTAGATTGCAAAAATTTTCTCCCATTCTGTAGGTTGCCTGTTCACTCTGATGGTAGTTTCTTTTGCTGTGCAGAAGCTCTTTAGTTTCATTAGATCCCATTTGTCAATTTTGGCTTTTGCTGCCGTTGCTTTTGGTGTTTTAGACATGAAGTCCTTGCCCATGCCTATGTCCTGAATGGTACTACCTAGATTTTCTTCTAGGGTTTTTATGGTATTAGGTCTAACATTTAAGTCTCTAATCCATCTTGAATTAATCTTCGTATAAGGAGTAAGGAAAGGATCCAGTTTCAGCTTTCTACTTATGGCTAGCCAATTTTCCCAGCACCATTTATTAAATAGGGAATCCTTTCCCCATTTCTTGTTTCTCTCAGGTTTGTCAAAGATCAGATGGCTGTAGATGTGTGGTATTATTTCTGAGGACTCTGTTCTGTTCCATTGGTCTATATCTCTGTTTTGGTGCCAGTACCATGCTGTTTTGGTTACTGTAGCCTTGTAGTATAGTTTGAAGTCAGGTAGCGTGACGCCTCCAGCTTTGTCCTTTTGACTTAGGATTGTCTTGGCAATGCGGGCTCTTTTTTGGTTCCATATAAACTTTAAAGCCGTTTTTTCCAATTCTGTGAAGAAACTCATTGGTAGCTTGATGGGGATGGCATTGAATCTATAAATAACCTTGGGCAGTATGGCCATTTTCACGATATTGATTCTTCCTATCCATGAGCATGGTATGTTCTTCCATTTGTTTGTGGCCTATTTCCTAGGATCTCCCATTCTGTACCTCTAACACCGTATATTCCAAACGCAGGAATAAAAATAATGTTGTAGATGGCTCCATTCAAAGAACATGCTGGGTTATTTTTATATCTTTCCCATGTTTATAAGTGTGTAGTCACTGATGTGTTTTTGCTGTAGCCATTGTATACATCTGCAGAACAATTTCTTAGACAAAATGCAATCCTTCTTATATGAATATTTGTCTCTTTCATCACTTAGATCATCTTAAATAATCCATTTTCAATGAGCTGTAATTTTTAGAGGCCAAGATACACATTAGAGGGCTTATTTTGTAAAAAGAGCTAATTTGAATTCTCCCTATATTAGTCAGGGCCCCAACAGGAAACAAATGATGCTCTTGAATTAAGATACTTCAAGGAGGGATTAATAAAGGCACTATTTATAAAGATGTGGGCGGGACATAGAGGAACCGTAAATGATATTTCAGGAACCACAAAACTTAGTGCTGGTAATGACAAAGATGTTACCAGTTCCCAGCCTGAAGGGAGATGAGAAAGCATTAACGGGGACCCAAAAGGCAAGAGTTTTCTAGGGAAGTTTACCTTCAGTTGAGAAACCCACCCAGCTCAAGACAAACTGTCAGGGAGGGAGATGTGGAAATAAATACTTTGACCTCACTTTATTTTTGCCCTGATCTTCTGCTAAGGGTCTTTATGAGCCAAACCTAAGTGGACACTAAAGGACAAAGAAGACATTGATATAATTTATATAGACCAGGTTCTCAAGGCAAAAAGCAGGATGGAGAAAGATGGGGTATAGGTCTAGAGGGGCAAATGGAAGATATCCTGCTACAATATCCCTATTAATTAGAAACATATGTAACAAACCTGCATGTTATGCACATGTACCCTAGAACTTAAAGTATAATAAAAAAAAAAAAAAGAAACCCCTTTAGCTTTGGGGCAAGGAGATTACAAAATAATTCTTTTGCTTAAGTCACATTTCCAACTTTGTACATTTGTGTATGTCTTTACTGAGCCCTTATTTTGTACTAAGCTCTATTTGGTGTAGGTAAAATAAACACAAATCCCTTCCTGCAAGCAATATTCTATTGGTGGCCATTTCTCTCAGTCAAGAGTCATTTTGTTGTAAGAGAAAGTCACTCAAATTAGAATTTTAAAAAATATTGCTTGTAAGAAATTCTCCTGATTGTTGCAAATCTGTCAAGCAACTACTCCCTGGGATCTCTACTACACACCTCTCTTCTTTCTTTCTCTCCCCCATCTCTCTTAATCTCTCTCTCCATACCTCCTTCCAACCCCCCAAAAAGTGATTTTGCTTCTCCACTTATCCCTCCAAATCTGTTCCCTTCTCGTGTAGGCAGACTTCATTTTGAGGTTCTTATTGTCTACTTCCCTGTATTTTCAGTATGCATGTGCTTTGGTATCTACTCTGTTTCTGGTCATGTATATGAAAGTGCTTTGAAAATTTTGAAGCAGTGGCCATCCTCTTCCAGCCTATATTGCCCCCACTCCAAAAATGTTGTTCACGTGACAGTTGCTCTCCTATTGCCATATCCACTCACCCATTTGTTCATTTTTGAAAATTCATTTCAATATTTATTGAGTACTTTTGCACACCAGAGGTCAAGGGGGAATTACCAAGGAATGATGGACATTTCATTTACTGAAGTTGGTGTTGGTGCTGGGGTAGACTGGCATATGATGAACTATGGGTTGTGGGGAGAAATCACTAGCAGGTAAAAGAAACCAAAGCCAGAGTTCAAAGTGATATCCTTTCAAGTCAGATCTCAGATCTAAACACAGTGCCCAAGAAACGGGAGCACAGACTAACCAGTCTGCAGACTGGTTGAAACATGGTAGAGGGTCCATTAGACTGAAGCAAGAATCTGGGTCCACCAAGAGCAGAAACTATCTCAGAGATTGTTCAACGTTTCTGCACTCAGCAAACTCTTACACATGGTAAGAGTTGTGGGGGATAGAGCTGGTTCCTGCTCTCAAGTGATTTTACTCTTTTACAAAGGTACAATAGGCAGTTGTTGATGGTTTAAATGGCCCCCTTTTAGTGCTTTTGACTCTATCTCCTTCTGTCTGCATTTTCCTTAATATTGACATGTACCGAACACTTCTATTCCATTTTGAAATAACAAGTTAATGTGCTGCCCTTTGCAAGCATGGTTTTCATTTTGTTCCTGTTGATTTCGCAATAATACATAACTCTCTCTCTCTCTCTCTCTCTGTGTGTACATATCCATGTTTCAATAGGAGTTGAAAACGTTCAGGGGTATTGTGTCTGTTAATTGATCTACACTGTCTTCTGCAGAGGTTTTGTGATGGAAGTGAAGTCGTAGTTTATGCCTTCACCATTTTTCTAGCCCCTGGTATTGAAGAACAACTGTGGCCTAGACTGTGCGACTCGAGTTGACATTTGGAAAGAGAATTCCCTATATCCAAGATGTTGTTCTGCAAGTAACGTATCGTCTAGGATTTTGAAACAGTTTGGACAAAAGTGCACCTCTTTGGATTCACTCTCCCTGGGGTGCAGGTACCATGTTATTTATTTTACTCTAGACCAGCTTTCTGAAAGTTGGAGTGCAAATAGAACTGCCTGAAAATCTTCTTGGAAGTGCAGAATCGTAAATCATACCCTTGGGGACTGTGATCCAATAGTCACAGGTGCATTTGTTTTCTAGGGCTGCTGTAACAAATTACCACAAAACTAGACAACTTAAACAACAGAAATGTATAGTCTCATGATTCTGGAGGTTGGACCCGAAGATCAAGGTGTTGGCAGGGTCACCCTCCTTCTGAAAGGGATAGAAAAAGATCTTTTCCAGATGTCCTTCCTAACTTGTCGTAGCTCCTGGGCTTGTGGCAGCATAACTTCTGTCCTCACATGGTATTCTCTCTGTAAGTATGTGTGTCCAAATTTCTTTCTTTTATAAGGACACAAGTCATATTGGATGAGAAGCCCACCCTACTCCAATTTAAGTAATTTAAGAATTATTTAACTAATTACATCTGCAATGACCCTATTTTCAAATAGCACCACATTCTGAGGCACTAGGGGCTAAGACTTCAATGTATGAATTTTGAAAAGACACAATTCAACCCATAATGATGGATAACTACTAGAAACTGGCATTTTTACATGATGTATCAAAACCCCCTTAAGCTTCTGTT
This sequence comes from Colobus angolensis palliatus, assembly GCF_000951035.1. NCBI lineage: Eukaryota > Metazoa > Chordata > Mammalia > Primates > Cercopithecidae > Colobus > Colobus angolensis. Next base: position 97,384 of record NW_012111753.1, on the reverse strand, counting down.
TATAATTTTGGCCCAGTCTTGGATTCCAGTAGCCTTGGTACGAAACAATTAGAGTGGTCTGTTTCACACAGGTGCACCTGGATAGCACTTCTCCCCTAGCCAGCACCTTGTGTTTCTTGCTTCTTGCCCCAGGCTTCTCTTACACAATAGCATGGAATCCTGCTGCCTCCCAATCAGCTGTGACACATGAGTAACTCAGAATATGGAGGAGTTAACACTCCTTGGGCGGCCCTTGGCCGATGGGGAATGAGATGCAATAAATAGATGATTTCTCTCTCTCATCCCCAGGTGAATAGGTCTGAGATCTATTTCATTAGGATTTTTAGAGATTTCTTCAAATTCAAACACCAGTTACTAGTAGCAGTGGCCAACTTGGTAATGCATTTTTTGTTGTCTTGTCCAGCTTCCCTTTTATTTCTTCAGTTTTTTACCCTTGCTTCCTGAGTTCACTTCCCAAATAAATGATGTGTATCAAAACCTTTGCCTCAAAGTCTGCTTATGGAGCGCCAAGCTTCCCAGGTGATCCGGATGTAAGTGATCCATGGACCAATATTTGAGAAATTCTCCAAATCTCAGTGCAAAACAAGATGGGTTAAAATTACTCTTAATGTGTTTGTTAAATAAGACATTCCCCACACCACTCTCTTTCTTTAATCCAAGAAATATGCAAGAGAGATTCTGAAGCCAGGAGTTATATGAGAAGTCCAAAATCAAAGTAAATCTCAGAATGAGGAGCAGGCCAGGTGCAACGGCTCATGCTTGTTATTTCAGTACTTTGGGAGACCGAGGCAGGTGGATCACTTGATCCCAGGAGTTCAAGACTAGCCTGGCCAACATGGTGAAATCCCATCTCGACAAGAAATATAAAAAATTAGCCCGGCTTGTTGGCACACGCTTGTAGTCCCAGATACTTGGGAGGCCGAGACCGGGGAGGGGGTCACTTGAGCCCAGGAGTTTGAGGCTACAGTGAGCTATGATTGCACCACTGCACTCTGACCTGGGCAACAGAGACAGACCCTATGTCTGAAAAAAAAAATAAAAAGCTAAAAGAAAAATGAGGAGCAAACCACCCTCTGTGACAGAAGCCAGCAAGTACCCAGATACTATGGCTAGTACTGTCTCTCCTCAGAAGATATCTGGGTGATGGGTCAATGTGACTCAATTTTCAAAGCCTCATTATCTCTGTGTACTTAGAAAATTTATTTTGAGGCCCTCTAAAGCTGTGGGTCAGACACTGTCACCCTTTCACGAAGCAGGGTCCTATGAGGCCCCACAGGTGATGAAGAGGTGGGAAGGCCAGCGAGTTAATAGAATGTGATCATCTCCCTGCTGTGTCTCATGGAAACAGGACTCATGTCACAGAAAAGCCTATGCTAGTCTGAAAGCTTCATTTAAATAACCCCCCAATTTATAATAACCTTAAACGTGGCAGAACTGATGTTCTAACCTGAATTTTATGCTTCTGCTAGTAGGCTGACAGAGGGCCAGTTCTCTCTGGGGCTGACTCAGCAGTTTAAAAAGCCAAACAATTACTAACCAGAATGGCCAGCTCAGCATAAAGGATGACAACTGCGGGCTCTGAATAGCAGGATTTAAAATCCATGCCTAAGCTTGTCAGTCCTATGTGCCTAGACACAGTTGGGGGAAAAATCCCTGGGGGAGAAGAGAAATAATAAACGGAGGAAGATAAATTCAAAAATATATACATAAATACTGTGTGTGTGTGTGCATGTGTTAAAATGATAGCATTATCTTAACCAAGGATAAGATATTTAGTGTCCAGAAAACTGCTTTCTTCATGGATGACCCATCATGGAGGAAGAGTGAACAAAACAATATAACAAGGACAGACCAGCCAGGCTGGGCCTGAGCAAAGATCCTAAATCTGCTGGTAATGGAACAAGCCACTGAATGGATATCTTAATACCCATGTTGCACTTGAAGGGATTTGGACTGGGGTAGATTTGGGTTTATACCACAACTATACCACTTACCAGCTGAGTGCCAGCTAGATACTTAACTTCTCTGATAATACTACCTTGCAGAGTTGTGAGGATTAAATAAAAGAATGGGTTAAAGGTATCCAGCTTAATTCTTAGTACATAGTAGCCATTCAATAAATGGTGTATATTATAGTATTGCTATAAAAAAACAATTTTAGTGAACTACAATTTAGTGTACACAGGATGCATCTTGGACTTTATATAAGCAATCTTAGTTTATGAAGTACTTAAAGAACCTAGTTACACTGCAGCCCCTGGGCATGGACTACAAGAACAGAATTAGAGGAAATCTTGTGTATATATGAGATAATTCAATGTATGCATTTATGTGTATCATATAGTGTTATATATTTATATGTCTGCATTTATGTTTTTATTTTAAATATTCTTCTTTTAAATCTCTGTTCTTTCTTGTCCTTGTTTTTTCATGGTTGCAGTATCTTCTCAGTTCTGAGAGGTGCTGATAGATTATTTGGGAAGAGGAAAGGTTAAACAAAATGACTGTTTTCTCTAATTGCTTTTTTTTTTTTGCTCATCTGATGATCCTTGGCTGTCTGTTTACATTTACAAGAGGGACACTAAAAAGCTGATTGGAAGCTATTAGAGTTGAATTGATCAACTGTGAATATTTCCATAGGGTTATCTGACTGGGCCATTTCTTTGGGGAACCTTTGATTAAGGCTTTCCTCTTTGGGGGAGATCATATTCCTTAGAGTAGGCTCTTCTTGTAGCCTCAAGGCTTGCCTTAAGGATGAAGGCATGGTGACTGGAAATCTGAGAGCAACATGGAAAAGAGGTCTGGGGAGACCTCACTGTCCATATTTTCTGTTTCCATCGTGAACACAAGGCACAAAGACCCTACTTTTGACCTTTCCAGAAAATAAATCTCCAATAATGTTCTACGGTGAGTGGAAGAAATTTCAAAGGGTAAAAGAGTGGATCTAGCAACCTAATTGTTTCCTAAATAGATTTTGAACTCAATTTCCTTCTTTTGGATCTTTCCTTTCCCCTTATCTTCCCCATTTCTAAAGATACATAAATGCTGCCATTGGGGATTTTGTTGTGTAAGTTGAAGTACATTGTGTTGTTTCCTTGTTGATCTCTTCAAATTCAGTGTTCTCATGCCTCCTAAAATATTTTATGCCTGTTTGTCCATCAGCTTTCCAGTTTCCAAAATTTTGTTAGTGTTGCATCCTCTCCTGTTTCCCTACATTTTGTGGTTTTATGGCTTTAAAAACATAAAAATAATAAAAATTTATTGATGTAAGTTTGTTCAATCTACTCTTTACCTATACATATATACTTTTATTATGATCCTGAATTACTTTCTTATTTTATTATAATCCCGACTTAGAGATATTTAATGTAGACGTTTTATCTTTTGTCCTTTGCATAGACAGTATACAGCAAAGCAAAGTTCCAAAAATGAAGACAAAAGTGGAAAAGAAATGGATTTTGTGCCTTGGGCTGTTTACTTGAAACTGGCCTTCAGTCCTGTCACATTCATGGTCTCATATTTGGTTAGGACATTTATGAGTGTTTCTTCTCACAATTCCCCTTGTGACTAGTGTAATGAAATACGCACCGTCTTCATCTGTTATCTTCCCTCAAGAATGTGTCATATGAGACACTGAGGTCCATGTCTCAGAACTACCTAAGTTCTTGGTACCTCTAAGAATGTTAAATAGACAAGCACAAGGACCAGGAAAAGGCACTGATCTGTGTGTGTGTGTGTGTGTGTGTAGACTTTTTTTGGACACTGATATGGGCTGTGCTTTCAATTCTCATTCTACTTATTGACATGAACTTCGGTGGTCATGAATAAAGCAAGCTCACATTGCCTGGTGATGAACTTGGTTATGTAAGCTGATTCTTATTCTGGCACACCTGTTCCAGCTTTCCCAGAAAGTTCAGCAAATACAGATTGTAGTTCCTTCCAAAACCTGTGATCCAGACATTCCCTCTTTGGGATGTGCTGCCCTTGTTTTCCCTTCCCACAGTACATCAAAAACTCAGGGGAAGGTAGGGCAAAAAAACCAAAAAAACAAACAAAAAAACAAACCCACAACAACAACAAAAAAAGAAAACCTCCTTTTGATCTCTTCCAGGGGAGCTGCCATATCTTTCTGTTGTCACTGCCAGCCTGTCATATTGCCTCCTGTTTCTTCACTTACATCCAGAAAAGAAAAAAAAAATTGCAGATGTTTCTGAAGCACCAAACTTCTAAAGCTTATTTATCAATTCTCCTAGTGTCTGATCCAGGTAACGCCACCACATAAATCTTGGGTCCAAGAAGCTGTCATTGAACCCCTCTGGGCATCAGTTTCTCTATCTATGACATAAGGAGATGAAAACCTATGATACCTTCCAAACTTTAATAATTGTTCTCTATCTTTTGTTCACCCAGACTGTACCAGGGAGGATCTATATTTACACGAATTCAATTTTAGCAACCAAATGGAGAAGCAAGACATCAAAGAAGCCCTCTGATTAGATGTTGTTAATAGAGAGGATGGTACATCTGTTAATCAAGGAGAGAGAGAACTGTTCTTTCTTCTTTCACAGGACATTGGCTGTTGCCTTGGGGAAAATAACTTAAGCCATTTTAGATCAAAATGGGGATGAGCAATCCTGCAACCAGACACACAGATTATTGTGAGAGATATGATACAGTGTAGGTAATGGAGAGAAGGAGAGAGAAATGGGGAGGGGAGCTACTCTGGCTGACAGAATAGCCAAAGGAAGTAAGAGAATTGAGGTCGGGATGGGCAAGCCTTACCCTTCTAGAAATGAGCATGGATCAGGAGTAAAACTGAAAGAGGCTTTATCCTCTTTCCCCAGAGGAACCTTCAGAAAAGTTGAAGGGAAGCAGAGGCATGGGCACTAGGAACAGCCAGTCTCCGGGAGTTGTTTGCCAGGGAATGAGACAGACCGGAAGTGAAACTGGAGAGGGGTGGAGTAGTAAGAACTCCGGGCCAGGAAGCCAGGCTTCCAATTCTGGTTCCACAACTAACTAGCTGGATGATTTGACCGGGTCTAGGCTTCAGGTTTCTCATCTGAAAGACTAACAAATTGGATTACTTCTCTCTAAGATCTGAGTGTTAACATTTTTATGATTCTATGAAATGGAAAAGCGAAGGTTCCTCTACATTTGTGAAAATATAGTTATTATTTGGATAATAATAATGCCAGTTACTGGCTACTATTAATTGATTGTTATATGCTAGGCATTGAATTTAGCATTTTATATGCATTACAACTTGTGAGTGAGGTAGTTATTTGCAAAAAGCACAGATAAATATTTTACCAAAATCACACATTTAATAAGAGGCAAAGCCACAATTCAAACTCAGTCTAATAAACAATGAATTTTGATCATAGAACTAGAGATTACCCTAAATTTAAACAAAGCATCGAAGCCAATATTTCCTTTGAACAGATGAGGAAACAGAAGACTAGAATTCTTATCGCAGTTCTCATCATAGGTATAAGCTTGAGAAAGTCATGCCCCTTCCTCAGTTTTCTGGATCTCTAATTCTAACTGTAGCTTTTTCCCCCAATGCCCTAGGTTGCCTTGCTAAGAAAAATTACATCAAGCTGGTCCGCAGCTGTGTCTTTCAAGAAAGAACAGCTTAGGGCACAGGGAAGTAACCTGAAACCCTTGGAGAAGGACAGTCTTTCAGACAGGCTGGGTTCAGTATTTCTGAAAGGTCTTTTGCTTATGTATGTGACTTTCAGGACCTGATTGGATGTGACTTGTTTTTTAATGAAAACCCATTTTCCAGAGCCTTATGCTCTGGTTCCCACTCCATTCAAATTGGTGTATGTAGCACTCATTTCCAGTGTGTAAGATTTGCCTTGTCAAAGTTTATACAAACTGTCAGCATTGCTAGGGGGCCAACATAGTGCCCTGCTTATATTTTTTCAGTGTGAAACTTTCCTGTCCCCTGTGAGCACTAACTGAGAAAGGCTAGTGGCTTTGCTGTGTTATTTAATTTTGAACTGCCCTGGACCATTTCTGGAGTGAAGAGCAAAGCAGTAGGAGAGACAAAAACAGTAGCCCAGGAAGTAAAGAGGGGGAAAGAAATACAGTAAAACTGTAGGAGCTTTCTTTTCACCTTGGACTGTATCTCAACGAATGCCCTCTTTTCAAACTGCCTTCTTCTCCCCACTTTTATTTTAGGATAAAAATTTAAATGATACTTTAATATTTGATGTAAAATAAATCAAAAACCCATAATACAAAATTATATATTACAGCTGCTATCATGCAACAATGAGCTTTCATAATGAAAAATCACTGGAAGGTGATATTTGGAAATAAAAATCGTTTTGAATTATGGTTGCTTATATTTGTTCTCAATGTGCTTACTAATTGTTTTATGGCCTTTTAATTAATCAAGCACGGAGCTTTTAAATGAGTCTCTAATAGAAAAATGGGCAAAGAAGGCTGGACACGGTGACTCATGCCTGTAATCCCAGCACTTTGGGAGGTCGAGGTGGGTGGATCACCTCAGGTCAGAAGTTTGAGACCAGCCTGGCCAATATGGTGAAACCGCATCTCTACTAAAAATACAAAAATTAGCCTGGTGCGTGGCGTGTGCCTGTAATCCCAGGTACTCGGGAAGCTGAGGCAGGAGAATCACTTGAACCCAGGAGGTGGAGGTTGCAGTGAGCAGAGATCACGCCACTGTACTCCAGCCTGGGTGCGACAAGAGTGAGACTCCATCTCAAAAAAAAAAAAAAAAAAAAAAAAGAAAGAAAGAAAAATGGGCTAAGGATATAAGAAATTCACAAAAGAAGCAAAAACATGATCAATAAACTTGAAAATTGCACAATTATATTTATATTAAGCTGCACACTGTGATGGTTAATGTTATGTGTCAACTTCACTGGGCTATGAAGAGCTCAGACATTTGGCCAAAGATTATTTGGGTGTGTCCATGAGGGTATTTCTGGATGAGATTAGCATCGAATCAGGAGACTGACTAAAGGAGATGGCCCTCCCTAATGTGAGAGTGCCTCATCCAGTCAATACCTGAATAGAACAAAAGACTAAGTAAGAGGAACTTCACCTGCCTGACTGCCTGAACTGTGATATCTAGCCTTTTCTTATTTTAGGAGTTAAACTGAAAAATTGGGTCTTCCTAGGGTCACAAGCCTGCTGCCTTTCACAAAGGAACTTATACCATTAGCTCTCCTGGTTCTCAGGCCTTTCGACTAAGAAAGAAAATACACTATCGGCTCTCTGGGGTCTCCAGCTTGCCAACACCTCTCTCTCTCTCTGTTTCCCCATGGAAACAGAATCTATCTATCTATCTATCTATCTATCTATCTATCTATCTATCTATCATCTATCTGAAATAGACATGTATAGAGGATATATATCCTCTCTATATAGAGATTTTATATTACATGTAACTTATATTACAGCTGCTATCATGCAACAATGAGCTTTCATAATGAAAAATCACTGGAAGGTGATACTTGAAAATAAAAATCGTTTTTGAATTATGGTTGCTTGTATTTGTTCTCAATATGCTTACTAATTGTTTTATGGCCTTTTAATTAATCAAGCACAGAGCTTTTAAATGAGTCTCCAATAGAAAAATGGGCAAAGGAGGCTGGACATGGTGACTCATGCCTATAATCCCAGCACTATATATATATATATATATATATATATATAATCTCTATATAGAGAGGATATATGTCCTTTTAATTCTGTTTCTCTGGAGAACCCTGATTAATACAATATCTTAACAATAATAAAATATCTTATGCCTATTATATAACTAATGTGTACTGTATTAATACCTCCCCAAAATTCATATGTTGAAGTTCTGACCCCCAGTACATTGGAATGTAACCTTATTTGTAATTAGGATAATTGCAGATATAATTAGTTAAGATGAGGTAATACTGGACTGTGGTGGGCCCCTAATCCAATATGACTGATGCCCTTATACAAAGGGGGAAATTTGGAGATAGACACACACAGGAAAAACACCATGTAAAGATAAATGCAGACTTAAACAAGCCAAAGAATGCCAAAGATTGCTGACAACCACCAGGAGGTAGAGAGGGGCGTGGAACAGATTCTCCCTCACTGTCCTCAGAAGAAACCAATCCTGCCAACACCTCGATCTCAGACTTCTGGCCTCTAGAACTGTGAGATAGCAAATTTCCGTTGCTTAATCCATTCAGTTTGTGATACTTTGTTATGGTCACCCTAGCAAGCTAATATACATTTCATGTTAGAAAAGGTTAAAAGACGGATACAATCTAGCTGTGGAGAAATAGGTACTCATAAAGTTGGAGAAAGTGTGATAAGTACTTCTCTAAAAGCACTTTAGGAATAGGAGTAAAATAAAAGTTCATGCATTTACAAAAGTACTTAGGAATTTATTTAACAGGATTATATACTCACAGAGCTGCTGGTAAGCATAAAAATTTCAATCAAAATTTGTGTCAATAATGAAATGGGTAAAAAGTTATAGTACATAAATAATATAAAATTAATATATCTAGTTCAAAGAATGAGGCAGGTCTAATTGAGTTGGTAGAAATGCTGTCCTTGATATGTTGGTTAACGAATGAAACAATTCACAAAAAAGCATATAGTCATAATCTCATCATTGTAAAAATCAAAGTGAAATTTATAAGTGTGTATATATGATGAATAAATAAAAGTTGGTGTATTAGTCTGTTCTCATGCTGCTAATAGAGACATATCCGAGTCTGGGTAATTTATGAGGGAATGTGGTTTAATTGACTACAGTTCCACATGTCTGGAGAGGCCTCACAATCACCGTGGAAGGGAAAGGAGGAGCAAAGTCACATCTTACATGGTGGCAGGCAAGGCAAGAGATTTTGTGCAGGGGAACTCCCATTTATAAAACCATCCGATCTTGTGAGACTTATTACTACCACAAAAACAGTATGGGGAAAACTGCCCCCATGATTCAATTATCTCCACCTGCCCCCCCCCTTGACATGTGATAATTATTACAATTCAAGATGAGATGTGGGTGGGGGCACAGCCAAACCGTATCAGTTGGCAAAATGTGCATACGTAGTAAAACTATTAAAGTAGTTACCTTTGTGGACAAGGGTTAGGAGGGTAAAAGTTCATCCCTTTTTGTTATATGTTCTTTCCTTGCTTGTTTTACAATGAGCAGGAATTCTTTATGATATTATCAAAAAATGAAAACAGAAAGCATAGTTTCAGAAAAAGGATGTTCCCATTTGAATTCATGGCCAAAGATTCCTCTAATAACACACCATCATAGAAATTCCTGCTGCCTGCCTCATCAGATTCTGGGCCCATACCACTCTTAATGCTGTGGCACTTACTCCAGGACTCTCATATTCTAAGGCTGTGCTAACCACAGTGACAGCACTGACCACTGTTGTAGACAGAGTGTAGTGAGGGCATAACTGTAGGCTCCTCAACACATTAATTTGAAGAGATACCACTGCCCACATATTAATAATTCTATATTGATTCTAAGGCTCTCAGCATGCCTTCTTTCTTCATTCACCTCAAATTTTTGTTCTTGTTACAGCTTGGCTTACAGGTGAGTTCATCAAATACAGTTCTCAGCAACACTAAGATGGCCTTTTCCAAATTCTGCATCTGTGATGACAACACCAGCATTTTACTAAACATATCTTGTTATTTTAAAAATCGTTTATTGAAGGTATGATAGACATACAACAGATAAATAGCACATATTTTAAGTGTAGAATTTGATAAATTTTGACAAATGTATACACCCATGAAACCATCACCACAATCAAGATAAAGAACATATTCATGCTTGCCAAAAGTATTCTCTTGCCCCTTTGTAATGCCTCACTCATGCCTCATTCCTGCTCTTCTCCAACCCTCCAGTCTCTAGACCACTACCAACGTGCTTTCTGTCACTATAGACTAGTTATTAGGCTGGTGCAGAAGTAAACTTTTAAAGGCATAAACCGTGATTACTTATGCACCACCCTAATGAAATTTTCTAGATATGTAAATAAATGGAATCATGTAATATGTACTCTTTATTTGTCTGCTTTCTTTCACTGAACATAATGATTTTGAGATTGTGACCATTTTGTGTGTTTCAGTAGTTGGTTCCGTAGTATTACTAGACAGTATTTCATGGTATGGATATAACACAATTTATTAATCTATTCATCTATTGATGAACAATTTGGATTATTTTATTTTTATCTATTAAAAATAAAGCTGCTACAAACATACAAGTCATTGTGAGCTCCTTTTTTTCATTTCTTGTATGTAAATATCTAGGAGTAGGGTGGCTAGGTTAGACTTTGGGCATATGTTGAACTTTTTAAAAAACTTCCAAAGTAGTTTTCAAAGTGGACGTCCCATTTTACATTTCCATTAAGACTATATGAGAGTTTCACTTGCTTCATGTCCTTGCTAGTTATTGATACTGTCAGGATTTCTAATTTTAACCATTCTAACAGGTGTGTAATCTCATTGGGGCTTTAATTTGAATTTCTCTAATGATTAATGATGTTGAACATCTTTTTGTGGGCTTATTTGCCATCCATATGTCTTCTTTCATTGGCCTGTTTACTTATTATTGTGACTTAAGAGTTCTTTAAATATTCTGGACACATGTCTTTTATCAAATATGTGATTGGCAAATATTTTCTCCTCGTGTGTGACTTGCTTTTTCATTCTTTCAATGGTGTATTTTGAGGAAAATTTCTTAATTTTGGGGAATCCCTGTTTATTCAGTTTTTCTTCTATAAATTGTGCTTGGCTGTTACACTTAAGAAATCTTTATGTAACTCAATTCACAAAGATTTTCTCATATATTTTCTTCTAGAAGTTTTATAAATTTAGCTTTGTGTAACTTTGTATCCTGCCAATTTGCTAATTTCACTTGTTCTAGTATTCTTTTATTTGGTAATGTAGGATTTTATACATAAATAATCCTATCATCTGATAAGGTAGTTTTAATTATTATTTTTCAATTTTTGTGCCTTTTATTTCCTTTTTTAAAACTCTTATTTCACTGGCTGGACCCTACAATGTACTGTTGAATAGAAGTGAGGAAAGTGGATATTCTTGCCTTTTTTCTTTTAATCTTAGGGGAAAATAATTCAGTTATTCACCATAAGTATGGTAGTGACTATACACTTTTTAAAGATGTCCTTTATCAGTATGAGACAGTTTCCTTTTATTCCTAGTTTACTGAGAGTTTTAATCAGAAATAGATGTTGAAACTTTTCAAATGTTTTCCTATATCTGTTGATGTTGTTTTTTCTTTTAAATCTCTTAATCCAAAATATGAAACCAATCTACTCTGAGAATAATTCTAATCTGATCCTTTTTATATATTGTTGAATTAAATTTGTAAAATGGTAAAAAGTTGTTTTTTTTTTTTTTTCTATTTACCCTCTTTGGCTTTGTGTGTCTTCTAGCATCTATGGCTTTTTTTTTCTTTGTTTTTATTTATTTATTTATTTTTTATTTTTTATTATGCTTTAAGTTTTAGGGTACATGTGCACAACGTGCAGATTTGTTACATATGTATACATGT